>NC_047066.1:3413042-3751376 GCF_902459465.1 Asterias rubens | reverse complement strand
AGTTTGTGCTTATACTGATTTGTCCAGACATAATTAAAATAAACTCAGGCTGGCTGTGTTTCTTTCTTTTAAAACTATAGAGCATTTAAAGAAGATAAACGATCTCTTTGTGATGTAAGGAACACGTTGCCTTGGATCGGACGAGTTGGTCTTTGAAAAGCGTTTGTAACCGTTTGTTATAAAATGCATATGATTAGAAAGATATTTTAAAAGTAGAGTAATATAATGATCCACACAAGTATCACTCTAAATTGCGTGGTTTTCCTTAAACCTCGTCGACAAACACGCTCGGCCATTTATGGGAGTCAAATTGTTTACTCCCATAAGTGGCCGACCGTGTTAGTTCGCAAAGAAAGAGGAAAACCACGAAATTTCGAGGCAAATTTGTGTGGATCATTGTTTTATACTTTTAAAAGATCTTTCTAAACCATATGCATTTTATAACAAACAGTCACAAACGCTTTTCAAAGACCAACTCGACCGATCTAAGGCAACGTGTTCCTTTAAATTTAAAAAAAATAAGTCTAGAAGAAAAACGAATATCGTCGTTTTATCAACTTCAAAACTTGGGAACCTCTGTTACATTGTGTCGTTGAGACTACATGTAGATGTAAATGAACGCAGTCTACAATTTACTCAAACCAATGATGTGCCACATAGAAAACCCGAGTATTGAAATAAAAGTACTTCTCTAGACACCAATGATATACAATTCCTTTAAGCGCCACTTGACTTTATAAACCATTTAAATGGACCCGACTCCTAGTTTGTTGTGAATGATCTTGCAGAATGTTCAAGCATCATCGAATGCCTAGAGCCATAATTGCATATTGTAATGGAGATACAAAAAAGAAATTGATTGTGGGGCTTGAGTTTGGCCTAATTGCGAGGTGATGAGTGGGAAGTCGACCTAGCGGTAGATTGACCAGTAAACGAAAAAAAATTAATGGGGACAAAAAAATCATCGCCATAAAATGGAACAAATTGTATTTGGTAAGGTGTGATTAACCGTGAATAGACGTTTAAAGTGGGGACCTGCCTCATTATGAAATAGTTGTCTAAGGAGGATGCTGTCCAGAGATTTTAAAGGGTTTTTCTATAACACTGTCTACCAAAAGGGTTCGGGTACTTTTTGTACGGCACAAAACACAATGTTCACAGATTCACAGGCGCAACGAGCATTGGAGAGCTGTTGAAGGACACAAAGTAATGCATCAAGGATATTTCTTTCAATATTCCCTTATTTTATTTATTTATTTATTTTTTTTAAATCTTCGGACATAACTCTTTGTTGGCAGGGGCCGTCCAGGGTAAGGCACACGTTTTAAAAACTGTGACCAAAGCGATGTGCCCTCCCAGAAACTTCCCTTGCAACTAAGATGACCAAAATAGCCCAAATTTTAACAGATTTGTTATTGTATGCATGTTGTTGGGATACACCAAGTTAGAATATTGGTCTTTGACAACTACCAAAGGTGTCCAGCAGCCGATTTCACGAAACGCTGGGATTAAAGTCAGTGGACACTATTGGTAATTTTCAAAGACTAGCCTTCACAGTTGGTGTATCTCAACATATGCATAAAATAACAAACCTGTGAAAATTTGAGCTCAATCGGTCATCGAACTTGCGAGATAATAATGATAAGAATTCAAACTCTGGTGTTTCTGATCAGCAGAGTGTGGGTTCGAATCCCCAGCCGTGACACCTGTGTCCTTAAGCAAGACACATAACCATTGCTTCGTCCTTCGGATGGGACGTAAAGCCGTTGGTCCCATGTGTTGTTTAAACGCATGTAAAAGAACCCAGTGCACTTGTCGAAAAGAGAAGGGGTTCGCCCCGGTGTTCCTGGCTGGATTGGCAGCATATTGCGCCACAGCACTCTGTAAACCATTACATTGTGCTTAAGGATTAGGTCTTATATTATCTCAGAAATCGCCCCCACTCCTTGCAGTAATAATACCTGGCGCTTTGTATCCTTTGGCAAAAGGCGCGTTATAAATACGGTTATTATTATTATTATTATTAAAGAAAAAAACACCCATGTCACACGAAGTTGTGTGTGTTTAGATGGTTGATTTCGAGACCTCAAGTTTTAAATCTGAGGTCTTGAAATCAAATTCGTGTAAAATTACTTCTTTCTCGAAAACTATGGCACTTCAGAGGTAGCCGTTTCTCACAATGTTTTATACCATCAACCTCTCCCCATTACTCGTCACCAAGAAAGGTTTTATGCTAATAATTATTTTGAGTAATTACCGATAGTGTCCACTGCCTTTAATCCTAAGAAAGGAAGAGTTTTGTGAAACCGGCTTCAGTGCCTTTGATCATGAGATGAACAATCTCTGCGTTACCTCTCTATGGATGTAAATGATGGGGGCAGCTAATCTTAGAAAAAGAAACACCTTCAAGACTTACTTATTCTCCTGCAGGGGGATATGAAATTGACTCATTAGGTGGAATTTCAAAATGAAAAAGGATGCCATGCGGGATATCCGAACATTATTTGCGGGGAGATTTGTTTTAGAGGGGTTTGAAGGTTGTTTCGACGGGGGGCACTGAGGCTGTTTCCCCGGCGATGTGGAGAGGTTGAGGAGATGGGTACTAGCGGGAGGGGATGTTATAAAGAACGGGTAGCCAGTGAGTTGATGCGAGTTAGTATTCCCCGGTGCAGTCCCATCACAGATGCCTCTTACATGTCTCACATCACTTCAGGGATGCTTTAAGGAACACTTTGCCTTGGATCGGACGAGTTGGTCTATAAAAAGCGTTTATAACCGTTTGTTATAAGATGCATATGGTTGGAAAGATATTTTAAAAGTAGAATACAATGATCCACACAAATTTGCCTCGAAATTGCGTGATGCGAACTAAGACGGTCGGCCATTTATAGGAGTCAAACATTTGACTCCCATAAATGGCCGACCGTGTTAGTCGACGAGGTAAAAGGAAAACCGTGCATTTTCTAGACGTGTGTTGTGTTGTGTGGATCATTGTATTCTACTTTTACAACATCTCTCTAACCATAAGTTATGCATCTTATATCAAACACGGTTACAAACGCTTTTCAAAGACCAACTCGTCCGACCCAAGGCAACGTGTTCTTTTAAAGGCATGGACACATTTGGTAATGTTCAAAGACCAGTTTTCTCACGGTTGTATCACTGGTGCACAGCATGTGCATAAGAAAAAAACTGTGGAAATTTGGACTCAATTGGTCATCGAAGTTGCAAGAGAATAATGACAGATAAACACCCTTGTTGCATAGCTTTGTGTTCTTTCAGATGCATAGTAAAAGGCTTCTGGCCTGAAGTCTTTTACTATTTGAGTGAGAAATTAATTCTTTCTCAAAAACTACGTTACTTCAGAGGGAGCCCTTTCTCACAATGTGTTATGCTATACCACAGCTCTCCGTTGCTCGTTACCAAATAAGGTACAATTATTTTGAGTAATTACCAATAGTGTACAGTGCCTTTAATGTCCATTTCACATTCTTGAAGGTTTCTTTGGTGAATTTAATTCAATTTTATGTTGGTCTACTTTGCGATCCACCTCTTTACAGAGAGAGTATATCTCATGGTCAATTTGAAGCTTCTTCACGGGGTGCCACAATAGGCATCACATAGGTCGATCTCGTAGATTGCGTTTCTAGTTTTTTTGTTTCTCGGCTCTCATTAAGAAGTCACGACCAATGAGTGATTTAATTAGAAGCAAATATCAGACGGTCTGCTAGATGCACGCGGGTATACAGATTGAGATAATGAAGACAATGTTTCCGCACTTCCAAATTCAATAAGATTCAATTTAGGTCAAAGATGAAATCAGGACATTTCTGTGGCATTGATACTTCCTATTGATTGAAGCTCCTAGCTCCCGGACCATGATTTTAGTCAGGCTGACCCCGGAAAATAGGTTTTAAAATGTGCGCTGTTTAAAGGCAGTGGACACTATTAGTAATTACTCAAAATAATGATTAGCGTTAAACCTTACTTGGTAACAAGTAATGGAGAGAGGTTGATAGTATAAAACTTTGTGAGAAACGGCTCCCTCTGAAGTGACGTAGTTTCGAGAAAGAAGTAATTTTCCAAGAATTTGATTTCGAGACCTTTGATTTAGAATTTTAGGTCTCGAAATCAAGCATCTGAAAGCACACAACCTCATGCGACAAGGTTTTTTTCTTTCATTATTATACTCGCAACTTCGATAACCAAAGCTCAAATTTTCACTGGTTTGTTAGTTATTTTATGCATATGCTGAGATACACCAAGTGAGAAGACTTGT
Organism: Asterias rubens; assembly: GCF_902459465.1. Taxonomy (NCBI): domain Eukaryota; kingdom Metazoa; phylum Echinodermata; class Asteroidea; order Forcipulatida; family Asteriidae; genus Asterias; species Asterias rubens. Next base: position 3,747,097 of record NC_047066.1, on the reverse strand, counting down.
ATTTGACAATTACCAATATTGTCCAATGTCTTTAAAGGAACATCACATACTTGGTTTTTCTTAATAAATCTCAAATGTGAATAATGGTGTTCTTAGTGAACCATAACAATGAGTTATCATTAAAATTTTACGGATACAGATATTTTGCCCATTAATTTGATAACCGTAAGGGTCGATCCAAAGCAAGCAGCCAACAACAGAGCAGCTTTTTCTCCTGTCTGACACAACCGTCACTGTCTTGTTTTCCGATATGAACAAAAAATACATTTTCACCGGATTTTACCATTAAAGATTTTCCTACAACTATAATTGAATTGAGTACCGTAGCCTAAAGGTGCTTTTACATTCCATGCTGAAAAACCACTGTAGAAATCTATCGGCGTCAATTATCAGGCAGTCTCAGAGGTGCACAACCTGACGAATTAAGTTTCAATTTTCACAAAAGAAACTCCTAATTGGTGACATCACGTCAAAGATTGTTGTGTGTCGTGTCCCCCCCCCCCAAACCCAGACATCATCGACCGCAAGGGAGAGAGACTGTTAAAGGTACATTACAGATTTGGTAAGAAGAAGAAAAAAACTCGTCTGAGATCACAGATTTACATAAAACTTACACGGTCTAATGATGATAATACTTCAAAACATCCCTTGAGAAATATATCTGTCTGAAATGAGAAATAAATAAAACTAATTTCCCGTTCGGAGTTTATCGCTCAGTGAGCGTTTTATTATTTGTTTTCTTTGAATCGATGTCATAAAGTTCTACCGGGCGGTGAACTGAATTGTTGAAGTTCTACCGAGCGGTGATTGAGAGTGTCTTGACACAGTCAATGATCGTTTGGTGGGGCAATGCAACAGCCGATGACCGGAAGCGTATCAGCCGGATCGTTCGCACCGCTAGTAAAATCATAGGTTGCCAACTTCCATCACTTGATAAACTGTATCTCTCTCGATTTAAAAAACGAGCCCTCTCTATAGTAGATGACCAGTTTCACCCAGCACATCCTCTCTTTCAGCCCATGCGGTCAGAGAATCGATTCCGTTCCATTAAAGCTGTTCGTGTTCTAAATGACAAATTTTAATCATTAATGTCTATTTCTGATTTTAATTCTATCGTGCTGTTTTTACCTTTCGTATTTCGCCTGTATATTATCATACTTTTCATAAATGTTTATATTATATATTCTATGTAATTTTGTATAAATAGTAAATTTTTAGTGTGTATCTTTTTCTAACATATTTTTAGACACGAAAAACCAAAACGCATTTCACTGTACAAATATTTTTTTACAAGTGACAGTAAAACATTATTCTTATTCATATTCATATTCATGTTCATGAAAAATGTGTAGTCGGCTTTTCACTATTTTCTCAAATTTTCTCAAATTTTCTCTGATAGCCGATTGATCTCAAATTTCTACAAGTTAGTTTATATATATGGTGTATTACATAAAGTGCTTACGCTGCCAGCAACTGTTTTATTAGCAAATAAAAAACAATTCTGTAATGTTCCTTTAACCAACGTCGCCACGACGACCGAGACCGTGTGACATAAACTAAACATCCTTGAGTTACATTCGAGAGAGCGTACTATACGTTTTCCACTCCACTCATCAATACAGCTTTAATTAGTGTTTAATTAACCCCTAGCAGTTTTCAACCACAGACAATAGCCCTGTGTAATCAAATGAATGTTCGATTTGTGCCTTGGACCATGGAGGTATAGGATTATGCCATAGTACATTGATCAGGACGACTGGGACGGACTGCTGAGGTGTATTTTCACGCGAATCGACGTTTGTAGCAATCGACGAATGAACTGTATAACGCGTACGCACCCTTGTTAAAGCCATTGGACACTTTCGGTAAACAGTATTGTCCAAAGGCCCACACTTCGTGTATCACAACTTATATATAAAATAACTAACCTGTGAAAATTAGGCTCAATCGGTCATCGGAGTCGGGAGAAAATAACGGGAAAACCCACTCTTGTTTCCGCACGTTTCGCCGTGTCATGACATGTGTTTACTACAATCCGTAATTCTCGTTGTCGAGAATTGATAATTGTTTTAATGTTTTCTCAAAAAGTACAGCATTTCATGGAATAATATTTCAAGAGAAGTCTTTTACCATTACCTTCTGTAAACCCTGTAAGTTATTTGTAGATCTGTGAAAGTGTCAAATGGCTTTAAAGGGATGGTATCACCTTGGTTTGAGAAGAGTTCATTTTCATTGGATGTGTCGTGGCCGAGCGGTTAAGAGCACCGAATTCAAACTCCGATGTTTCTGATCAGCAGAGTGTGGGTTCGAGTCCAAGTCGTGAATCTTGTGTCCTTAAAGCAAGAACGATTGCTTCGTCCTTCGGATGTGACGTAAAGCCGTTGGTCCTGTGTATTGTGTAATTAACGTAAAAGAACCCAGTGCACTTATCGGAAAGAGAAGGGGTTCGCCCCGGTGTTCCTGGTTTGATTGGCAGATAATTGCGCCACAGCTCCTTGTAAACATTTACACGGTGCTATGTAAAAGGAGTAGGTCTCATAATTCGAACATAGTCCCACATGCAGGAAAATACTGTATGTTCAAAAGCACACTGAGCGTCACCGAGTGACGGGTATGAACCCTATATAAAGCTCTATTATAGCACTCTCTGACCCGGAATTTTGTATGAGTGTACACAAAATAATATCCATTCTTGTAGATAAACATCATAAGGGGCTCGCGTCATTGGTTTTACATCTTTCCAACAGTTGAGTTTTCAAAGCACTAGTCACACGGGTTAATCGAATTTGAAATCACATTATCATATGGGATAGTACATCATTGCTTTTGGAAAGGTGTCTTAATTCAAATGACTATTAAGCTCTTTGTTTATGGAAGTGTTCAGTTCTATTCCATCTGTGTGTTTAAACTTAATGCTACTATCACACTTGGGCGAATATGAATATTTGAAATTCGCGATGAATTCGCCAAAAAGCTGCGATTTGATAGTGAATAATAATTATGTTCTCGGTCGTCCTTAAACATCTCCTCACCAATATCTTACCAATATCTTAATATATGTTCATTTTTACCCACCAAGCAAAACTCTTGATAAGCTCGGGATACAATAACCTCCCTAACCAAACAGTATGCTACCTGAAGACTACAAAAACTACTTAAAAGACCTGTATAAAATATGCTAATAACGAAACAGTCCCTTTAAGATAAAGAAATCTCAGCGAATGTATGAACGCCGAGAGACCAGTCGAAATTAGAAGGCTACTTTTCCATAGTGTAGCTCGTGGCATAGTCTGCATCAGGAACAAAACAACGGACACCGTAGAGCAGCCTCACAGGTAGGTAGACCCTCCACCCCCCCCCCCCCCGCCCCCCTGCAACTACCTTACTCTCTCCGGCAATCTGCAGCTTGGCATAAATGAATTGGTAACAAGACACCAAAATCGCTATAGAGTATGCCACATTCTCATTCGATATTAGGGTAGAGAGATGGAGAGAGATGTTGAAGAGGATTCCTGAACATCAGTTTACAGTTAATATTGAATTTATTCCATGGCAAAAAATGAAAACCTAAAATGAAAAATGTGTCAAATTGACACATCGATGTTGAAGATGTATTGGGATTTTGCTAAAAGGAACATTACAGAATTTGTACAGAGAAAAAAAACTTGACAAAGATCACATTTTTACATAAAACGTACACGGTCTAATGATGATAATAGTACAAAACATCCCTTGAGAAATATATCTGTCTGAAATGTCATATTTAATGAGAAATAAATAAAAATAATTTCCCCATTTGAGTTTAATGGTTAGTGAGCGTTTTATTCATTTTGTTTTTATTGACGTCGTGCAAATATCGGTTTTTCACTATGTTCTCGTCACCCAACTTCTACAAGTTTGTCAGTTGATGTATATGGTGGACTACACACAATGAGTATTCATTTAATGTATAATATTTGTTGGATGGGGTCTTCTTTATATATTCAGTAACATTTATTTCAATGCTGCAAATCATTACCAAAAAGCACATTAAGTTGAAATTACCCAAGTAACACAGTAACATGAGATAATAACTAGATATAGTGTTTGTACAAACAAACACTATAGGTGTTCGGCTATTGTTGGGTCAGTGTTTGAATCAATGAAAAAGTGTTGTTAATAGCTCGTCAAATTGCAAAGAAATCAAAACCAAACAGTTTTCTCGATGCAGAATGACAACATTTAGGTGTAAGGTGAAGCAGAACGCTTTTGTACCATAACCTATGGACAAACAAACATATATATACACGGAACCGTGACAGGACAAAGGACAAAGTAAGCGGACAAGACAATATGAGACAAGGCCAACACAACTTACAAGTTACACCTTTTGAGACTATGAATAAGAGTCAAGGATAAGGAATAATATAAAGGTGAAACAGCTGTGCTGGATTCGATGAAATGCGGTCAGGAAAAAATAAAATAGAAAATTGGCCGGGATGAAGAAGAAAGAGCAACAGCTGCGAAACTGAGCTTTGGTGAATGGTGGGACCGAGCGATGCTGATGGGTGAACCAGACCACTGCATCTCTCTTCGCCGAATTGTTTCAGGAGCTTGGATTCGAACTCCAGACCAGGAATGGAATGCCGGTTATTCGGCAATATTACAGTGTCTGGCATGAAGGAAGAAAAAACACAAGCTTTTTTCAGACTGAGAAGACTGTTTCATGTTGATCTCCTTCAGTGGTTTTCCGAGAGCCGAGCTAGCTGCGGGGAGACTTGTCGAGTTTGATTTGGGATATTCGCGGCTCTGAAATGACAAAACTGACGCAAATGATTATCTCGTTACTGCAGGTTTCCTATCCAGCTAGGCTGTGGCCGGTACTATTACACAGAGTTAATCATTTCAAATATGCCATACGCGCAAACGGTGCGGGGAAATTCCTGACAGTCATTTCTTGAGGTTTTTACTTTAGGGTTTGACTATGACGACGATGACGTGGTATGAGGGTTGTCAGAGAATGCCACATGATGTACCGTCGTGGAATCTCATATAACCGTTGGCGGTATCCATGGATGGTCCTTAAAGGCACTGGACACTCTACTCAAAATAATTGCTACATAAACAACTTACTTGGTAACGAGCAAAGGGGAGGTGTTGATAGTCTAAAACATTGTGGAAAAGGGCTCCCTCTGAAGTAACGTAGATTTTGAGAAAGAAGTAATTTCGCACTCAACTATATACAATGTATTATAAAAGACTTCAGCTGAAGCCTTTAATTATGCATCTGAAAGCATACAAAGTAATTCAACAGGGGTGTTTTTACTACCATTATTCTCTTGCAAATTCGATGACCAATTGAGCCCAAATATTCACAAGTTTGTTATTTTATGCATGTGTTGGGATACACGAAGTGAGAATACTATAGTCTTTGACAGTTACCAAAGAGGTCCAGTGCCTTTAAGGCAAAAAAGCAGCCCAGAGCCACAGAAATAATACACACCCGAGACGGGTCAAGCTAGGCCGAACGGAACCGAGGTTAACTTGGGGCTCATATTATTACATTTATGAATACAGAATGTAGATTCCAGCAAATCAATCGAGTTGAACCATCCAATGGGGCCGGTTGAAACGAGGCTGGTTTAGTCAAACCAACCTATAGAACTAAAGCGAAGCTAATTTAATGTAAATATTAAGTGAAAAATTCACTCTCTTGTCCGAGTGGTGTCTGTTTCTCTCTTTTGTTTAGGGTGAAAATCGGTGTTAGTACTAGTCTCTCACTCTAAAAAGAGTGACCTGTGAACAAAACAAGTGTTTTTTCCATTATTTTACATCAAAGACACTCGCCACTATTGGTAATTGTCAAAGACGAGTCTTCGCACTTGGTTTATCTCAACATATGCATAGAATAACAAACCTGTGGAAATTTGAGCTTGATTGGTCGTCGAAGTTGCGAGATAACTATGAAAGAAGAAAACACTCTTGTCTCACGAAGATGTGTGCTTTCAGATGCTTTATTTCGAGACCTCAAATTCTAAACTTGAGGTCTCGAAATCAAATTCAGGGAAAATTACTAATTTCTCGAAAACTACGTCACTTCAGAGGGAGCCGTTTCCCACAATGTTTTATATTATCAATCTCTCCCCATTACTCGTTTCCAAGTGAGGTTTTATGCTGATAATTATTTTGAGTAATTAGTAATTACCAATAGTGTCCACTGCCTTTAAGAGAGTAAGGCAGAATCGAGTCACTCAACCATGCCATTTCTTTGCCCATTCTGTGTACAAACCTGAAATGTGGAAACAAATAACAGAGTGAATAAAAATGAGGCTGGTAAAGTTTACAGACTGAGAACACGAACACAAATTTACTTAATGACATATCTCTTTGCTAAGTAGACAGCACAAGATGGATTACCTCATCTTGCTGCAGTGTGTCCACATTTCTCTTTTCTTACAAGATCCTTTATTAAGGCCTAATTATCTTTAAGTGAGCGCGAAAGGACAAATATTTCCACCGTAAAATTTCTTTTGCGAGAGGTGGGGGACAATAGTGACGACGCTGACAGATGCAGAAAGCGCGAATAAAGAAACAACAAAAGTAATGACTAGAAAATGTGGGAAGGCTATCAAGTTCCAAAACAACTCATTCGAGAAAATGGTTTCCAGAACAGCTGACACCTCGGGTCTTAATTGGCGATGTATTTTCTGGTGGTCCACGGCCTTGCAAGGCAGACTATAACGGATCAAAAAGTAGATGATTATTTGGTGTTTCTACTGGCAGCTGTGCGCAACATTGAATGAGTCTGTCAAGGATGTCGCCATACCTAAAGCCCCTCTTTCGAGGAATACAGACAAGAAAATAATCAACTTAAGCTGAAAAGCGCGATTAAAATATCATCCCTTTGGGATTTTGGTTATGTTTAGAAGTTCTAAAAATAAACCTTTTTTTTTTCAGGTTCTTCTGAAATACAGGAGATGCATCCTTGGCATTCATGTGATATGATATTACCTACTTGCTTGGTATGCCAAGTCTCCGTGGAGTGTGTGTGACAGCGATTCTTGTCTAATTTAGCGGCACAGAGGCAAGATGCTGACAAGGAAGCGTGTGATGAGCCAAAACGATTAAAGGCATTGCCGTCGATTTCACTAAACTCTTCCTAACTTTGGATTAATCTTTTTTAGGACGAGTTAAGTTCCGTATACACAGACGTTGGGACACATGGAACCCTTCATAAGTTAGGACGAGAGAGAGATATGATTAAACCTGCATTTCGTGAAATTGGCAGGTGGACACCTTTGGTAGTTGTCAAAGACCAGGACCCAATTTCATGGCTCTGCTTACTGCCGAATTCTACGCTTACGATCACGATTCCCCGCTTACGTGCAAGCGCCGAATTTCTGCGCTAGTCTTGTAAGCGTAGGATGCCTAGTAACGTGGAGGACGCACGCGCAGAAGCCCAAATTCACTGCTAACCCGTGAAATACGCTTGCCGTAAGCACATAATTTTCTGCTTCCGTAAGCGCCGATTCTGTGCTTACGGTAAGCAGAGCCATGAAATTGGGCCCAGTTTTCTCACTTGGTGTATCCCAACAAAAATAGGCACAAAATACCAATCTATGAAAATGTGGGCTCAATTGGTCATCGAAGTTGCAAGATAATAATGAAAGAGCTTGCAAACACCCTTGTTGCACAACTTTACGTCAGATGCAAAAAAGGCTTCAGGCCTGAAGTCTTTAAAAGATTTAGTGAGAAATAACCTCTTTCTCAAAAACTATAATGTTACTTCAGAGAGAGCCGTTTCTCACAATGTTTTATACTATTAACAGCTCTCCAATGCTCGTTACCAAGTAAGTTTGTTATGTTAACAATTTCTTGAGTAATTTACCAATATGTGTCCACTGCCTTTAAAGTCCGTAGGTTGTCCATTTCTCTTGAGCGGGCGTGATTAATAAAACTGTGCACTACCTGATTGGTCTGGGATGGTTTGTCAGATAGAGGTTGTCAATTGGTAGCACCGTTGTTTGTTGTAACACATGATAACGCCTGTTAACGACAATATCCAACGGTGGTTAAAGTTTCTGGGCTCAATTTCATAGAGCTGCTAACGGCCAATTTTGTGCTTACTGTACGATTTCCATTTCAAAGCGCTGCTAACCGTAAGCACACGAAATAGCATGCTAACTTTCCGGTGCTTTCTGCACGAAAATGAATGACGTTACAATACAAATCCATGGTGAACGCGCAAGATGGCTGCCTAATTTTCCTGCTAACATGGGAAATACGTCATCCTTATACTCTAACACTGTGGCGAGTATTCTTGCGAATATGAGTATTTGAAATTCGCGATTAATTCGCCCCCAAATTGTGAATATTTTCTCGGGCGTCCCTTGACCTCTTCTTACCAAAACCTACGAACACCAATGCTTACGAACATCGACGGTGAATTACCGTCTTCACAACATTCGCTGAAATTTAGGAATCGTTTCTTATTGCTGCCCTCCACTGTGGCGAATGTTATTTCGAAGATGAATATTTGAATGTCGGTCTCGCTGGTCTCGGTCTCATTGTCAGCCCACTAGAAAAAGGCCAGTCATTTGCGCACGCGCGACGTGCAATTTGCATAAAAATTAATCTGTTCAATTCCGTAGTCTCTCTCTTTTTATTTTTAGTATTTAGGCTATTTGTTTTCTCTCTTATAACTTATTGACTGAATTAGTCATGGTTTATTCAAATCTTGAAACTGTTGCTCACAATGATCTGACTCAATTGGGTGACACCAATTGATTGATGAGTTAATGATTTGTAAATGCAATGTAAAAAAAAAACTTCATGAAGGTAGGTAAGTTACTACATCACAACGTGGCGAATGTTGTTAAAGCCACTAGACACAAGTGTGACTTAAAGGCAGTGGACACTATTGGTAATTATTAACAATATTTTTTTGCATAAAAACTGACTTGGCAACGAGTAACGGAGAGCTGTTGTTAGTATAACACATTGTGAGAAACGGCGTCCTCTGAAGTAACGTAGTTTTCGAGAGAAAGAAGTAATTTTCCACGAGTTTGATTTCGAGACCTCAGATTTAAGAATTGAGGTCTCGAAACCAATCATCCGAAAGCGCACAAGTTCGTGTGACAAGGGTGTTTTTTCTTTCATTATTATCTCGCAACTTCGACGACCGATTGAGCTCAATTTTTTCGCAGGTTTGTTATTTTATGCATATGTTGAGATACACCAACTGTGAAGACTGGTCAGGGGGACTTTACTTGTGAAGACTGGACTGGGACTTAATCAAAGTAATTGGTGTTATACTTACTTGGTAACGAGCATTAGAGAGCTGTTGATAGTATAAAACATTGTGAGAAACGTTTAAAATTGTATTATTTAATGCCTTATGTTGGGATACACCAAGTGAGAATACTGGGCCCAATTTTATAGTGCTGGTTAAGGCATTGGACCCTTTCGGTAAACAGTATTGTCCAAGGCCCACACTTCGTGTACCACAACTTCTATATAAAATAACAAACATGTGAAAAATTAGGCTCAATCGGTCATCGGAGTCGGGAGAAAATAACGGGAAAACCCACCCTTGTTTCCGCGCGTTTCGCCGTGTCATGACATGTGTTTAAAATAAATCCGTAATTCTCGTTAACGAGAATTGATATCGTTTTGCTGTTTTCTCAAAAAGTAAAGCATTTCATGGAATAATATTTCAAGAGAAGTCTTTCACCACTACCTTCTGTAAACCCTGTAAGTTATTTGTAAATCTGTAAACTTTTTTTTTTCTGAACCGAAAGGGTCCAATGGCTTTAAGCAGAGCATGGTGCTTAACATTACTCAGTTACGCAAAAACAAGCAGAGCACAATTAAAGTATTGTACATGTGACATTGTAATTGAGCCTTCAGAGGTAGCCGTTTCTCACAATGTTTTGTACTATCAATAGCTCTCCACTGCTCGTTACCAAGTAAGTTTTTATGCTCACCTACAATTTATTTTGAGGACTGACCAATAGTGTCCAGTGCCTTTAAGCAGCTCTAATACATTGGGCTCTGGTCTTTTACAATGACTAAAAGGTGTCCAGTGCCTTTAACACCTTAGAGGCGCAAGCGAAGGGACACCACGTGCTTACAAATTCCGCCAGCCCAGGCACGTGGTCTCAGAAGTGCTGAATTCCCGCCCACTCCTTCAACGCGCCTTGCCTCGTACAGCCAATGGGTTTACTTTTAAAACACATCCATGTTGACGAATTCCTCCTGTTTCCACATGGCATACTACCATGTGGTGGACTAAGAAGGTGCTGTGCTTGAATATTTAAAGGGGTACTGTATGCCATCGTTGTTGATATCAATATTATACCATAAATTAAAAGTATACAAACAAGACAAAATATCTTGTCATTTTAAAAATAAACACCTAAAATTGTGCAAACTTTGAGCATTTTCAAAACATGACACCCCAATTTTTAACAGCATTTCAAAACATGACACCCCAAAAATAAATGTATCAATGAAACAATCACATGACTACTTTTTTCTAACCAAATAGAGCATTTCCTCGTGTGAACTAATTTTACACCAATTTGGGCCAATGTTTTATGACAGTATAAAGATAATTAACATTATTATACCATACCCGATGTGGCAAAGGGTGCTCCCCAAATGTTCTAGCACCTGTGTACTTATAGTAAGCCCCCCCCCCCCTCCCCCTTAAAAATACCCACAACAATTCTTGAGATTCCGGGAACACAGTGAAGACGCAGTAGGACTTGGTACGACACCAGCAGTCGATTTGACCAAACTCTTAGGATCAATCTTAGGTCTAAAGACGAGTTTTAGTTCCGTAACCCTAGAATTTAGGACCCATCCTAAGTTAGGACGGGTTACTCGTCCTAACTCGAGATAGGACTAGCGTTTCGTGAAATCGGCTGAAGGCAACGTATCGAACACAAAATGTACATACCCCTTCATTATTGTGGCACTCAGACTTTTTATATAAAGTCTCGTCGTATTGTCCTCAAATTCTCCATCTGCGGGATACGAGGAAAATTTAACTGCTGTCGTGACCTTTGAGGCCCGGTCACACAGGCCCCGATAAAAAGAACGAAAACGAGAACGATAAAAATGCACGCCCTCGATTGGTTGATTAAGCATGGGCGTATTCTGCGTGGAGCATTTCAACCAATCGAGGGCGTGCATTTTTCTCGTCCTCGTTTTCGTTTTCGTTATCGGGGCCTGTGTGACCGGGCCTTTATACTTTTTAAAGTAGACGAAAACAAATGACATGTTTCTTCTTCGTCTTTGACGCAGAGAATAATCGCTAACACTAAAATGGAGCTTGCGACAAATGTTCTGCAACCATCAAATCAATGATTTATTGTTCCTGTATGCTTGTTTCGACAACTAGATTAAAATAAATTACTGCCGTAAATTTACTGAACAAAAACCAGCGTTGTACAAATAACCAGAACAAGCGTGATGTGACAACTTTATCGTCGTAATAACAATGTGCTCCTTTAAAAAAATAGTTTTTACAGAACATGACCGTTCGATTGTTTAATCCTAGATAGATGGATATACAAATTATATCAAATAAAACTATTCAACAACAACACAAAAGGAGGGGCGACTCGGATTCGACCCTGGGAATGAAACTATTAAAATACATTAATCAGTAGCAATGCGAATATACATTATTCATCAAACGAACCAGACTATTTCTTCCAGCAGCTTCGGTTTGGTAACATTGATTTGATTGGAAGCCCCAGCCGTGACACTTGTGCCCTTAAGCAAGACACTTAACCATTGATTCGTCCTTCGGATGGGACGTAAAGCCGTTGGTCCCATGTGTTGTGTAAACGCATGTAAAAGAACCCAGTGCACTTATCGACAAGAGAAGGGGTTCGCCCCGGTGTTCCTGGTCCGATCGGCAGCAAATTGCGCCACAGCATCTTGTACAGCGCCAGGAGCGTCACTGGGTGACGGACATGTGCGCTTTATAAGAAGCCACAACTATTATTTATTATTACTAAATCAAAATGGCCGCCACTAGGTTCAAAATCGATACCTCGTACGGATGTCTTTATACCCAGCATCGAATCGCAAGGTCAAACCAGAGGTCTTAAACACGAATGTTTATGAATAAAACAAGAGAAATAATTCTAGACCAAGAGGCAGAGTTCACATTCCCTCCATATAAACCACATTCGTTACATTGTTGTGGAAGCTCTCACCGGCCTTAAACATTACTCTCAACTTCAGCTTAAAGACACTGGACACTATTGGTAATTGTCAAAGACCATAGTCTTCTCACTTGGTGTATCTCAACATTTGCAGAAAATAACAAACCTGTGAAAATTTGAGCTCAATTGGTCGTCGAAGTTGCGAGATAATAATGAGAGGAAAAAACACCCTTGTAACACGAAGTTCGAGACCTAATCTAATTCTGAGGTCTCGAAATCAAATTCGTGAAAAATCACTTCTTTCTCGAAAACTACGTCACTTCAGAAGGAGCTGTTTTGGCACAATGTTTATTACTTTCAACAGCTCCCTATTACTCGCTACAAAGTAAGGTTTTATGGCAATAATTATTATTATTTAATAATTAAATTGTTAGCATAGAAAATGGAGAGCTGTTGATAGTAAAAAACACTGTGAGAAACGGCTACCTCTGAAGATGTTGTTCTTGAGAAAGAGGCAATTTCTAACTCAACTATAATGTAAAATACTTAAGGGCCTGAAGCCTTTTATTATGCATCTGAGAGCACACAAATGTTATGCAACGAGGGTGTTTTGTTCCCTTCATTATTTTCTTGCAACTTCGATGACCAATTGAGTCAAATTTTTTTACAGATTTGTTATTTTATGTTGGGATACACCAAGTGAGAATACTTATCTGTGACAATTACCAAACGTGTCCAGTACCTTTAACCATCCAGCCATAACCCGCCGCATGAAACAAGCAATAAATAAAAAGTGATTGACTGAATTTAGAGGCCTCCTGAAAACACGCTATAAAAAGTATATACGTCTAAATATCGCCGCACAATATTAAGCCTTCAGAGTTAATTTATACACAGCAGCCGTCTGCTCCAATAGAATAGACGCCATTGATAAATTCTGGCGGATTTTATGTCTTGAAGTGATGGCCGAGATGTATGACGAGGCAACATGGGACCATCTTTCAATCAGTCACTGAGTAAGAGAGAATTCCTGAAGGAAACTTTATGGTTGGAGAATTCGCCATACTATTGTGTAAGGTTACAGGACCTTGTTTTCGGTGACGTTAAAGGGACACGTTGCCCTTGGATCGGGCGAGTTTGTCTATGGAAAACGTTTGAAACCGTTTGTTTTAAATGCATTATGGTTAGAGAGATGTTTTAAAGGTATACACTTATCCACACAAACATGCCTCGAAATTGCGTGGTTTTCTTTTCACTTTGCGAACTAACACGGTCGGCCATTTTGTGTGGAGTCAAAATTGGACTCCACAAAATGGCGTGCTGTGTTATAGTTCACGACGTAGATGGAAAACCGTTCAATTTCAAGGCGTATTTGTGTGGATCATTATATTCTACTTTTAAAAAAAAATGCCTGCTGGTGAACTAGTTTAAATTCCTGTAAATAAACATCATGTCAAATCAATTAACCTGGTCGTTATTTAGGGATGCCAACGGTAAATAATGCGGGTAAAAGGTTTTCAGATGAGTCAAGAAATTAACCAAATTGTCATTCACACCTTGATATCAAATTGAGATACCAGCCCGGGTATGACGCCTCAATCATATTTCTACTAGAGTGTGAACATTGTTGTTTTAACGATGAATCATTATGAAAACATGTTTCGGATAGGCCTACACCAATTCTTCGGAGCAGTATTGAAACTTTGTTCTCGATTGCTTTTTTTTAAACAAGGCCCCCTTTTTCAGTGCTCCTGCCACACCTCCTGTTGTGTCATTTTACTATTTTTCAATGCTGACGTGGATGTGAAAAGCAAATACAGTCTGTGTGTAACATTGAAATGTCCACATAACAACTGTTTGTAAACGTTTTTGTAGCTCAGTTGGTTCACATCCCGCTCATGTAATTTTTTGTCCAACCCGAAAATTTAATATATTATGACAATTATTTATTATAGCCTCGGCAAAGACACGTTGTATTACAAAAACAACACATAACAATGTGGACGATTTGAAACTTGTTCCTAAATAACCCTATTAAAAATATTGCTGTTCTCTGACACTCAAAGGGTAGCCACGTGCACACTTTGTGCCTGCAGTAGGTTCTCTCGAACAATGTGACGTCATGAGTTCCCCTTTTATAGCATGTCTTTCTATACACCCGGTATGGGGAAATGACTTTGACACTAATTTGTTTATCAACATGTCTCGCTATATATCGTGCGTGTATTTCGGCCGTTAAAGACACTGTGCACGTTTGGTAATTGTCAAAGACCAGTATTCTCACTTGGTGTAACCCAACATGCATGAAATAACAAATCTGTGGAACTTTTGACGTAATTGGTCATCGAAGTTGCAAGAGAGTAGCGAAAGAAAAAATACCTTGCTGCACAAATGAAATGAACGTGTGCTCTCAGATTCCTTAAAAAGGCTTCAAGCCTGAAGTCGTTTATTATTTGAGTGAGAAATTACCTCTTTCTCAATTTGTTGTGTTACTTTTAAGTAAAAAGAGGAAGCAGTTTCTCACAATGTGTTATACTATCAACAGCTCTCCATTGCTCGTTACCAAGTAAGTTTTAAAGCTATAATTAATATTTTTAGTAACTTCCAATAGTGTCCAGTGCCTTTTAAAAGCATGTATTTCTATACACCCGGTATGGCGAAATGTCATTGACACTAATTTGTTTATCAAACTGTCTTGCTATAAACTCGTGCGTGCATTTCGGCCGTTAGTGTTTTTGGTATCTCGGATATTTTTTTTTTTTTTTAATGTTGCGTGCCGGCACGTGGCGCGGCAATACATGACAAGGATGTTACTGTCGCTTGCTAGTCATGTGTAATAGCTAGAAGAGTGTTCGTCAAGTGCCCAATTACGGTCTCGCTGCGAGCACAGAATCAAATTTCATACAGGGAAAAAACAGGGTCAGGGTATTTTCCAAATAGGACCCAAGTATGCTAGATTTAGCTTTCACGCTGCGACTGGGATAAATACAAATGTTGACGTAAGGCCCAAGGGATCGGAGGGAATAGATTTTTTAAAAGTGACTGTTTGTTTTATTTAAAAATGGAGGGCAGTTGTGCCGGGAAGGTGGGATGCGTGTGGCGTACCTTAATGTTGATGTTTGGAGTTTATAAACTAGGACGGGGGGGGGGGGGTGGCTGTGGAATGAGAGTTATCGAATCATGATATTTTGATTTATGTAAACAAACCATTAATTTTCAAATTCTGGTTCGGTTTGATGTGACCTTTTCTGTATATGTCTTTAGTCAATGATCACAGTGAACAGGGGTGGATTTTACAAAGAGTTAAGACTAGTCTTATCTCGAATTAGGACGAGTTACCTATATAGTCCCAAGTTAGGAGTATCTTTGTGAAATCGACCTCAGGCGGCTTTGGTCGTCTGTAAGAGGGCACGGATGAGACACTCTAGAGGTCAGACTTGAACCTGATTCTAGGCCTTTCTGGATCACTTTGACCCGGAATTAGTGGTGTCACACTTACCCGAAACTGTGTCAACACTGACGTCATTAAAAAATATCTTAGAATAGCAATATTTGTGGACTTTAATTTTGTGAAATTTATATTATTTTGTCTGTTTGTTGGTAATGGTGGTGAATAATAATGCAAAAGAAAAGAAAGACAAATATTTTACAAATAATGTCACAGAATAGAGTGTCGTGTGTTTATTCTTAAGACGCCAAATTTGCCATTCACACAGCTTATGGTCTCGGTACCAGATGCAATCTGCCACTTGAGAAGTTACGTCCAACTGGGAATTTTGAAAAAGTCCTTGCAAACTCAACATTGGACAGCCTCATTTGCAAGTCTGGGAATTCCGCCCAACTTGGAACGAGTGAGACTAAACATATGCAGGCATTTTAATAAGACAAGTTGGAATTTTTTCAAAAGGAAGAGATATGTATGACACGAGACGCCGTATATAATACGATCCCCATAGCCACGCGATACTCGTGTCTCTCCCGCGTGTCAATTTCACTAATTAGATTTTGCGCGGGAAAACACAGGCACTTTCTCCCCCATCGGAACGCGCGAAATGAAATTACCGCCATAAACTCGCGCAGTTACCCAACTTCATTGTATTACACGATTGCTCTTTCAATATCAATATGGGGGTCACGGGGCCAGGCTGAGCGGGGAGAATCATAAGAACATGGAATAAGAATTGGTCTCGCTTGAACTTTAAGAGTGTCGATTAGCTGTATTCGGTGACTTAGAGGTAGCGATTGAAGATATTCGGTTAAAGTGTGGAGGTAGCCTCCATGGTTAAAGGAACGACGGGCACATGTGACACCGTGAACATTGAAGATTACCTGGGTCGATTATGTGTATCCGGTGACCATAAGAGGCTTGGTATCGATTAAGGAGAAGAGGAAACACGCGAATAATGTTTTTTTTTTTCATGATACTTCGCTGCCCGCATGAAAAACAATTTCACAATTTAAAGGACGACATAACGAAAAGGAAACACAAACTACTGAAAATTCGTTTCAAGAGTTTTAATCATACTTAGTTTGACAGTGTGGGATAGGACTGTATGCACAAAATGCTTAGGCACAGGCTCTTAGAATGAACTAATTTAGGAGAAGAGTGTACAGCATGCGTGCGAGAGCCCGATGAGAGGATAAAGGCTAAGAAACTCTTAGATATTCTTGTTCAAGAATGCTTGAACCTGACCCAGAAGGCGGGAATATTATACAAATATTGACTGCTTCGAGCGTTATGGTTAAAACTACGACTCCCGAGGTGATCCCGGAGCGTTCTATTTTGCCTCAATATGTGTTTTATAACACCCCAACAGACTATTTATCATCTTCGTACACGTAACAACCGTACGCGCGTTTTAGATACACAGTTGCACAACTGATTGGGTTCGAGGTGGGTAAAAAGACCTCTGGGTACTGCACGCCGTGTGATAGCCGTCGGACTACTATCACACGGCAAACGATGCACTATCACACGGCCGTCGTCCAGTAAAAACAAGACATGTCATGTGACGCGCTCTAAACCAATGAAAAGGCAGTAAGGGTGTTATAATAGAATATGGCCGAAGGATAAGGGAGTTATATAATATGTGTAGCGTTATAGCCTCTCTACCAATTGAAACTAAATATTCATCTGAAGTTTACGAAATGTAATTGACTAAAAGTGTATGCGAGATTGTGGGAAGTCGATGAATGTGCAATGCTCTCGCGGACATGGGAGATGATTAGGTCGTAACCGAATTGCCGGCCAACCGCTACGTCTACATACGGCAAGATTTCCGCGTCATCATGCGTCCTTAGCAACAGTCGTAGCCGTAGCTGTAGTCGCCAATTCTCGTACGGCCTCAGTGTCGTTTGAGATGAGATAAAATGGAATCGATTCTATTTTTCCGAGACTCTGCGACTGGAGGAATCGATCGAAGAGTCTGCAGTGAGAGAGATGAGGGAATCAATGACGATGTCAATTTGGAGACTCGGGAATGTCAAGGTAGGGGATCGATGTTCATTTGCGAGATCACTTTTAGTCAAGAGTGGATCATTGTGTACATCGATGAAGCAAAGGGTTTATGACTGTTGAACAAAAACATGGGTTGTTGTTGTTGTTATTGTTGTTGTTGTTGTTGTTGTTGTTGTTGTTGTTTTTGTTGTTGTTGTGATTGGGGTTTATCACTGGAAACTGTGTGACATATGATAAGACCAAGGAACTCTGTATTGCAGCCGACATTAGTAAATGTCAAAGCACTTTATAAGCTCAATCGGTCATCAGAGTCATGAGAAAACAACACAAATTTCCGTCAATAGTTCAACACTCTACGTTAGCTCTCGTGAAATCAAAAGTTTCCCATTGCTTATATTTCTAGAGTTTCTTACAAATAATTTGTTTTGTTTCAATCGAAGTTTTCCACCATGAATAACGAGAATTCCACCTCGATCCACTTAAGTTAAATGAGTCCCCCTGCCGATTTCCTACCTTTTGTCCAGGTAGTTTAAAAGCAGGACAGTGTAATCGCTGTAGTAGAACATAAAGCAAGGCAAGTAGATAATGGTGTTACCGCAAACCGAGTAGTTGATACCTCGCAATAAAATGTCTCAAATCCCATATAATTTGCAATATGTTTTAAAGACAGTGGACACTATTGGTAATTGTCAAAGACCAGTCTTCTCACGTATCTCAACATATACATAAAATAACAAACCTGTGAAAATTTGAGCTCAATAGGTCGTCGAAGTTGTGAGCTAATAATGAAAGAAAAAACAACCTTGTCACACGAAGTTGTGTGCTTTCAGATGCTTGACTTCGAAACCTCAAATTCTAAATCTGAGGTATCGCAATCAATTTCGTTGAAAATTACTTCTTTCTCGATTTATCACAGTGTTTTATACTACCAACAGCTCCCCATTACTCGTTACCAAGTAAGGTTTTATGCTAAACATTATTTTGAGTAATTATGAGTAGTGTCCATTGCCTTTAAATCATTGTTGGGATACCCGCTGGTAATGACATGATTTGAAAGAGTCTCTTATCAACGGGCACGCTCGGTGGTTTAGCGGTTTAAATAAAGGCATCTGCTTCTAGAATGCATGGCTTCGTGGGATAAAGGAACTGTGGACACTATTGGTAATCACTCATAATAATTGTTAAAGGCAGTGGACACTATTGGTAATCACTCAAAATAATTATTAGCATAAAACCTAACTTGGTAACGAGTAATGGGGAGCTGTTGAAAGTGTAAAACATTGAGAGAAACGACTCTCTCTGAAGTAACGTAGATTTCGAGAAAGAAGTAATTTTCCACGAATTTGCTTTCGAGACATCAGATTAAGAATTTGAGGTCTCGAAATCAAGCATCTGAAAGCACACAACTGCGTGTGACAAGAGGGTTTTTTCTTTCATTATTATCTCGCAACTTCGATGACAGATTGAGCTCAAATTTAATAGGTTTGTTATTTTATGCATATGTTGAGAAACACCAAGTGAGAATTGAGATTGAGCTCAAATTTTTACAGGTATGTTATTTTATCCATATTTTGAGAAGAACCAAGTGAGAAGACTGGTCTTTGACAATTAACAATAGTGTCCAGTGTCTTTAACATAACAACTTTATTGTTGATAGTATAAACGATGTGAGAAAAACGGTTCCCTCTGAAGTAACGTGGTGTTTTAATTTGAAAATATTTGAATTGAATTCGAGACTTCAGCTGAGGTCTCGCATTCAAGCATCTGAAAGCACACAACTTTCATTATTATCTTGCAACTTTCGTCCAATTTTCGAAGACTTGTTGTTTTGTACATAGGGATACACCTAGTGATAGTACTGGGCCCAATTTTAGAGCTGCTAAGCATGAAAATTTGCTTAGCATGAAATTTCTTCCTTGATAACAACAGGATTACCAGCCAAATTTCCATGTGACTTTCAGAATTAGCAAACAACAGCTGATCACTAGTAACAAGCAATACGCAACAAATATAAATTTTGCTGGTAATCCTGTTTTTAACAAAAAAGAAATTTCATGCTAAGCAAATTTTTGTGCTTAGCAGCTCTATGAAATTGGGCCCTGGTCTTTGACAAATACCAAAGGTGTCCAGTGTCTTTAAAAGCTTTGGAAATTATTGTTTGTATCTCTGGTGCAATTACATTCAACGATTCCAAACAAAACAACTTTTTGCGACAATACAGGAATGGTCACGTTTCGCTCAACGAAACACCTTTATTGAAATCTTCTACATCTAATAATGATCTCTGTTATATCTGTTATTATTCATATAGGCACGGTTTTTATATTATGTATAGGGAGGGTTTGAATTAGGAGGCTTTATCAAACAAAACAAAACAATAATTTCAGACCAAATACTGATGACAAAGGAAAGCCCAATGTAAACTGAAGCATTCGCATAATATATCATACACATCTCTCAATACAAAAACAGGATTGTTTTCTAAAGCTAACGTACACAATAGCTATGTTTAAAAAAAATCATTAGATATTTATACAGATCCATACAAAAAATATTTAACAAAACATAATTGTTGCCTTTATTGCTATTCATTGTTATTCTTTGCTTTTGATTTAAACAATATTGAATACATCTGGCCAGCAAGCTTAGGACATCCAGGACCCGATTTCATAGAGCATGCTTAAGCAGCAAATAATTATGCTTAACAAATTACTGCTAAGCATAAATTAGTAGGGTACCAGTCACAAATCGTACATTTCGAATGTTACTTTGGCTGGTAACCTCAATCTGGTAAGGCCCTGGCCCTTATCAAGATCAGATTCAAGTCCACTCAGCTCAACAGATTAGTTATTCCTTTTGATACCAAAAGGATTGTGTCAAACTTCGGTATTCGACAGTTTACTCGATGTAAAGTTGTTATTCAGAGATACAAAGAAAGGTTCACTTAAGGGATCTTGTAACAGATGACGACACAGACTGAAAGGGATGCATGCTTTGAAAATCAGTCTAATGCCATTTTCGAAACCACGGCTTCAGCTTTGGGTTCGGCTTCAGTCTCCTTTTTCGTCTGAAGCCCTGAGCGTGTACGCGAAGCATTCGCAGTTATCAAAACAACCGCCGAATCCGGAGCCGAGGCCGTGTTATCGAAAAGGGCCTATTGACACACACACAACTTGTTACCAATTCAAAGCAAAATTGAGCGAAATACCAGATATCTTGTTCATAAATCTTACTCCATCCAATCAGTCGGTTATGCCTACCTACTTTGAATTAACTACCATTATATTGTCATGATCTCGGTTGCAAAGCAAGTTTACTTCTAGCTTAGGTTTGGCTATTGGGTTTTTTCAATGACCGATAAGGGCAACTCAGTATACGTGTCGTGGCCGCGCGGTTCAGTGCATCGGACTTTAAGAAAAACGTACAGCTAGTCCTAAGTTAGGACTAGTAACTCGTCCTAACTCGAGATAAGACTAGTCCTAACTCTTTGTGAAATCCACCCAGGTTACTGAGTCAAGGGTTGGGTTCGAATCCAGCCCATGACACTGGTGTCCTTAACTATAACTGTTTCCCATCACCCAGTGGTAAATAGGTACCAGTGAGGGCAGATGGTTCTTGTGATTGACTTAGTTTGGTGCGCTACATATTTGTTGCATAGGCTGTTTACTCCCCTTGAAGCTGAGATGGTTTAAGGAATGAATCAAAATGGCCCAGTGGCCAGAGGGTAATAAAGTTTGATGCGCAATTATCAATCTTTGAAATTGCTCTAAATAAGAGCAGATATTATTGGTAGTATTATTATTACTCGGTGTACACTTGTAAGATCCTCTTTCATTCATCATTGTTGTGGTTTTGATTTTGGACTGCCAAGAAACAAGCCCATAGTTTATTAACAAAAAACAACCTTTCCGCAATCTCTCTTTCGTACAGCAACATAAAATTAAAATACTGTTCATTATTTGCATAGTAAAACATAATACAATACAGGTTTATATGATAAAGGAATTCAGATAAGGTGTTTTTTCTGAAGTCGAATTATTAATTCGTAATAGGAAGCAGTTAAACCGACTGAACCGAATTAAATTTTAGGTTAAAGACACTGGACACTAGTGGTAATGTCAAAGACTAGTCTTCTCACTTGGTGTTTCTCAACATATGCATAAAATAACAAGCCTGTGACAATTTGAGCTTAAGTGGTCGTCGAAGTTGCGAGATAATAATGAAAGAAAAAAACCTTTGTTTGCTTTCAGATCCTTGATTTCGAGACCTCAAAGTCTAATTCTGAGGTCTCGAAATCAAATTCGTGAAAAAATACTTCTTTCTCGGAAACTACGTCACTTCAGAGGGAGCTGTTTCTCGCAATGTTTTATACTATCAACCTCTCCCCTATCAACATTACTATCAACATTACTCGTTACCAAGTAAGGTTTTATGCTAAATATTATTTTGAGTAATTACCAATAGTGTCCACTGCCTTTAAAAAGCTATAGAAGAAACAGGTAGAAATATTTAAACACCTTTGCGTAATTTCCTGCATTACGAACCAGGAATGTTTCATGCGGAAAGTCACTGTATCAAGATGACACTGTTCCCACATTAAGACCCTTTTCGAAAACACGACTTCGGCTCCAGATTCGTATTCTAGCTTGGTCCCGCGGTTGTTTTGACAATATTGCGCGTGCTTTGTGTTACATACTCAGGGCTTCAGACGAGAGGACGGAGCCTGAAGCTTCATCTAAAGCCGAAGCTGTGGATTCGAAAAGAGCCTAAGTCATCCTGTAAAACACTTGCCGCCAAAAAGTGCCAGAAAAAGCGTTACTTTAAAACATCAAAACATAACAACATTAGGCCGTATCCGAATTGGCGGCGGCTACAACTACGGCTACAGCTGTTTTTCCTTAAAACTTTTACTAAAAACTGAACAGAAACTACAATGATAATCTTTGAACTACAGTGATAATCTTGTAACTTTAGTTGTATTTTTTTCACCTCAATGATAATTATTGATTAACTTCAGCGGTAATGTTTTAACACACCCTCAGTTCTTTGATACGTCAGATCGCACCACATCCCACGTAGCCTAAATGTACAAAGAGTTTTGCACCTAAGACTGAAGATTCTAAGTATAACATTTTCACGGGTTCGTCTTCAATCCGGCATTGAGAAACGATCGTGATCGATGATTCTCATAGTGTTCAAGGGACCAGACTATCACCTTTCAACCTCGTTTTGGTTACAATATGCGTATATCTTAGATTAAGCTACGATGAGAGGATACAATATTGGTGTCAAGTAACCATTGTGTGCGCCAGTTTGTTTAGCTCCTTCAGGGACTGCTCGCCAGGGCAACTGTGGAAAATGCAGTCACTGGTGATGTGGGCAGCTATTTGGAGGACAGCTTCACACTCACATGCATGACTGGCGTGTTTGCCCGGAAGCGACCATGACAAATACATTGATTTGAACAGGTTAAAACACAGAGATGGCTTGATGTCTGTGTCACGTACACGCATCTGAGCTCAATATAAACAGCCATAATGATGGCCCTTTACGAATCCTCGGCTTCGGCTTCAGGCTCCGTTCTGTTGTCTGCAGCCAAGAGCACGTACGCAAAACACGCGCAATTGCCATAACAGCTGCGATCGCCAAGCTAGCCTGAGCCGAATCTGGATGAGCCGAAGTCGTTGTTTCGAAAAGGGCCGACAACATCTCACAGCATGTTTGACAAGCCTGATCTTGATTCCCCCCTCGCGCTTAAGACAACACATCAATGCAGCCGTGGAGTGTAATCATCTTTGATTAATTGAGATGAATAAAATTTAACTGGCAGGGGTCCCTTGTCTAGTTTTAGCATGGTTGTAAAATGTACCAATGTTTGACAAGATTTTGCAAGAGAACTTGGACACACCAGTTGTTTTTCCTTTCACACGAGGTTCATTTTGTAAAGTTTTACAACCATTCTAAAATTGAACAAGGGACCCTTGCTAAAGTGCTCTCGTGTGATCGCGTGGAGGCCGTCAGCTGTAGCTAGCTTGTCACTCACTGTCATTACAATCTCCCTCTAAAGCTTCATAAACGTCTCAGCAGAACACGGAAGACGCGGGGCATGTTTTATAGCAACTGCTGTGCGCGGTGCGGGCTTGCGTTAAACCACGACGTTTATGATACTCTTCGAGTGGGTTGAGACCGGGGGCTAAAGACCTTGTATTATGGCTAAGGCCGTGTCCGAATTAGCGGCTACAGCTACGGCTACGGCTAGCTCTCCTCATCATCATGCGTCGAGGTATACACCAATTTGGATACGGCCATGCAATCGCAGCATTTTGTTTTTTACCCTCGCAAACCAATGTTTCCTAACCGAGGCTTTGAACACTGACCTCATTTTGGTATAACATTAGCCAGTAATCATTTTAGAATACCAGTCATAAGTTATAAACTTTTTTTTCTTCTTTCTTTTTTCTGGAAAAAAACCTCAATGGAAAGTGTTTACTGTCATTGAGAGTCTGCATATCACGCAAGCTCCGGTTTTCCACTATAGTCATACGACAATCATGTCACATATTTCGTTTGGAATTTTTCATGATGGTATTCCGAGTTGTCTTTTTTCATCCCGTAAGGAATTCCCAACAACCGCAATTTACATCAACTAGACACAGAGTGGGTCTTTAACATGTTTAAATACAAATCAATGGCATTTGTTTCGAACATAAGTTTCCCCCAATCAATTCGCTCAACCAACCGGCAAAGAAAAAAACAACAGGAGACAGAGAGAGACAAACTCTAAAACCTTCAGCGCACTGTCAGACAGTCTTTGCCACCCGCCTTTTTCCCTTCAGTATTCACCACCAGAGAGCAATATTGGTGTAACATCCCAAACCCGATAATGCTGAATAGCTAAAGGGCAAGTTAAAGTCACCAGCAGCCGATTTCACGAAACCCTAGGATTAATCCTAACTCGAGTTAGGACGAGTAACCCGTCCTAACTTAAAATGGGCTCAATGCGTCCTACGTGTTTTATAGATACGGCACTGAACCCGTCCTAAGTCCTAAGAATAATCCTAAGTTAGGAAGAGTTTGGTGAAATCGACGGCTGATGTATCCCAACATCCATGCATAACATAACAAACCTGTGAAAATTTGGGCTCAAATTAGTCATCGAAGTTGCAAGAGAATAATGAAAGAAAAAACACCCCTTTTGCATTACTTTGTGTGATGTGCATACTAACAAGCTTCAGCTGAAGTATTTTATTAATTTAAGTGAGAAATTAAACACACCCTTGTTGCATTACGTCTTGTGCTTTCAGATGTGCATACGAAAAGGCTTCAGCTGAAGTACTTTACCTCTTTCTCAAAAACTGCGTTACTTCAGAGGGAGCCGTTTCTCACAATGTTTTATACTATTAACAGCTCTACATTGCTCGGTACCAAAAAAGTTGTTATCCTAGCATTTATTTTGATGATTAGCAATAGTGTCTGATGCCTTTAAATATTGCGAATGAAAAGGGGAGCCGCGCGCAGCTGTTGGCGACGGGGGAAGAGGGAGGAATACACGGCGTGCCTTCCGCCAAAGGGGGCTTGCGGTGCGATGAGGCCCCACAACCGTGCCAGGCTAGACGCGCCTGCGCGGGCGGGGGCAACACAGCTGAAGTATACCCAAACATCGTGGTATCTCCGATAAGTTTTTGTTTTTTAATTCGCCGAATGAACTATCCGTCACGCGAACCACTACGATTCGTGACTACACACAAAACGCGCCCCTGAACTCACATTCACAATTATTCATAATAATACTTCAATTTTGTCCTTTATATACTTAATCAAATTCATTATACCGTGTGGAGGTGAATAGCCAACGTTTTATGTACAATACAAAATATTTGTCTTTATAAATAAAACAAAATTTCTTTTAGTTACATACATTTTAAAAAGATGTATTGGGATGTATACACGCCCTCTCACATAACTCATGATGTATCATAACAAACAAAAAAGCTATTTGATGCATTGTTTTGTTATTGAAATGATTTTATTACATTATTTTGTTTATGCATGAATAATGTTAAAAAAGAAAACCAAAAAACAATCCCATATATGATATTTTGTACAACAGTAGAAGTTCTTTTGAGTATAAATATAATAATAACAACGTTATTGAATTAAGTTACAAAGAAAGCCCGTATTATTCTACGCTGATACAGTGTTTTTTAGTAATTCCAATTTTCCCAATACAGTCACACCCGTTAAGTTATCCAACTCCGACTTAATCCGAACTCCGAATAATCATGAATACAAATGGAAGAAATAATAAATTAAAAAAACACGTGATTTTAATCCGAAATAAACCGAGCTACGGAAAAATCCCAACCCACATGTAGCATTATTTGTAGCGAGTGTGATGTCAGAATTACGATGCAAAACCCACGCAATGTGCACGCATGACACCTTCTGAAACAAAATGAAACTAGGTTGATATAGTCTAGTTGGTGAGACACTGCTCTTGAGTTGCAAAGGTCATAGGTTCGTATACCAACCGACAATATGCCTTGGTTTGAATGCACAGAGCTCGGGAAAGTACTGTGCTAAAACACATCGGTGTATATGGGTAAAATCAAACTTAATATTCTAACACATCGGTGTATATGGGTAAAATCAAACTTAATATTCTTTATCCCCGATGCAAATTTCCATGTATTAAAGAGGTTGATATAATTTTGAACAACACTTCGAGTCTAGCATTCAATTTAAGCAGGAGGCTTTTTTTTGTTTTTAGCATGGCCTTTCCTAGCTACCCTAAACTGAGTATATTTTTTTAATGACTTGTTAAGGTAACTTTGTTCGGCTGTTCGTATCTATATTTTTTATTACATTATTTTATGGTGTGGCTCAAACATGCTGAAGAAAGAAGTAACGTAACAATTTGTACTTTATTTGTATATGATTTTCCCTTTTTCACCAATATGGAAATAAACGTTGATTGAAATGAAATTGAGTTGAAGGTTGGTAACACACGTGTAATTTTAGCAAGTATTATAAAGAACCATTTAAGTACTATGGTTTGATCGGCTGGAGATGAAGAGTACCGTTAGTAGGTGTGACTTAAAGGTACATCTGTCGTGTGGATGGGGTTCAAATAATCAATGAGAAACAAAACCCCGTAAGGTTGCCTTTAATTGTTTTTGCCTGTGTGAGTTTGTTTGGAAAAAAAACAATAAGGAGAAAGAATGGGATCAGTTCCGGCCGAAGTCCTCGCTCAAAGTGAAGAGTCAAGTTAAAGTACAACCTTGTACATTCAAATTGATTGTAAACTGTACAGTGATTCCCATTGGAAGACAGACGTGCAATTAGTAACTAGAGACAAGCTACGGACCGAGCCAGCGGAAAACCACGGTATTAAAAGAAGACATTAAAGTCTTCAACTAAACAAAAATATCTAATGCGTTAGGATTTGTCTATAATGAAATCCACCGATCCAATGCATTTTGTTTGATTAAGCCTCTCAAGAATCCCAAAGTACCCGATCTTGTATTTATTGTATTGAGTTTTAAAAAAAGAAAGCATGCATTTTAATTAATATTTTTCTTAATTAATATCTTCGCCTGTGGGAAAAAAGAGAGGATCAAAACATTAATCAAACTGTCGTATAAAGTTTTCAAAATTGGAAGATCTATGTGAGTTTGTACAGTGAGTTAATAAATTAATGAAAGGTATACTCGTTTTAAACTCTCGGGTCGGAATTCACCCGGATTCCACGTCCAGGAGAGGTCTGATCCTATATCTGGGTCAGTCTGACCCGGAAACTGGTTAAGAATGTGGACTTTTTAAACTCAAATTTTGCGCCAATGTAATACAGTTTCAGGTCAGTTTGACTGGTTCCGGTTCTTTGTGACCCGAAGTGGGTCAGGTTTCCGGAACCCGTGTTAATGCTGACCTTGAAACTGGCTAGGAATGAGGACTTTTTAAACTCGAATTTTGCGCGAGTTTGAAGCAGATTTGGGTAAATTTGACTAATTCATGGTGATCCAGGAATGGGTCAGGTTCCTTAAAAACGGGTTAATTCTGAACTAGAAGGAGGTTCAGAATGTGAACGTTTTATCTCGAATTTTGTGCCAGTTTTGATACAGTTTTGGGGTCAGTTTGACTGGTTCCGGGTCATTGTGACCAAAAATGGGTCCGGTTTTCGGAACCCGGGGTAACTCTGACCATGAGTTTTTATAATGTAAGGTTATTATAATGTACAGTACGTATCCCGCTTCTAATGGAACAATGTACTGTTGGATTTTCTTTGACAAATTTCTAGTCAGAATGTATGTTTCTAGTCAGTGACTGATGTACACTGGAGACCTTCCACAGTTCAGCACAGATTCTTTTCTCAGGAGTTCTAAACTTTAAAAAGGAAATTACAGTCTCAAAGAGTTTGATCATAATTGACTTGTCTTTGTTGTTAAATGGAAAACCTTTCTTTTCACCAATACAACCCCTGAAACCATAGCAATTGGTTTGTTTGAAATGGTTTTACGTGCACTGTAACATGTTGGGGGGGGGGGGGGGCGACGACACAATGTTTCGTTGGCGGTTTATTGATTATCGGAATTACTACCGAACTGTTCTGGGAGGCTCGCTTAATTATCTGGAAATGCAATGTCATGGGGCGGGGCGGTTAGAATTTCTAACACCATTTCCAATCTCGGAATCTGGTCTGGTTTTGACCTTGATTTTACACGAATCAGTGATATTAAACTGATAGTTTGTTCCGGGTCAAATACTCCTTGAACTGACGGGATCTTGCATTGTGTTTGTATACCGGAACTGACCTGGCCCGGTGACCCGGTCCGGTTATTGTTTTTGAGTCAGTGGTATTAAACTGACAGTTTGTTCCGGGTCAAATACTTCTTGAGGATCTTGCATTGTGTTTGTACACCGGAACTGACCTGATCCGGTTTATTTTTATTTTTTTTCTCGATCCGCAATTCATATGCAGGGTCTGTACAATTGTGAAGGGTCAATCTGACCCGGATTTGACCACAGAAAAGTCCCGGATTAATGACAAACAAGACCGATGCTTTCAAGAATCAAAAGCCGTCTTTAATGACTGTCGTTAAAGCTACTACACTGAACGGAATTCCAAACTCCATCACTCCCACTTTCCCAAACATTATCATAGACAGACCAAAATGTATAATTGGACGAAATAAAAAAAGTACGAAATAATTGCTTAAACTTTAAAGTGTCACATGGACGCATTACTGTTTGTTGCCAAACAGTGTTGACTTTTCGTGGGCCAGCCATACAAAATGGCGACCGATGTCTGTCACCGATGAGGGAGCGTTCGTTCATGGGCACGATGCATCAGATGGGCGCGGCCGTCCATCATTGGGACGATGCATCAGATGGGCGCGGCCGTCCATCATTGGGACGATGCATCAGATGGGCGGCCATCCATTTATGGGGAACGATGCATCAGATGGGCGGCCGTCCATACATGGGGATGCATCAACTGGGCTGTTGTCCATACATGGGGACGATACATCAGATGGGCGGCCGTCATACATTGAAACGATGCATCAGATGGGCGGCCGTCCATACATGGGGACGATGCATCAGATGGGCGGCCATTCATTTATAGGGAACGATGCATCAGATGGGCGGCCGTCCATACATGGGGACGATGCATCAGATGGGCGGCCATCCATTTATAGGGAACGATGCATCAGATGGGCGGCCGTCCATACATTGAAACGATGCATCAGATGAGTGGCCGTCCATACAAGGGGTCGAGACATCAGATGGGCGGCCGTCCATGGGGACGATGCATCAGGTGGACGGCCGTCCATACAGCGTTGTGTTGACCGTTATGCGTCTGGTGAAATTGGCCATCTCGTGGTAGTCATCTCCTTCCCAGAAGACCGGGGACCGTAGGATGATGCCCAGAGACCCGCACAGACACGCAATGGCAAACACCCAGATAAAGACGCGATCGATTACCATGGCAATGAACTTCCAGTCTTCAGTGACCTGCAAATTATCAACAACAAAAAATTAGGCCTACTACATAAGAGAGTAAATAAAACTTAGAGCAAGATCAAGTGCGGACATTTAGTCGACGACTGATCAGCAACATACCAGGTCAAGGATTGCAAGTTGGCTCCACCAGAATGTTGTGTAGATGGATTGCACATGACGTCGACCACCATCTTTGACGTAAAACAATGGAAAAGTGCACGCGTGTACACGCTGCCACGTGTGCAAGATTCGTCAAAGATGGCGGCCAATGCAAGGCTCACTAAAATGGAACCTATTGGCGCACAACACGTGCGCTATTCCAATGGCATGGTACTACACGCGTTAAATACCACATGGAACTGCATACGCCCAATGCAACAAGCAGAATAATGGCAGATTCTCAAGGACAACGAGATACTCACTTTGTAATGTTCATCCTCCATTTGGAAATGTTTTGCAATTGTTTCCACATGATCGATTAGTTCGGAACATTCCTTCGATAATGGTATGGAATCTGTCGAATCCGAATATTGGCGATCTCGATACCGGATCTCCTCGAGCAACGAAGGCGTGATTGTGTTCACCATATACTTCGCTCCGGACCTCATGAACTTCCGGTCGTAGAAGTACTTCCCTCGGAGCGGGGCGTAGTTCGACGGCGTATAGTTTGTATGTTTCTTCATGGCTTTGTAATTCTTTCCGGGCGGGAGCTCCACACCACCAGGCCGTGAAATGTTCAGCATCTTCGGCAGGTAGTAGAGGAAAACCGTCCGGGCCCAATCGGGCATGACGTGAGTTCTGCTGCTCCGGAAGTGGATATTAATCACCACGACAGTGACCGTGATGGACAAAGTAACTAGCACCATTGTGAAGAGCATGTATCGACCGATGAGAGGCAGTGTGGTAGAGGTCGGCGGAATGATGGACGGGATGAGGAGAAGGAACACAATCAAGGCGAGGAGGATGGAGATGGATAAGGTGATCTTCTCCTGGGCATCTGCTGGAAGATAGAAGACTAAGATCGTCATGAACGAGATTAGGATACAAGGAATAACCAAGGTGACTACGTAGAACAAGGGCTTCCTGTGCAGCACGAACTTAAAAGTCGCATCCACGTACGCCTCGTCGCAACACGGGTACTCCTTAACGTTCCTCTTGGCGGGTGACTCCACGATCCTCCACTCGCCATTCTCGGAGTAGTCCTCCTGGTCTACGATGTTCGTCTCGAGTACCATGTCGACCTTCCTGCTCTCGTGGGTCCACGGGCCGAACTTCATCAGGCAGTGCTGCTCGTCGAAAGGGAAAAACTCGATGTTGATCTTGCAGGAGCTCTTGTAGATTGCGGGTGGAAGCCATGTGACGGAACCGTTGTAAAAGACGATGGCGTTGACTAGAAATTTAACGTCGTAGTAACCGTCAGCGCTGAAAAACAAACGCATAGATCGTTAAATAAAATCGAAGTAACATGTTTAACATTGCCTTCGGATCGTGCGGTTGGGGTTATAAAAGCGATTGTCATGAAATTAATATGGTTGGAAAGATGATTCTAAGGTATTGCAACATCACAGCCCGAGTTTTTGCCAAGCGAGATTGAAATTGTTATGGAAAGCCATAAATGCAAATCAAAAACAGAAAGCTAGTAACTGTTTGTAAACAATGTTACACAAGTATTCAAACGTTGTGTTGAATTTGTTGGAAACAAAGCAAACAATGATGGAGGTATTTTATATATTATTATTATTATTATTTATTCGACCTAAACAAGGTACAACAAACAAGTTACAATAGCACAAGACAGAACATTAACGGGAAAAAAAACAATTATTAGAGTGTTTTACTATAAACATTTGGCCGTCCATGCCAACCAGCACGGTTAGTTCCTCAACAATAGAAAGGTCTATATACTGGGAGACCAGTTGGGGAGACATTGACTCCCAAAATGGCGCAATCAAGATAACTGTGATGATGACTTCATTTGAACCGGGTCAACCCTTTAGAGTCAAAAACAAGTATTTAGCAATCCATGCGAGTCTACTCTCTTTACATTAGGTACATTGCAAAGGTTTCTTCTCATGGGAAGTCTGCCGGAGTTAAGAATACAATAAAGAGGAATTTGGTGATTTTGATGTGCACTCAGGCATGTATGTGCTACAGAAAAAGGTGTGTGGAAGACCACTGTATTGACACACAAGCATACGGACATGCCAAAAACAAGCCGACTTTAACGCCATCCATCTTAATAAATAGTAGATTGTACAGCATTTTCAGCTCAGCCAAGTTTGTTGCACAGTTGAATAGACAAGGTGATATTTAGTGTGCACATTCCTGATTGTGATAATAGAGTGTTGGCAAGATTCTAATTTATGAATCTTTATTCTGCCCTTGTCGTGAGTAGCTAGCGAAGTTTTCTACTGGCAGTGCCGTGTAATGGCACATTTCATGTAAACGAGTCCATCCACCATGGACTCGTTTTCGCTTCTTCCAGCAGTTTTGGCACTCCGGGCTCGGCCGACCCCTAGATCGGTACCCCCTAAGAAGGGGACAGTGGTCCACTCCGGGCATGGCCTCAAGATCAGTGCTCCCCAAATACAGGTCTGTATTGTTAACATGTTTTCCCTTTACAGGTGTATTCGACAAAAGGTAGGCGCATGAGAAAAAATGTTTTATTCACTGTCGAGGAAGGAGTTATGGAATAACAAAATAACATCTCAGTGTGTTACAATAACACCAATGTTAATGTGGTTTTTTGTTTTTGTTTTTTTGCAAAAATCAGTTTCATTTGAACACCCATATGCTGTACATTTTGATCTTCTGTTTTGTATCTTTAATGTGACATCACCCATGATTTAAAATGTTAATATCCCAGTTTGTGCAGTGTACTGTACTGCACCCATCCTTGACCAAATGTCATAAAGCTATTAAGAAGAAAATACTGCTTAGCAAACTTCCGTTCTAGCAAAAAATGGGTCGGACACTAGTCAACAATGTAAACTTTATGGACTTTTGGTTGGTAACCGGCTTCTGGTAAAGTAATATCTTTGCAAAAAAAACATAATGTTCTGACGTTTCGACACTAGCAGAGTCTTTCTCGAAGGCTAAGTAATATTTGTCTGTGCTTAGCAAGTTTTTGTGCTTACATGTTTCATTGAATTGGTCCCTGCGGATAACTCAATACTTACTTATTATATAAAAGTATATCCGGTCTCCATATTTGAGATGAAGGTATGTGTAGTGACGTAATCCCATCGTAGTCTTCTGGATCCCACGTGAGGTAGCGATCTACCCATTTCTAGAGGGCGGGAAAAGTCAGTTGCAGATACGTCATTAAGTTTGTATAATTTTAGCAGGTGGGTTAAAAATTATTTTTTACATCAGTTCAGATGGTACAGCTATAGAAAGATATCAACATTTATTCCTTCTATTGTGGGAGATTCACAATATGATTTTTTTGTTTTCAATGTATGATTTCTTTGTTTGCCTTCTTATTTTCAAGTGAAGGGGGTATTTGTCACATTATTTTCGCAAAATTATCTTTCTCAAAAGCTACAGCACCTCAGCAAGTACTATTTAAAGGGAAGCTGTCTATCATTATTATCTTTAAACTGTGTAAGTTTAATGTAAATCTGTGTACGTTTATGTTTTGCGTCGTACAAGAGTACCCAAACCCTCGAGGGCCAATGTCATTTTATAAAAATGAAATTATTGTTGCAATTAAAAAAAAAATACTCACGTGTCTGACCCAGACACTCGTCGTCATGATCTGGTTCTTCTCGTCCTATCATCAAACAAAAACAGTAATTTCTTAATAATAAATAAATAATTAAATAATTGAAATGAGTGAAAAATACAATCGCAAGTAAGCAGAATACAGATAAGCAGCTTCAAACAAGTGAGTTTTGTTACTACAAAGACCTAAAACAGTGTTAAGAACTAGCCTGGTGAATATGCACAGGGAAGACTATTTCAAAGAAATAGCGCAGCGTAAGAAAGGGATCTTGGACCATAAACAAAATAAAGGTGAGCAATGGCTGTTAGAGATGAACGTAAAGTCCGATGAGGGGAATAATGCTGAATTGCTAGGGTTGAATATGTATTTAGAAGACGTAATGATTTACACCATCTACCTTGAGGCACTACTACTCAAATTAATTGTAAGCATAAAAACTAAACTGCCTTGGTAACGAGCAATGAAGAGTTGTTGACAGTATAAAACATTGTGAGCAACGGCTCCCCCTGAAGTAACGCATTGAGAAAGAGGTAATTTCTCACTCAAATATTTGAATTTGATTAAAGATTTCAGGCCTGAAGGCACAAATGGTTTTTTTTTTTCTTTTTCTTTTTTCTATTGCAACTTCGATGACAAATATTGAATCCAAATGTTCACAGGTTTATTGTATGCATATGTTGGGATACACCAAGTGAGAACTGGTCGTTGACATTAAAGGTGCCCAGTGCCTTTAATACGAAATTTAGAATCTAAAGCAAATTGACTTGGTTACTTACTATGTCAATTAACTGAGACAGCGATAAGCCAAAGGTGACCATAACCGTTTCGGATTCATTAATCACGGGTCTGATTAGACTGGCATACTGGGACTTGAGGCTTTCTGTCTTTACGAGCTTGTAGAATAGTCTGTCAGCCGCTTCCGATGCCAGGCAACCTGGTACAAAAAGACAAAAACAGACAGGAGAAAAATTAGCAACATGTATTTGGTTTGTGGTAACACCACACCATGTGTGGCGCGTTGTGGCCTAGCGGTTTAAGAGCACCGGATTCAGCTCTAGTGTTTCTGATCAGCAGAGTGTGTGTTCGTGACACCTGTGTCCTTAAGCAATACACTTAACCGTAATGCTTCGTCCTGCGGATGGGACGAACAAGCCGTTGGTCCCGTGCGTTGTGTAAATCAAGACAAGTGCTCAAAAGAACACATTTTACCTGGGATGGCAAGTAGATGTAATAGTGTCTTCTTATAATATAACGCGCATATTATCCGTCACTCAGTGACGCTCCTGGCGCTGTAACATCCAACAATGTGTCTCTTTTTGATAAGTGCACTGGGCTCTTTTGCCGTGGAGTAGTTTTTCGAAATTCAGGAAAAGAAATGTCCCGCTTTGTAACTGCTACCTAGGCGGAAGGTAGACAAATCGGTCAGCACTACTTCTTAAGCTTTTACTGGAGCGTTATTAACTACCGCGGAGTGAGTTCTTAATAATAATAATAATAATAATAATAATATAAATTTATAATGCGCACTTTTCCAGAAAACCTTTTAAGGCGCCTACACAAAATGAAAACATTATACAATAGAAAATGAAGAATAAACAAAACATAATGAAACCCAATGAAAGTCTAAGTGAACAAGTGTGTTTTTAGTTCCCTCTTGAAGTTGTTGAGTGATGTTTTTTGGCGAAGTGAGACAGGGAGCTTATTCCATAGGGCAGGAGCAGCTTTGGCGAACGCCCGGTCTCCGTAACGAATTGTTCTAGACCTTGGCTCTACCAGCAAGTGAGATCCAGCAGACAGTAGAGCACGACTGCTGTGCTTAGTGGAGATAAGTTCACAAAAATACTGTGGGGCTTGTCTTCAACGTTTCAACTAGCTTGCTCTCGTCATTGTCAAGAGACAAACAATTAATAACTCAAAATGGTGATTACTGAACGTGGAAGCTTCCGTGTCCACCGAAGTGAGAAAGGGGTAACTGCCTTCCTTTCAAGTTGGGAGTTGGGGTTTTTCTGTAGGTCGTTTAGAAATCACGTTAATTGTATCATTAGACAACAGTGAGGTCATTAATTTACGAGTTAAGCTTATCACGAGCTGTCTCTTTTTTTGTTTCTCTTTTTTTTTTTTTTTTTTTTTTTTTTTTTTTTTTGGGGGGTGGGGGGGGGGTAGTTACTGACACGTCGTATTCCTTGATCTGATCCCGGATTTTGCAAGATGGCGGCTTTAGCAAGATGGTGGCTTTTACAAGATGGCGACGTTGGCCAAGTTGTGATTTTTACTTCAGCTACTAGTTATGAAGAACAGAGATGATTGAGTATTGAGATGATATTAGTTATTTCAATTTGTAAATTTGTATGAAAAAAATAAGAGAAAAAACGTAAAATTGTGTTTTATCTCGAACGGCGAAACGTTGCGAGGAAACGATATTTTGTCCTCTATTTAGCACTAATTTTTAATTCGCTAATCCATTCCCCCCCCCCCACCCCCCCCCCCCCCAATCAGTTCCTTGGGATGTTTTTTTGTCAGTCGTGGGATTTTTAGGAAAATTCAATTAATTCTGGTTACTCATCAGCAACGGTCAGTACCTTGGTAAGGGTTTAGGTTGTTTCCACGGACCACTTACTGCGTGCTGCAATCTCATTAGGCTGATGAGGAGGGGGTAAGAGGTAATGTATTTTCTTTTTCTTTTTTTAGATTGATGAGTCAAAACCTTACGGGAAGCCAACTTCAATGCGTTCATTTTTCAAGAATTAGGTCAAATTTATAAACATGTGACAAGTTTTTTAAATAAAATCCAACTGCAGATTGTACCTTTATAATCATGCGAAGAGTGCATGTACTCAACATGTGACACATCACTAATAATGTTGTCTTGGTCCAAATAAAGCACGCATATCATTAGCAAATCTATTTGATGCGAAGAGGGTACTCAACATTGACACTTATAATATTGTACCTGGTCTTGATTCAAATACAGTACGCATATCATTAGCAAATCGTGGTGTATTACACCATGGAGGTAGAAATTTCTATCTCCATGATAACACTATGTCCAGTAGAGAACTGACCCGACTTACTTCTTCTTTGCAGTGGCCTAGAGATAAGCATGTTCACTCCTCGATGACTAACCGGCTCCTTAACACACACACGCTTCGAACGGCTCAAATTGTTACGGACGAATAAATGTGACGACATACAAAGTCGCAAATGGCGATGACAAACTCGTAATACCTCCAGATTTGCCCCAACCAAGTAATTCTAGTCTCAAAGAACATCCTCCATTAAAAAAAAGCTAGCCAGGCTTTTCACTTTGAAGCAGCGAGAAGCCTCTGCATTAATAAGGCGGGAGGTGCGAGGTAAAACCTCGGTGATGGAACGCCAATAAAAGTCGGAGTGTGTTGTAAGAGAAATATTTACGATCGCTCTGGACCGCTGTGTAAAATGTCATGAGTTAAAGGCACTGGGGTGGATTTCACGAAGAGTTAGGACTAGTCTTATCTCGAGTTAGGACCAGTTTCTCGTCCTAACTTGGGACTATCCATGCAATTTGTATATCTCCTAGGACTAGTCCTAAGTTAGGACTGGTCCTAATTCTTTGTGAAATCGACCCCTGGACTCCTTTGGTAATATTGTCAAAGACCAGTATTCTCACTTGGTGAAACCCCACATTATTATGCATAAAAGAAAAATATGTGGAAATTTGGACTCAATTGCGGTCATCAGCTGCAAGAGAATAATGAAAGAAGAAAAACACCATTGTTGCAGAAATTTGTGTGCTTTCAGATGCCTAATAAAAGGCATCAGGGCTGAAGTATTTTAACATGTCAGTGAGAAATTACCTCTTTCTCAAAAACTACATTCTTTCAGAGGGAGACATTTCTGACAATGTTGTATACTATCAGCAGCTCCCCATTGCTCATTAACAAGTCAGTTGTTATGCTAACATTCAATTATTTTGAGTAATTACCCATAGTGTCTGGTACCTTGAAAGGACCGTGTGTAACTCACGATCAAATTAGGTGTGTGGTTACTGTATACGCAGGGATATCAGAGAGTCTTTTGGTTTTGGGAAATTATTGAGCAAACTGCTGAAGGTCCGGGTTTGATTGGACTCGGGATGAGAGGGTGATTCTCGTATAGGGTTGGAATGAGTGGAACTTTATCTTTAAATAGCTGGGAGGTGAACGAGGTTCTCGCGAGTGATATACATAAAATTGTGGAGAACAAACATGGCGGGTTGTCACCTCTTCTGCATAATGTTGGCTCATTGACTTGGCACGTAATAATTGTTAGAGCGTCTCAAATGATCCACCTTAAAGGCACTGGACACTATTGGTAAGTACTCAAAATAATAATACTTGTTTTTAGCATAAAAACCTACTTGGTAACGAGTAATGGGGAGAGGTTGATAAAACAATGTGAAAAACGGCTCCCTCTGAAGTAACTTAGTTTTTGAAAAAAGGGGTAATTTTTCACAAAAACAAAAAAGTGTGTGCAACAATGGTGTTTCTTCTTTCCTTGTTCTCTTGCAAGTTCAATTGACTCCACAATTACCTCTTTCTCAAAAACTACGTTTTGCTTCATAGGGAGCCGTTTCTCCCACTGTTTTATTCTATCAAAAACAACCACCCTCCATTGCTCTCGTATAATACCAAGTATTAAGTTTTATGCTAACAAATATTTTGAGTAATTACCAACAGTGTCCAGTGCCTTTAGTAGTATTGTATTGACTCCATGAATTCACCTTACAGTTGCACCGCGTAATGGCATTAGTAAATGAACCTCTTGACTCCAGGTTTACATACTTATAAAAACATGTACTCCATGAGGATTTATCTTTCGTTAAAGACAGTGGACACTATTGGTAATTACTCAAACTAATTGTTAGCATAAAACCTTTCTTGGCGACGAGTAATGGGGAGAGGTTGATGGTATAAAACATTGCGAGAAACGGCTCCCTCTGAAATGCCATAGTTTTCGAGAAAGAAGTAATTTTCCACGAATTTGATTTCGAGACCTCAGATTTAGAATTTGAGGTCTCGAAATCAACCATCTAAACGCAAACAACTTCGTGTGACAAGGGTGTTTTTTCTTTCATTGTTATCTCGCAACTTCGATGACCGGATGAGCTCAAATTTTCACAGGTTTGTTATTTTATGCATAAGTTGAGATACACCAACTGTGAAGGCTAGTCTTTGACAATTACCAATAGTGTCCACTGCCTTTAAGATACTAATACGCTGTGATTTTCATCATGTTTATTTATCCTCCTACTATCATCTAAATTGCCTTCATTCCTATGTATTCTGCATAACTATCCTGCCCTGCTACCGTGAATGTTTAATGGTAAGGCGGCCCCGAGAAGACTTATTTTTTATAAAGGATGTTTTTGTTTACAAGCAAAGTGATTGGCTTGGTAAGTGTGTTTATCTGGCGTTTATACGCAACACCCGTTGTGTTTAGTTTAAACATAGCTTCCTTCTCTCCATTACTGAAGAGATGGTTCACTGTTTGCGTATAGAAAGAGTTTTTATCTTTTATAATATAAAGAGAACAATCATTTAAGATTAGATTCATTGACTCTATGAACGCTTTTACGCACATTTTCTTGCAAAAAGTTCGCAAGAAAACTCGGATTTGTTTTCAAGAAAATTGATTTAGGGATGACACATCAAAATGATTTATGATTATATTACGTCGTCATCGTCGTCGTTGTCTTCGTCGTTGTTGCTTGCTGTAATTGTCGTTGTTGGTGTCAGTCTTGGTTTCGTGGTGGCAGTGATGGTGGTTTTGTTTTGGGGGTAATATAGTAACAAATCGCGTCTATTTACAATAATTTGATTAGTGTGCGATCACGTATTAAATGGTATATGTACTTTTTTCTAACAAAAAACACAATGTCCACAGATTTACATTAAACTTACACAGTTTGAAGATTATGATAGTAGAAAGCTTCCCTTAAAAGTAAAAGTAAAAATTTTCGTCTCATTTTTAGCATGTAAAAACGTATTAACCAGTTATGCTATGGTTTTGGTATAATATCATAACTGGTTAAGGGGATTTTACATGCTAAAATAATTTTTGTCTCATGAGACCAAAATTATTTTGTGACTTGTTTTACTCATTTCTCAAAAACTACACAACCTTAGTTAGTAATATTTGAAGGGAAGCTTTCCACTATCATTATCTTCAAACCCTGTAAGTTTAATGTAAATATGTGGACATTTTGAATCAGAATCAGTACCAGAATCCTTTAAACAAGTATATCAAAGAACTTTCTTTGATACATTTTGACATTTTTAACACAAGCAAACAAATGATTAGGTTACATCCTCTCCCTCCTTTCAAACGCAGCAGCCATTTCCCATCTTCTCATTGTGAACATAAACCCACAGTGCCGTACTTCAACATCTCAAATCCAAATAATCAAAATATCAAACCTATTAATCTATTGTTAGGACGACTCAATTACACCGAGTTATCGTCTCGGCTTGATGTAAATCTATAGTGAATCTGAATCACCCTTAAGTATATTTATTCAGGCGGCGTTCATTATTTGGGACAATGTTCCCTGAAAAAGAAGAAGTCACTTCCCGCTTCGATGTTGTCCCAATTATTTCACTCCGTTGTCATGACGACTTAGTGAGTATTATTGATTTGGAAACGGGACGACAGGGGGGGGGGGGGGTGCCACATCACCTTGTAAGTAATTTGACATGAGGAGGAAAGCGATGTTAATTCATGATGCCTTCTTTTTTTTTATTGAAGGGAAACAGCCGGAAACGTCGGACGATAAAAGTTCACTCTGGCATCGGCGGTGGGGGTGGGGGGGGGGGGGGGGGGTGTGTTGAGAGGTGCATATTCAACTATAAGATGATGGTTAAAGGTGCAATAGGCTCACCTCGAAAAATGTATCAGTTTTTGAATAACCAGAGCAACTCACTGTACTTTATTAAATAAACGCCACTTGAACGAGCGATTAGGTTGATTTTGTTTGTATAGGCCCTGAAAGAATTCTATATTAGACAGATTTGAGAGCCCCCCCCCCCCAAAAAAAAAAGGGTTCCAGTGTAACAAATGTGCCCAACTTTGACCTTGGGGTTGTTGACTTCCAACTTGAGGTATTTTGGATGACGGGCCCTAAAAATGGTCCTATTTGTCGAGAGGTGTAGGGACATTTTTCATGATTGATGTTCGGACGTTTTGAAAATAGTACACTGTTGTTGTAGGGTTTTTTTGGCTTGGAGGGGGAACTTGACGGGCACTCGGACTGCTGCCC
This sequence comes from Asterias rubens, assembly GCF_902459465.1. Taxonomy (NCBI): domain Eukaryota; kingdom Metazoa; phylum Echinodermata; class Asteroidea; order Forcipulatida; family Asteriidae; genus Asterias; species Asterias rubens. Next base: position 3,706,478 of record NC_047066.1, on the reverse strand, counting down.
ATCCTGAATTGAGCAGAGGATTAAAGTTCAAGAGTCAATGGATAATTCTCCATTTACTGTAAAAAGCTGTGAGACTTATAAGTATATACACTCTAAAAACTCCCGGGTCAGAATTGACCCAGACTAGGGTCCCAGGGCGGGACCAGACCCATTTCTGAGTCAGTTTAACCCGGAATCCGTGTCAATATGTCCCGGAATCCGGATCAAAGTCCCCGCTTTTAACCAAATTTCTGGTCACAATGACACGGATTCCGGGTCAAACAGACCCAGAAATGGGTCTGGAAATGGATCCAAATCCGGGTCAACTCTGACCCGGGAGTTTTTAGAGTGCAGTATTTTTTTAGTATTTAGCATTTTGCCATGTATGCTATTGGAGTATATTTGGTGGGATACACCCCTGGATATTGTGACATCAAAAGCCTAATCTCCAAAAGAAGGACAATCCTGGTCAAGGAACAAACAACACCCGTCAATGGCCGAACATGTAACAGAATACATCGAGATCGAATCGTGCGTTGCGTCCATACATGTACTCATGCACACCGTGAACGTATTTAATTCAATTTCAACTCAATTCAAAATCAGATTTATTTCCATACTTCATGAAAACTTTACAAAGCCATAACAATAAATTTATAAAAAAGTAACAAATAAACAGTTAGCTTTTTTAAAAGGCAGAGAATATATTAATAAAGTATGGTGGTATTTATCTAGAAATCGAGGCTTGTGATGAGATGCCTGACGGACAGACAAACTTAACATAAACAGGAACAAGAACGTACGGACAGACAATTAGATGAAGGCATGAGGGAAAAGGGACCGGGCCGGCGGCGAGGCTATATAGGATTGATTTGTGTATATTTACTCTGTTTTTCACTGGGTGTGATATGTGACACAACACCGCAATTCAACGGTTTGTGGTTGCGTGCTCTATTGCTGCCTCCCTCCGTCTAGGGCCTTTTCCTCCCCGTCTCGGCTTGACCTCCTTGCGGTCGGGTGATACCTTTAGCCGGTAGCTATAAGCAGGAGATGATCAAAGTGACGAGGCGGTCATCTCGTAAGAGTTGTGTCTTGAGGAAGCCGGGGTCTTGGGCCGGCAACAACCCCGTGGGGGGCAAAGCGTCTCAATATTTCAATTCATTAAATTGGCAAAATTATTTAAGAACCGTTTGCGGTTTTAGTCCGACTCGTACGTTGGAACCCGGAGGAGTGGGGCGGGGCGAAGGGGGGAGGCTCGTATGATATTATTGAATAGAGTGGACAACCACGATTCGGAATCAGATACCTGAAGTTTGTGAAATGCTGTTATAGAACAGATAAACTTAATGTGGGTTCGACTCCCGGTCTGGACGGACATGACTATTGTGTATTTTTCCGTGATTACATTTATCTTTTTACAAGCAATGTTATGGCGGTCTGCAGAGATGTGTGAGATTTGAAGGGAATATGGCTCCTTTAAAAGCTTTCTGTAGTGGTCAACACGCTCACATAAACAGCAATCATCGAAATCATAAGCAGCAATCAAATTAAAGGCTTCAGGCTTTAAGTATTTTAATTTTTGAGTGAGAAATTGCCTCCTTCTCAAAAACCACATTTTTTTTTCGGAGGGAGCCGTTTCTCATGATGTTTTATACTATCAACTTATCCCCATCATTGCTCGCTACCAAACAATTTTTATGCCAACAAATATTTTGAGTAGCTACCAATGGTGTCCAACGCCTTTAAGAGCTCTTTATGATTCCAAAAACATGCTCACATAAATAGCAATCATCAAAATCATAAACAGCAATCATCTAAATCATAGCGGTAGATAAGACGTGAGATGAGAAGGAAGATGTACCATTTTTCAGAGAGGGGGGGGGGGGTAGAGATAAGGATAGATGCCTAGTATTCTCTCCAATCACTACCTTGCCTCCAGTGAGGACGAGGGCCTTCTCTTAGAAGAAGATACAATTTCCGATATTGCTTCCCAAGTTTCCGATGCCGCCGGACATCAATGGAGACGATAACGAAAACATTGTCCCGAACGAAAACAATCCCGGAAAAGTGAGACATATTGTCATGTGGCCCATGTCGTCACTGCTAACTCATAAACACAGAGAGAGCGTCTATCTATAGATAGTTCTTCATTTGTATTTAAGATTAGATATACTGTTGACTATTTCCGTGTTTTAGTGTTGTACTTTGCCTCCCCCCTACCCCTCCTCCCCGGCAAGAAGGTTTGAAGTCATGGCGATAATAGAACTTATGGGATTTGAAGCAATGCATGGTGAGGTATCAATATCATGTATATTTGGTTTGTGGTAACACCAAGTGTGTCTTGCCGTACATTGTGTTCTTTTGTGAACTTGTCCTGCTTTATGTTCTACTACCGCAGAGTAGAAGTTTCGGAAATCGGGAGACTTCTCAGTTCTGAACTATTGTCCTGCTCTACCTGGGCGGGCGCTGGAAAGTCAGCCAGGAGTAATAAACTTTAGTGGATCGACTTTACCGCGGAGTGAGTCCGAGTGGGTATTTTATAAAAGCGAAATTGTGACGTATCGTTGCCGAGCGGGCACCGGACTCCGCACTCAGAGTGTGGGTTCGAATCCTGGAGCCGATTTCACGAAACGCTAGGATTAATCCTATCTCGAGTTAAGAAGAGTAACCCGTCCTAACGTAGGACGGGTTCAATGCGTCTTCGGATACGGAACTTAACTCGTCCTAAGTCCTAAGATTAATTCTAAGTTAGGAAGAGTTTGGTGAAAACGACGGCTGGTGTGTTAAGTAACCTATTAATGGTATGGCCTTTGGATGGCCACTCGGGAAGCCGTATAGGGCCGGTGTGTTGTGCAACCGGCAGTGGCTGCTGAATGTGCCACAGCACCTTGGATGTTTTGCTTTTTGTTTATTCGTTTTAATGCGGCTTATACGTTGGACCTTAAATATGTTTTTCCAGTGATGATATCTTTCTGAGCACGCCTTCCAAATGCGCCCCGAAGTACGACATTCTACACCCACCAAATCTGTGCAGTTGGGGACTAATGCTAAGTTTGGCCTTGGCTCTGCAAGATGTAATTTTTTAATTTTCTGGCACCTGTAACAGTTTGGATTGGTTTTGACAAGTGTTGTCATCTCTAAGCCTTGCCCTTAAGGGTGAGAGGGTCAGTGACATGTGCTTCGGGGGGGGGGGGGGGGGGGGGGGGGAAGAACTATAATTTTAATTTCTTACATTTATTAAATTGTTGCAGTACACGCTCCTACGTGCTAGTTACAGAATACACGTTGGCCTCTAGTAACCGATGATGGGCATTTGTCACACATCGGTGCAAGAGTAAAACTCAAACAAAAGAGTATATATTTATTTGTTTGTTTCAAGTTAAAAAGAGTAAACAAAAGCAATACATCAACCAAAACACACTAAAAGACAACGACATGTGGTATTGTGAGACACAGTTCTAATAGACCGTTATCATGCTGCCGCCATCTTGGTCATGTTCCTTGTATATCGAATAACAATAATGAATGCTGATAACCATTTTGCAATTAGGAACCAGACTATTGTGTTCTTGCAGCCTCGGCTTGGTAAGGCCGTGTCCGAATTGGCGACTTCGGCTACAGCTACGGCTATAGGGCGTGCGCGTCTGCTATTCTTCAACAATGACAGACGCGCTGATCTAGCCGTAGCTGTAGCCAAAGTCGCCAATTCGGACACGACTTAACATTGATATCAATGGGAGAAACTCAAGATGGCTGCACCGTGATTAAGGTCTATAAAGTCGGTTTAACTTTTGGCGGGAACTTTAAACAAGATTATTTTGTTTGCCTTAATTTATACTTTTAATTTTGCCATCCGGTTGCAATCTATGGCAAATCATTTATTTTCAGATAATCTTTATCCAAGTAAACATGGTTTATTTAACCCTTTGGTGCACAGATTTATTTATTTTTTAAAGCAAAACAAAAACATGTTCAACCGTGTTTCGCTCACAATTTTTCGATGGCACCCCCTGTTGTACATCACACCAAACGAATAATTTGTTTGTTCTTAAATGCATGGTTTCTGGGTATGGAGAAAACAACACTCCCGCCGCTTTTTTTATTTCTTGAAAATTCTAAGTAATTGTAAAATAGTATCGGTGACCTGTAAGTTATTATTTAAAATGAATGTTTTATTTAACGAGACTCCCACCTCTAACGTCGAAAGAGTAATTATTCAAATGGTTCTACTTCTTTAATAACTGAAATAAAAGTCTAGAACTACGTCAATATACAGTGAACATATTTGTGCCGCATTAAAGCCATTATACACTTTCGGTACAGAAAACAAAATAAAAGTTCACAGATTTACAAATAATTTACAGGGTTTACAGAAGGTTATGGTGAAAGACTTCTCTTGAAATATTGTTCCATGAAATGCTTTACTTTTTGGGAAAACATTAAAACAATATCAATTCTCGATAGCGAGAATAACGGATTTATAGTAAACACATGTCATGACACGGCGAAACGCGCGGAAACAAGGGTGGGTTTTCCCGTTAATTTCTCCCGACTCCGATGACAGATTGAGCCTAAATTTTCACAGGTTTGTTATTTTATATATAAGTTGTGGTACACGAAGTGTGGGACTTGGACAATATTGTTTACCGAAAATGTAAAATGGCTTTAACTCATTTTAAAACCGGTCGCAGTTGAAACCGATTGAGTTCAACTCTGTCACGTATCTGAATGGTTCTAGTGTTTGGCTAATATCAATACATACAGCCGGAAGCTTATCTTAAGACCTATAATAAAATTTACGCTGGCACCAACAGTCCTGCCAAATAATTTCGTCTGAACAACTGTCACATTGAGAGAATTATTTGCATTGTTGAGTCCGGTGTTTATATGAAGAAAGTCTGCCAACAAAGTTTGCATGACACTCTGTTTGTGCAGACCATATTGACGAAACAGACCAAGCAGCAGCCAACATGTCCCGTGATTGTGGACTTATCTGCGCTAATTTGCAAACAGATACATGCACATGACATTGTGTTAAAAGGCAGTGGACACTATTGGTAATTACTCAAAATAATTATGAGCATAAAACCTCACTTGGTAACGAGTAATGGAGAGCTGTTGATGGTATAAAACATTGTGAGAAACGGCTCCCTCTGAAGTGACGTAGTTTTCGAGAAAGGAGTAATTTTCCACGCATTTGATTTCGAGATCTCAGAATTAGACTTTGAGGTCTCAAAATTAAGCATCTGAAAGCACACAACTTCGTGTGACAAGGGTGTTTTCTCTGTCATTATTATCTCGCAACTTCGACGACCAATTGAGCTCAAATTTAATAGGTTTGTTATTTTATGCATATGTTGAGAAACACCAAGTGAGAATACTGGTCTTTGACAATTCTCAATAGTGTCCGTGTCTTTGAAGCGGTGGGCCCTTTTCTCCGCTGTATTATAACGGTCGCAATTAGCTAAGCCGTGAATGGAACTTGCGATTATGGAGGAAGAACAGCCCGCCATTTACGAAATGTTGAACAATAACACACTCTAAACAGATTCCGGGTCCGATGAGCCTGACACTGACCCATTCCTGCGGGTCAAGCTAACCCATATCTTAGCCAGTCTGATCCGGGAACTGATCAACAAAACCTTCCGACCCGGATTTTGCGTTAAGTTGACCCAATGGGTCTTTCTGACTCAGATTTTGGGGTCATACTCATCCCCCAAGATGGGTTAGGCCCCACGTGACCTGGATCCAAATACATTTTGACCCGGAAATTGTTTAGAATGTTTGGAAATTGGTGTCCGCGCTAGGCCGTGGAATTAGAAATTAATCACGACCGAAGAGGAAGAAATAATCCACCATCCGTGGATGTTTTAACGATCACAAGCTCCAAACAATCTAGTGCTCTACGACGACTCTCTAAAAAAAAATCAACTGCAGCCTGGGCAGAAGAATGAGGTCTCACATAAATCAACATGCCATGTATTTACGGAGCTCAAAACAAGAAAGAATTATAGAAATAGAAAAGGGGGAAAGATGATTGAACGCCAGGCAGGTGCAATGATCAGCCCTTGTATTAAAAATGCTATAAATCAATGAATAGCATCTTGTAAAGTTGAAGAGGTGGTGCTTTCTGCTCCTACCAGCCAGGCTTCTGATGGATGATACCCAAGCCTACATCCGTATGGACTGTAATTTAAAGGGGGTAACCCTGTTTCAGCCCCAGGAGTAGGTGGCAATGGACCTCTGGAAAAATAGTTGATTGCAGCCCACATAAATGGCCTTCGGGCCATGTGTGTCTAGCGACTAAAACAAGTACAAATCTGGAGACATCTCTTGGTAAACAGTCCAGCCTGATTTGTGTGTCGAGTGGTCAGGGTGAAATTATGATGGAATTAATTCTTAATCGTAAGAACGCTGGAGCTGAAGAAAGCAATTGAGTTTTTAAGTCAGTTCTTTTTTAATTGCGTTATTAAACGATTATGAATAATAACGCATTGGGCACGTTCGAGGTTAAAGCCGCAACCTCGTCGCGCTTAAAGGGGCAACTTGCCTTCGGATGTGCCGCTTTGGGTACAAGCATTTGTTATGAAATGAATATGGTTGTAGGAATATTTTATATGTAGAATTTAATTGTTTACTAAACTGTTTGGTTTTCCTTCTGACGTGCCCCTTGAAAAGATTATATGTAATAAACTATCACCTTTGACCTTGGTATATCCCCAAATGACCACTAAATACTGTACGTGCGTATAGTCTTCGAAAGAATTAATTGCTAAGCTCAAGTTCCATCAGCAACTTAATTAACAAAATGGTATATTGAACGTCTGAACAAGCGAATTCGAACTATAATCAAGAAAATTACGACAATGGAACCTGAATGTGTAGTTTCATGACAGAACACCGCCATTTTTGGCGGAGACAAAATGGCGAATCGTTATTGTTCCACAGGTTGAAGTTTCAGAGGCATATTTATGTTTGGTAATCAGTACACACTGTTGGTGTTTAATATAGGTTTTCTTTCTCAATTTCGGAAAATGAGCAGCCAATTTAACCAACAGCTTATTATATTTGGTACGAAATTGAATCATTCGATTTCGTTTTAAGGGTCATTCGATTTCGTTTTAAGACTATTCAAAATGTACTTTTACGTTATTCGATTTAACAAAATAATCATTCAATTTAACAATTCATCAAAGCAGCGTTCATATTCACAGACGCTTCTTGAGACGTGTGTGTTACTAAAAAGAATGACGATACGCTAAATTGAACAGAGTGCTAAAGGAATTTGACTCGACTCAAAACGAAATTGAACGGCCGAATTCTGAATTTGAAACGCAGTAACAACTGGAAAGGCAAAACAGTTTTAATTGGAACGCATGAAAATGAAATTGACTGCTCATTTGCCGAATTTGACCGAGAAAACCTATAGTACATGAACAACTTTTTTTAAAGGGACAATCAACCAACAATTTGGTTTTCAAATTAGTAAAAGGGTGTTTTCCGGCAGTTTCACCACAATTTATGTAGAGTGTTTTCCATTCCACTTTAGATTTCTTTCAATGAAAACAACACCAATCACACACATCAAATCCTACTCACACACATCTCGTTTAGGCACATTTTAATCTAGAGTCGTTTTGATGCCTTATCCATTCTTTTATTGCAATGGAGACAGTTTTTCAAGCTGGCATCTTCAAGATGTATAATAATTAACCAACCCAGCCCAATGTTGACTCAAGAGGGACTAGGGTTTGTTTAAGTTCCAATATCTACGGCCACTACAATTGATAAAACAAACACGATGGTGTGGGCATGCTAATTATTATACAGAAGGATAATACAGTGACACAGAACCCGCTTCGTGTGATAAAGTATATTTACTACTTGGCTTGTGTCGAGATTAATAACACAAGCCAGGTGACACGCACACTTCAAAATGGCCAGATTATTATTTGTAATGAGGACGGACAGTCGACTAATGGTACCCTTTTCAATTTGTGAGCGAGAATGCAAATAGATAAGATGATCAGAAGAAGCATTTTATTCTAATTCTACACTTCAGAACCTGCAGATGAACGGATTTTGTTTTATCGAAAACAAGATTATTTGGTCTACTTTGAAGTTCTGTCTCCAACCAACCAATGGGTACCTTTTTTTAAGTCCGTTTAATAACGATATGAGAGGTTTATTTATTGAAAATTAATATACAGTATTGAAATTAATGTGCTTGCCAAATTAACCATGGACTTAATTTGCCTTGCCCCTTAAGATGTGTCATGTGAAAGCTAAAGCATTTGAATGAACGTAATGTTTTTAGATGAACCAATAATATTGTGCCTTGAGACGCTTCTAAGTATAAATTCATAACTCATAACACTGTTTTGTAAAATATTTTTTAGCATAAAAACTTATTTGAAAATGATCAATGAACAGCTATTGAACGTACAAAACATTGTGAGAAACGGCTCCATCTGAAGTAACGTATGGTAACTTCTCACTCAAATAATTGAATGTACGAAAACTTCAGACAAGAAGCATTTTCAACAAGGGTGTTTTTCCTTTCACTGTTCTCTTGCAACTTCGATGACCAATTTGAGTCCAAGTTTTTACAGGTTTGTTATTATAGGCATAATGTTGGGATAGAAAACTGTTTTTTTGGGAAAAAAAAAAAAAAATGTGGCCAGTGCCTTTAAACAACTGTAGTACGTGCATGATGACCAACTCGTGCCACGTGACTCCCAGAGTCCATTAACACAACCACACTTGCATAGGTGTAAAGAAATTGTATGTACTCTATTCAACGAAGGACAATGGTTTTCCCTTGGTAAGATTTCATCCCGAAGTGTATCTTCCCCCAGGGTTTTGTCTTGAGGTCGTACTAGAAGCAAGAGCAACCCCCCCCCCGCGCCCCGTTTCCTCAACCTGTCCCTTTCGATAGTCAGTTTTTTGTTGATGAGGCGTATACTATTTAGTATACACTCATTCCAGCTAGTCTAATGGGTTCTACCCCGAGGCATGTTTCCATAAACAGCTCATAGAGGCAACTGGCCTCAACTCTATAGAGATGTTTAAGTAGAAAATGTTGCTCAAAAAATATCTGCTAAGCAACAATAAGCAGGATACCAGCCATATTTTGTACATGTGAAATGAAATTTTAGCGGGTAACTTTTTCGGGTAAGCAAAATTTTGTTGTGCTTACCTATAGTTTTTGTGATTAAGCAGCTCTATGAAATTGGCCCCGGGGCCCAATGTCAAAGAGCCTGTAGGCATAAAAATTTGCTAAGCACAGAAAACGAAAATTGCTTACCAGAAACTGGTTAACAGCCAAAACTAAATAAAATTTACATTTATGCAACTTGTGCCCTTGCTTAGCAAAGAAATTTACTATTAAATCAGTATTTTCTGCTTGGTATCTGCTTGCAGTGAACCAGGTTATACCAGCTTTTTTTTTTTGGGGGGGGTGGGGGGGGGGGGGGGGGCTTGTCTGCAAATTTGCACAAAGTAAATGACTTTGCTAGGAGCATTGTTTTGTGCATGGTGGGTCTTCGTCATGTTTCTAAGAATGCCCGTGGGCAATTTGACAATGAAAAGCAATGTCACATCACCTGCGTGTAAAAGCCTATAAAAGCGTAAATCCTTCAAGAGATGCGCAAATTACACAAACAGCAAAAGACCGGCTCATCCGAACTGCTCATTTGAACAGCAGTGTGGTTTATCCCCCCCCCCCCATTCATCCACTAGGGTTTCTGAACTAAGTGTGTGAGCTAGAATGATGATTAGGATTTTGAAATGTGGATGGAGCTGTTGTTAATTTGGTAACTCTTCCGCTATTCTTTCCGCGGTTGCTTTGATGAAGTGGTGTTTCTCAGCACTAAGCCTACAGTCGAATACCATGCCCGCTATGGGGGAGGGGCAGAAGGTGCCCCACCCAAATGCTCACATACCTCCACAAACTGGTTTCTTGTTGTACAAACAAAATACTCCTATAATTCTGCCAAGAATTCTTGAGATTCCAAGTACACAGTGAATTGGGTCACCATGCACCATTATTGAGCATGCACCAAAAGACTGACAAAGAAAACATTTAAGGGGAAACTATATATACATAGTAAACCTGCGGGTACAACCATGTGTACACCTCTTAGGGTGAGTGTTGGCTCTGAAAAGAACCGGTTTGGTCTCGACGTTTCGAACAGACGAGCATAGTATACTGTTCGAAACGTCGAGACCCAACCGGCTCTTTTCAGCAGAGCCAACACTCACCCTATTCGAGATTTACACATGGTTGTACCCGCAAGTTTATTATTTATTTATAGTTTCTTCTTATATATCCACACCATGCAAAGCTTCAAACAAGTAACCTATAGCAGGTAAAAACCGGCTCTTCTCGAAGCCAACACTAAAGAGATTTTGACCAAAGATTATAGAGCGCCGCAAGATGCGGAACTGAAGCTTTATCTATTGTTGGAACGTGAAATACGCATGGGCGCCATTTAAGCAAGTGGATGTTTTGTTTCCCATTAAGAGGAATGGTCATTGTCTGCACTGATCTGCACTGATCTACTGTTGTATCGAAAGAGTTACTTGCCGAAATGGCATCCAGTGGGATTTCACATTTCAGCCTGAGTTCCGCATCTTGGGCCTTGCGGCGCTCTATAATCTTTGATTTTGACATAGTGTCACTGCAAACCTTACTTAATACTTATGACCTATATATAATGCTGCCACAATCTTGGTCCTGTTCCCTGTCTTCAGTCACATTAGTGCGATACGATTCCGATTAAACCATAAAGGGGTCCCTCAACCCACCCGTGTCTCAAATTGGTTTACCAACACTGAATAATGGTAAGGCTCTATCTACAGTAAAACAAAAAGTGACATAATTCCCCCCCCCCCCTATCATGTATGTTGTCAAAATATTATCCTTCTGAGAGCAACAGCGAATCGCGGTCAGAAAAAAAACTCTCCCCAAAAATACCAATGGTTGATGGCAACCGAGACGTCATTATCTTGTTACAGACCGAAATTATTGTTTGTCCCGGAGCGGGAGGCAAAATATTATGATCCTAACAGACATAGACACCCTCATTGGGAGGGAGGGGGGTTGAAGCTCTACGAGATGGAAACCATCTGCGTGTATGGAGAGCTGGGGAAGAAGTTGGCTGGTCTCACTCCAGAAGAAAGGCAAGATGAAAGTTTTTTTTTTTGGGGGGGGGCTTTCTTAATAGCACTGGCCACGATTTCACAAAGAGTTAGGACTCGTCTTATCTTGAGTTACGACGAGTAACTCGTCCTAACTTAGGATTACTCTTGAGGTCTGCATACTACAGTTCAGGGGTTGGGACTCGTCCTAAGTCCTAAGATTAGTCTTAAGTTAGGAAGAGTTTTGTGAATCGACGGCAGGACACAAACATGAAGCAGGGGTAAGATCACGGTACACAAATTAAAAATACTGAAATGACAACGTCTTCTGGGTGTGGGAGGAAGTCCTCGTAATTGGTTTGGCATTAAAGGCACTGGGCACCTTTGGAAATTGTCTATTACCAGTATTCTCACTTGGTGCATTCCAACATATGCATAAAATAAGAAGTCTGTGAACATTTTTACTCAATTGGTCATCGAAGTTGCAAGAGAATATTGCCAGAAAAACACCATTGTTGCATAATACTTTGACTGTTTTCAGATACATTATAAAGGCTGCAGCTGAAGATTGTTATTATTTGATTGAGGAGGAAATTAACTCTTTCTAAAAAAAAAAAAGTTACTTCAGAGGTTGCCGTTTCTCACTAGGTTTTATACTATCAACATCTCTCCATTGCTCATTACCAAGTAAGTTTTCGTGCTAACAATTATTTTGAGTAAAAACCAATTGTGTCAAGTAACTTTAAATTGTGAGTTTGAAGGAAAGTGACTGGCAAGAATTTGCAAGATGTATATTTTGTAAAAACATCTCGTTCCGAAGCGTGGGACTATTTGCACACATGCCGTTGATTTAGAATCACTTATAGATAATTCAGATGTACAATTTGGGAAAAGCAAAACCAAATGTCTTGGGTTTCTTCTGTCTTCGTTCGAATGAAAGCATCACAATTGAGTCTCGTGGAAAATTCAATTCAATTAAATCCAACTCGACCCAGATACACATTAAAGGCAGTGGACACTATTGGTAATTACTCAAAATAATTATTATCATAAAACCTTTCTTGGTGACGAGTAATGGGGAGAGGTTGATAGTATAAAACATTGTGAGAAACAGCTCCCTCTGAAATGACGTAGTTTTCGAGAAAGAAGTAATTTTCCACGAATTGGATTTCGAGACCTCAGATTTAGAATCTGAGGTCTCGAAATCAAGCATCTAAAAGCACACAACTTCGTGTGACAAGGGTGTTTTTTTCTTCATAGTTATCTCGCAACTTCACCGACCAATTGAGATGAAATTTTCACAGGTTTGTTATTTTATGTATATGTTGAGATACACCAAGTGAGAAGACTGGTCTTTGACAATTACCAATAGTGTCCAGTGTCTTTAAAGGGGCATTAGCCCGAATACACTGGTTAAAAAAGGGGGACACTAAGGTTGGTCAAGCACAGAATAGTGTTTAACATTTTTCAGCTAAGCAGAAATTACCAGGATACTAAACAAAAAATAGAACTTGTGGCATGGTAGTTTGCCTAGAGACACCCCTTATTTGGGTAGGCGTAATTTTGTTATGCTTACATCAATTTTTTGTGGTTAAGTAGCTTTGTGAAATTGTGACATGTTCTTCTATGCATTGTGTAGACGTTTCCCGTGTATAACTTGCTTTATTTGCTAGTTTTGTAAAAACTTTTGTCTGAACATGTTTAAATGTTTTTAAGCTATATGTAGGTATATCCTGTAAAAATATTCTTTTATTAATAATGAAGTGAGCCAAGCAGCAGCAACAAACTGATGGATATTCCATCAGAAACAAACGCTGCTCACAATCGTCAATAAACGTGCGTCATATTGGCACCTTCATAACCTCCCCAAGACCTCGAACAAGAAATGTACTGGAAAATTTAATAACATTTTCCCACATCGCCTCCTCCTTGGCGATGCATTAACGTTGGGAGCGAGGTCATTGCCTGCGAAAGACATGTGTGTTACATCATGTCTTACATAGTGCGTTACAATCTCTCATGCATAAATAGCCATTCTCATACATGTGTCGACGTGTGAAAGTGGTCAATGACTGCCTTTCCCTTCAACTCTCCTCCCTCGGATCCATCTAGATCGAGTACAAGTGTTGGATGACCTTGTGTGGTGTTGCCCCTGGGGTAGAGGTTGTTGTGAGATATTCAAATGTGCCTTGGAGTTTACCGTTTAAGTTTTTCCGTTTTAGACCAGTTCATTTGTGGACTATTAATACCGCCCCACCCCCAATCCCAATAGTCATCCACTCCAAATTTGTTTGGTATCATGATAAATTGGTGTTATAAATTGCTTACATGTCACATGACACCATGGCAGCCACATACTTATGGACAACAGTATATGCAAACAGTCACATAATGACATTCCCCTAAAACAAACATTTAATTAACACAGCTAAATTAAACTTCACCAGTGCTCACAAATTGAGCTGATATTGCTGTGCATGCAAATAAACTGCAGCACAAACAAGGTAGGATATCTGCGTATAAGCTTTCGTTGCAACAACTATACTTCATTAAATGCAATGGGAAAAACACAACTTCAACAAGGTTTAGAAATACAGTCCAGCCCGGTCTAAACTGATAATATTGTACGATTGATAAATTGCGCTGATATTGCTTTAAAGGGAAATTAATAAACCATTTTGAGATATGGTGGACACAATACTATAAAACACTGTAAGGTTTTGGTAAATCTGTCTGTATATCCAAACAACACAGTGCACTCATATGGCCGTCATACCTCAAAAAGGCTAACCGCACTCCTTGATTTATAATATTTTTCCGCATAATAAATACACAGAAATTTGGTTTCCATTGGCAAATACAAGAATAAAACGATTGTTAGTTGAAAACAATTACAACAATACACAGATTAAAAGGACAGAAATGTACACACTTTGGTGACTATCTAACACTTTGGTTACTATTTGGTGACAGAAATGTACAAACTTTGGTGACTATCTGGGGAAATTATCCACATGCTTTCGATAGCAACAACTTATTCACCATATTCAATGAAGGCTTATTATACATTCCAGCACAGTTTAAACTGATTGTATGATGATTGTTTAAATACCAAGTTCTTCACATGTACATGAAATTGTGCATTGTGGCGCGCATGATTAATACTGATTAACTGTAGGACATTACCCCTACGATACAACTGCTCTATTTATCCCCACATCCAACAATCACCAATAATACCAGATCGGGGCTAATGAATTCACAATCTGTTGTCAGACACAAGGGAAGATGAAACCTCCTTCCTCTATGATGAGAGACCCTTAGCAATTTTCTGACAAGTTTCTCCGTCAGTTCACAGAGAGACACATCTGGCATGCTATAACCGCGAGACTCGCAAATAATTCTAACAGCAAAATTTGGCGATGGACAAGAATGTTTAGTTCGAAAAGCATTATTGAAATCGCGTGTTCAACTTAACTGTATTCAAGGAAAGACTGACTGTGGTGATTGTTTTTGTTGGTAGCGTGGTTTTGAAGCGAGGGAAGATTTCAGCAAATAATTATTTTGGATCGCAGCAAAACGCAACACATGATGGTGACGTCACAAAAATCTTAGTTGCAAATCTTAGTTGCGCCACTTTGAGCGTACTTTCGGACAAAAGAAAAAGGGAAAACAATTTGAGACAATAGGAGAATTCGAAAGACCAGGGCCCAATTTCATAGTGCTGCTAAGCACGAAAATTTGCTTAGCACGAAATTTGTTCCTTGAAAAAAACAGGATTACCAACCAAATTTCCATTTCTTGCATATTGCTCATTATTAGTGTTCAGCTATTGTTTGCTTATCCTGAAAATCATGTGGAAACTTGTTTGGTAATCCTGTTTTTATCAAGGCAACAATTTCATGCTAAGCAAATTTTTGTGCTAAGCAGCTCTATGAAATTGGGCCCCGGGTGCTCCACAAGGAAAGTTGTGTACAACGTCTATGGACAACTGTTGGGAAAAAGGAAACAACCATGGAATGCTCCACAATAATGCATTAATTTTGAGAATGCGTGACTCCGTGTGTTGTGCGCCGCCTTTAGGGTGTCAATGTCCCCGTGTATTACACAGTGCAGTGCGCATTTTCGTTATGTTATATCTTTATAAACCACAAGAAAAACTAATTTGGGGTTGAACAAAGAAAAAAATACTTAAACAAAGATATTGGCAAAATAGGGAGACCGCAAACATAGGGCTAGATAGCTCAGTTGGTAGGGCGCCGCCCCATTTACTCCGGAGGTCGTTGGTTCGAGTTCCACTTTATAATATGTTTTTCTTTATTCAACCCCGAAATAATATAATTATCTTGTGAAAACCATGTGAGGACATGAACAAGTCCACACATTGACACTGTGTGGATCTTTTGTTCTGTTGTCAACACTTGCATGCAAAATACATGGATACACAGCTGAGCTCTCTCTCTCTCGCCCTCTACGCTGAATTATCGTTATATCAACATTACATTATCTCTCCACTAATGACCAATTAACAGACGCTCTTTAAGCCTATTGCGTTTATTGAATTGTAAGCTCAGTAATTACATCTCTAATTAAATCTGTTGCACTTCTACACAAAGGACATAATAAGCAGCTGTTTATGTTCAATCGATCACTATCAGTCTTTGTTGTCTTGGTTCATCTCCAAGAGACGCAACTATTTCAATTTTAAAGGCACTGGACACTATTGGTAATTACTCAAAATAATTGTTAGCACAAAATCTTACCTGGTAATTAGCAATGGGGAGCTGTTGATAGTATACAACATTGTAAGAAACGACTCCCTCTGAAGTAACATAGTTTTCGAGAAAGAGGAAGTTTCTCACTCAAATAATAAAAAACTTCAGGCCTGATGAAGCCTTTTATCAAAGCACACAAAGTAATGCAACAAGGGTGTTTTTTTGTTTGTTTTTTATATTCTCTTGCAATTTCGATGACATTGAGTAAACAGTTTCACAGGTGTGTTATGCTATGAATTATGTTTGGATACACCTAGTGGGAACACTGATCTTTGATAAATATCAAAGATGTCCAGTGCCTTTAAGCGCGCGATTGCTTGGCTTTCCAAAATTGTCGTGCCCACTTTGTGCCATCTGACCTAATAATACCATGTTGGCATTTTAGGCAGTGCAATTTGATGTAGTACGGTAATGTCTATTCACGAAGCAAGGTTCTTATTTCATAGTCTTATTAATCTTGTTAAAGACACAAACGTGTGGCAACATCGTAAACGGCTTTTGTATATCACGTTCCCCAATGCCGTAGAATCTGCTCTATAATTGCCAAGGTCGGGGGTTCTAATCCCACCAGAATAATATGTCTTTGTTTTTTTCACAAACCCTCGGGAAAGTACTGAGTATACAGTGCCAACAAACACTAAAAGTAAAAACCGAAATATTTACGTGTTATCGCCGATGCAAATTTAACATCTATTCCAACGTTCTCCATTAGAATTGTGTATACTTTTGTACCTTGTAAATGGTTCTTGGCTTGTCCCATTCACATTGCATCTGATGAAGTTATTGTTGCTACGCAAGCTTATGCAGTTGTTTGTGTAATAAGTTAGTCTTTAATGTGCTATCACTGCCTTCGTTGTAATATCTATCAGACTAACGCGACTGCGTTTGTATTATTGTATACTGTGTGCATTGTAACCTTTAACCAGTTTGATATATTATTTTATACACGAGTGTGTGGCACCATAATGTAGCCCGAGCCCTAAATGTAGCCCGGACCTAAATGTAGCCCCAAACATGCCCTAAATGAAGCCCGGACCTAAATGTATGGTGCCGCACACACGAGTGACGACACAACATGTATACCATTGTCGTCGTCTAAAACCCGGTTCTACTTCCTGCGAATACGAACGCGATACAAATGTTGACGTCACAAAATTTGCAACAAATAATTCGCATCCGTTCACATGTGTTCTACTCCTGCGAAACACGAGCTGCGAAAACGGCCATGTGACGTCAAAATTCTTATCGCATTCGCTTTCGCAGGAAGTATGAACCAGACTTTAGTCTTAAAGGAACACGTTGCCTTGGATCGGACGAGTTGGTTTTTGAAAAGCGTTTGTTACCGTTAGTTATAAAATGCATATGTTAGAAAGATGATTTAAAAGTAGGATACAATGATCCACACAATTAATTTGCCTCGAAATTGCGTGGTTTTCCTTTTACTTTGCGAACTAACAGTACACGGTCGGCCATTTATGGGAGTCAAAAATCTGACTCCCATAAATGGCCGACCGTATTAGTCGACGAGGTAAAAGGTAAACCACGCAATTTCGAGTGATACTTGTGTGGATTATTATGTTATACTTTTAAAGTATCTTTCTAACCATAATATGCATTTTATAACAAACGGTTACAAACGCTTTTCAAAGACCAACTCGACCGATCCAAGGCAACGTGTTCCTTTAAGTGCTGTCCCAGCCTTCCTTGTTTTATCAGACTAACGCGTTTTTTTTACTAGTGTCTTTGTGCCTTGTAACCTTTAACCAATTGGGAACAGTTGGATATATTTTTACCACGTGTGACGTCACAACTTCTATGTGTACAGTTTTGCTCAGTTCTATTGTGTACTTGAGTGCTGTCACAGTGGGGGGCAGGTTCACACACTGTGTATTACACACAGGCGTGAGCGTTCAATACGTATCACGCAGGTGGTGAAAACAGGCTGCATGGACCTTGGGGTCATCTGTTTGTGGAGCAGTTGAGGACTGCAATAAGAAGAGAAGAGAAGAGCTTGGCAGTCAGGGCCATAGAGGACAAGGGTGGAAAGATCATTGAAAATTGAAACCATGGCCGAATTCTGGAGCAATAAGGGGAAAAAATATTGTAATAAGATTCGTGTAAAGGAAAAGGGTGGACGTTTATTTGCAACCAGGGTCAGGTTGTAGAGCAAATGGAGGACGGCAATAAGAAAAGAGCAGTCAATTATAACGAGGGTGGAAGCTTGCAATCAGGGCCAGTTTATGTAGGAATAAGGGAAGATAATCAAATTGAGGTAAAAAAAAAAAGGGTGGAAGATCATTTCTACTGAGGTCAGTTTGTGGAGCAATGGACTGCAAGAAGGGAGTAGTAGATATAATGGAAGATCATTTGCAACCAGTGTCGGTTTCTGGAGCAATGGACTACAATAAGAGAAGCCTGGACCTCTGGGTCGTCTGTTTGTGGAGCAATGGAGGACTGCAATAAGGGAATGAGCAGAGACAGTCTCAAGACCATAGAGGACAAGGGTGGAAAGATCATTGAAACAAAGGGCCGAAGAAGGGAACGTAGAGATAATCAAATTCGTGTGGAGGAAAGGGGTGTGAGAACAATCTACTGGGGTCAGTTTGTGTAGCAATGGACTGCACTATATAGGGAAGAGTAAAGAGACAGTCAAGACCAAAGAGGGCAAGGGTGGACAGACCATTGAAACCAAAGGCCGAATTCTTGAGAAGGGAGAGTATATAGAGATAATCAAATTCGTGTACAGGAAAGAGGTGTGAGAACAATCTACTGAGGTCAGTGTGTGTGTAGATGGACGGCACTATAGGGTAGGGTATAAAGAGACAGCCAAGACCAAAAGAGGGCAAGGGTGGACAGATCACTGAAACCAGGGCCGAATTCTGGAGCAATAAGAAGAGTAGATATAATCAGATTCGTGTATAGGAAAGGGTAGATGTCTAGATGAGGCCAGTTTATGTAGCAACGGGCTGCAATAAGGGAAGAGTAGATAATTAATCAGATTCGTGTAAATGAAAGGGTGGAAGAACAATCTACTGAGGTAAATTTGTGGAGCTATTGAGGACTACAATATTAGAGAAGAGCAAGGACAGTCAAGACCATAGAGTACATGGGGGAAAGATCATTGAAACCAGGGCCGAATTCTTGAGAAGGGAGAGTAGAGATTATCAAATTCGTGTACAGGAAAGGGGTGTGAGAACAATCTACTGAGGTCAGTTTGTGTAGCAATGGACTGCACTATAGGGAAGAGTAAAGAGACAGTCAAGACCAAAGAGGGCAAGGGTGGGCAGATCACTGAAACCAAAGGCCGAATTCTGGAGCAATAAGGGAAGAGTAGATATAATCAGATTCGTGTATAGGAAAGGGTAGATGTCTAGATGAGGCCAGTTTATGTAGCAATGGGCTGCAATAAGAGAAGAGAAGAGAAAGTCAAGACCAAAGAGGACGAAAGGTCATTGAAACCAGGGCCAGTTTCTGGAGCAATGGACCGCAAAAGGGAAGAGTAGATAATCAGATTCGTGTAAAGGAAACGGTGGAAGAACAATCTACTGAGGTCAGTTTGTGGAGCAATGGACATTTAGGAAGAGTAGATATAAGATTCGTGTTAAAAGAAAAGGATGGAAGATTATTATAGCCAAGGCTGGTTTGTGGAGCAATGGACTGCAATAAGGGAAGAGTATATATAATCAGATTCAGGTAAAGGAAAGGGTGGAAGAACATTTGCACTGAGTTCAGTTTGTGGATTAATGGAATGCAATAAGGGAAGAGAAATAATCAGATTCGTTTTAGGGAAAAGGGTGGAAGATCATTTGCTACATGGGGCCGGTTTGTGGAGCAATGGACTACAATAAGGGAAGAGTAGTTATAATCAGATTTATGTAAAGTGGAGCACCCACAGTTTTTAGAATTCTCCTTTGTGTTCCTTTTCTGTTTTGTTCTCGGCCTCGAGCAGGTAGTGAATATGAAATCAGCATTGTGTTTCAGCCACTCTGTGGACATTACATGCCATTCTTCAACACTTGTAAAAACACTGTGTGGACGTGTATAAGTCCACATAGTGTTTTAAAACCATGTGAACCTCTTTTGTCCACACTTCGTATGTAACGCTTCCTTATACCCACAAAGTAAAACCATCAAGCTATAAATAGAAAGAACTCCACATCATGATGCAAGCTTCGTCTCTCCTGTCCAGACTTAACGACCAATATACTTGATCGTGAAAGTATTATCTTTCAGTTGTAATTAAATCAACCATCGTCAATTTCTTCGCCCACAGATCTTTATCTGTCCTCGTTAAATATACACAGAGATACCCGAAGCAAACCTTAAGGAAAACGGTGGTAATTGAATACTCCCCAAATATAGTGTTTTTTTTATGACGGCGCGACGATTGAAACGATTACTGCGTTAATAACCATCAATGACAACTCCTTATAAGGATATGTAAGGCAATGGGAGAAATGTGTCTAACTTTTGTGGAACTTACTTGGTAAGCATGACGTCATGATTACGTCACACTCGATTTCTAGGAATAGTTTTTGAAAAAGGAAACTTAAGTTTCAGAAAAAGGATCAATTAATGTGTAGAATAGTTTGAATTGGGAGACTGGGAAAGGTATTGATACTATTGGAAGATTAGACTTAGTGGACAGTCATTAAAGACCCTGGACATTATTGGTAATTGTCAAAGACCAGTCTTCTCACTTGGTGTATCTCAACATATGCATAAAATAACAAACCTGTGAAAAGTTTAGCTCAATTTGTCGTCGAAGTTGCGAGATAACTATGAAAGAAAAAACACCCTTGTTACACGAAGTTGTGTGCTTTCAGAAGCTTGATTTCTAGACCTCAAAAATCTAATTCTGAAATCAAATTCAAATTCTTTTTATCGCAAACTATGTCACTTCAGAGGGAGCCGTTTCTCACAATGTTTTATACTATCAACCTCTCCCCCACTCGTTACCAAGTAATTTTTTATGCTAATAATTATTTTGAGTAATTACCAAGAGTGTCCACTGCCTAGATGGGATTCACTTCAAGCAGAAGCATTACATAGGGTGACCCGTACATGTACTAATATCAACGGATATTTTGAATACTGATTTAATAACATTCCACATCGGTACTTCAAACACTGTGTTTCACTTTAAAGGTAGATTCCGAAATTAGTCACCGCATAAAAATGACAAGTTACAATCTCGAAACTCGCCCATTATACTAAAACTTTATGAAATAACTTGTCGAAGCTTTTTTTGTACTATATGATGGTGTTTCTATTGGAAAGAGGATTCAAATTGATTTACTCTTCCAAAAGCTATAATAATTATATTTATTCGGGCAAAGAATCCACAAGTAATTGTACGACTTTTCAAAATATATTTAGAAGAGCGTAAAGGTTATCAATTTAACTGTTGCCAAAAGGCGTATGTCTCCGAGAACCCAGAAGATCTATAGGATTAAGGCAAGACGGGCATAGACAAAAAAAACCACAATGATCATTTAAAAATCATAGAACAATAAAATAAAAAAAACGAAGAATAACAGAATAACAAATATAAAAAGAGTCTTAAAAAAGTGAGTGTATTAGAGGAACTTTAATAATAAATAAATAATTTTCCACGAATCTTATTTCGAGACCTCAGAATTAGATTTTGAGAGCACACAACTTCGTGTGACAAGGGTGTTTTTTCTTGCATTATTATCTCGCAACTTCGACGACCAATATTGAGTTCAAATTTTCACAGGTTTGTTATGTTGTGCATAACACCAAGTGAGAAGACTGGTCTTTGACAATTACCAATAGTGTCCACTGTCTTTAAAATAAATTTAAATTCACCAAGTCAGGTTTGTAGATCAAGTTTTTGGCCATGACATGAATACCTATCTCACTGAGAATAAAGAAGTATTATAAGAATCTGCACAAAATCACTGTCGAAACATAAGCAAATTTACCGCTGTTAAAAAAAGGTAGTTTTTTATCACTAATTCACTAAAACTTTATTACTAATTTTGCGAAGGTTTGTTGTATGGTAGTTTCTATTCAAGGGTAATTCTCACTCAAAAATTAAAATACTTCAGGCCTGAAGCCTTTTACTAGGCAACAATGGTGTTTTTCTGTCATTATTCTTTTGCAACTTCGATGACCAAAAACAAAATTATTTATAAGTAAAACTTTTAACAGATTTGTTATTTCATGAATTGCTTTACTCTTCCAAAAGCTATGAGTGTATTACAACTCTAACGTCGTGACTCCAGACCAGAGTATATAGTAGGCCACGAGTGCAATTCGTCACTGCCTAGATTGGCTATTAGTGCAGACAGATTCACATCGACGTTATAAAACCAGATACGTTCAACATTAATCATATTATGACACTGGGGCCTAAGTATGGATTCGAAGCTGTGCTGAATGCGGTAATTTAACCCGGGTTCGACTTAAAGGAATGGTATGCCATCATTGAATCTTGAAAGACACACAAGGCGTTTTCGAAAACATGGCTTGGGGTTTTTTGCTCCAGCTTTTAAGCACAATTGCCTTCTCGAAACCAGGGATGTTTCAGCTCCGAGCATATGCATCTGGCTTTTTGAAATAATATTTGTTTTTAGTACAAATTCTCTGTGAATGTATGCTGTTTCTGTGTATTTTTACTGCTGAATAAAAAATAGAAAAAAAAATAGCATCATGCGATGATATATCTAAAGACTTTACAGGCTCTTCTGATTATAAAATAACTCGCCCTGGTATTCAGTCTACAGCTGGACAAGCTTTTTATTTGAAATTGGTATCTACCGACGCATGTCTGAACTCCGTAGCAACACATAAGGAGTAGGACAAGCTCTTACTTCTACACAGCAAAGAAGATAGCATCTCGTGATGTTGCTTAATAAAGGCACTGGACACTATTGGTAATTACTCAAATAATTAGTAGCACAAACTTTACTTGGTAACGAGTAATGGGGAGAGGTTGATAGTAAAAAATATTGTAAAAAACGGCTCCCTCTGAAGTGACGTAGTTTTCGAGAAAGAAGTAACTTTCCGCGAATTTGATTTCGAGACCTCAGACTTAGAATTTGAGGTATCGAAATCAAGCATCTGAAAGCACACAACTTCGTGTGACACGGTGTTTTTTATTTCATTATTTACTCGCTACTTCGACGACCAATTGAGCTAAAATTTACACAGGTTTGTTATTTTATGCATGATGTTGAGATACACCAAGTGGGTAGACTGGTCTTTGATAGTGTCCAGGGTCTTTAAAGGCACTGGACACATTTGGTAATTGTTAAAGACCAGTATTCTCACTTGGTATATCCAAACATATTAATAACAAATCTGTGAAAATTTGGACTCAATTAGTCATCGAAGTTGCAAAAGAAAACTACATTATTTTGTGTGCTTTCAGATGCCTAAATAAGGCGTCAGGCATGAAGTATTTTATTATTCAAAAAGCTCTCCATTGCTTGTTACCAAGTAAGTTTTGATGCTAAAAAACTATTTTGAGTAATTACCAATAGTGTCCAGCGCCTTTAAAGCAAACCGAATATGCATCGTTGCTCCAACAAAATGCAATGCCTGAATTACCTTATTATGATTTATAACTGTTTATGAAATGATTCAGAATGCATAACGGTTGTTATAAGGACATGTACTCGTGTGAGTCGGACTCAACGTCAAAAGCAGATGTTTTATTGAGTTTATCAAATCTTTGTAATAATCTTGTCCGTCAGTGTGTGGCGGAGAATCCGACAGCGATTTGCCCCATAAAGCAACACCTCAACGAGCGTAATGACATGTCAGGAATGACCGGGATACCAGACCCTAAGGGAGGCTCAACTGGAAACTAGTTTAGATTTCAAAAAAGTCTCCTGACGATGACTATAGAGTAAGCTAGTCGAAACGTTGAGACCAATTTAAGAACTGACTCCGCGGTAATGTAATTACGATCCTTTAAGCTAAAGTAGTAGTCCCAGCCTATTTCTTTATCATCCGCCCGGGTAATAGTTAAAAAGCAGGACAGTTCTTTTCAGAGCTGAGAAGTCTCCCGAACACCCGAACAATCTACTCCGCGGTAGTAGAATAAAGAAAGACAGTTCTCTAAGAAAAAACTCTACCTGGCAATTCCCCACCATGCAATACCTCAAATCCTATAATAAGAAAACTAGTTGTTTAAACCAGATTTCTGTGTAAGTTTGACACAGATTCCAGGTCAGCCTGACCATAGGACATGGACAGACATATGACATGGACAGACATAGCTCAAAACGTGTTAGTTCGCAAAGCAAAAGGAAAATCACGCAATTCCGAGGCAAATTTGTGTGGATCATTTTATTCTACTTTTAAAACATCTTTCCAACCATATGCATTTTATAAACAACGGTTACAAAATGCTTGTTATATCTGCCAACTCGTCCGATCCAAGGCAACGTGTCCCTTTAATGTAGCCCTGAACTAAATGTATCCCTTAATCGAAATATTTAGGCACATGATTAGAGTTACATTAATGGACAACATTTGGGTCACATTGCGAGGCCTTGCTACATATGTACAACATTGGGAAAACAATTAGGTCTGAGCAACATTTAGGTTCAGTGTATTTGGCTACATGTAGGACCGTGCTCTACCTTAAGGCAGAAAATTCTGACCACGTGGGGTACGGGCTATACACGTTTTAGGTAAAGTTCCGGACACCGTTAGATGGTCTGAGCATTTGCGACTTCTTTTAAGGCCAGGCTGCATTAGATATCAGGCTACATTTAGGCGTGCTTTAAAGGTTGCTGATAAATAAATAATAACCACAATCCCTAAGCTCCCTTGCCCTTTAACAAGTAGTAGCTCACATCCACATCCTTAGTTATAATGGGATAATGACTCTTCTCAGACTTCAGACTAGTAAACTACATTGTAGCTTCTTGTAACGAGTCGTGCTGGAGGTTTATGCTAACTGCCTTATTGGATTATGCATTATAACCAATATCTCCATTTGGGATGTAGGTTGTATAACCACGCAACACTGAGCAATTGTTATTAAGTGTACTTTACAAGTTTATTTCCCAGTTGGGTCGTGTGTAAATGTATCGTGCATGCAAATCAGGATATGTACATGTATCATGTCGATGAGTCAAAATGCCTGTGATTACATTATATTGCAATGACTGCTAGAGTTTTACAAGATTTATTCTAGGGTTTTACAAATTCATTGTGGAAAATGAGAGATTGTCCTGAAATGTGTCTCATGGTTCAAGTTTTATATAATTACTATTCTATTATTATTTTGTTATTGTTATTACTATTTTGTTATTATTTGTGGGGCGGATGTTGGAAAACTCGCTAATGATCGAATTAAATTAATCATATTGCAATGACTGTTCCTGTAAAATGTGTCTCATAGTTCCTAAACTGTTTATATTTGTTGTTGTTATTGTTGTCGTTGTTGCTGTTATATTGTTGTTATTCTGGGGGCGGGCGGGGCTATGTATTTGTTGTAAGTTTAATGGTCGAATGAAAGAAGCGACGGCTATTTGCTGTTTGAAATAAGACCGGGTCTTCAATCTTATCATGAGTAAGCCTAGCTATTCATAGTTAAGGGGCAGGCCCCACCCAAAAATGTTTGTTGTTGTTAATGTTGTTGTTGTCTATTGCTGTTTCTGACAAGGAGAAGTTGGTGAAAGCTTTGACATACCTCTCGTTGCGCCACAACGCTCTTGAGCGGCTCGGGGAAACACAACAGCTATAGGTAGGCATTTCTCTTTCCATCATACAAAGCAAGAACTATAATATAGGCCTATCTCTTCCCACCATACAAATCGTATAAGTCTACATTTCTGTCGACATTAAATTTTCTTCCCAAACTATTGATATTTATCTCGCCGCCCCGTTGCGGGTATTTATGTTCAATCTCGCTTTCGCCTTGAGGTAAAAATACAACCTGATTTCATACATCTTCATCTTCTCTCCACTAACCCCCCTCGCCTCCTCTCCCTAAGATGGTCTTCCTTTCCCCGGGCCCCCAGCGGCCTCCTCTACTCCTCTCCCGATAGTCCCCTAATCCTACACCGTCTTGATTGCGAGCCACAAACTACGGTCCTGAAAGTTAAAGGCACTGGACACCTTTGGTAACTGTCAAAGACCGTGTTCTCACTTGGTGTATCTCAACGTATGCATAAAATAACCAACCTTTGGAAATTTGTGCTCGATTGGTCATCGAAGTTGCAAGAGAATAATGAAAGAAAGAAAAACACCCTTATAATCATTATAAAAACACCCTTGTTGCACTACTGTGTGTGTTTTCAGACGCATATTGTATGATTTTCAGCTGAAGTATTTTATTGTTTGAGTGAGCAATTACCTCTTTCTCAAAAACTACGTTACTTCAGAGGGAGTCGTTTCTCACAATATTTTATACTATCAACAGCTCTTCATGGCTCGTTACCAAGTCAGTTTTTGTTATGCTAACAAATATTTTCAGTAAATACCAATAGTGTCCAGTGCCTTTAAAGCGAATGTGTACCGCCCGAGTTTTGGACATGGAATTAGTGGTAGACCAGTCCACCGAGGAAAATATCGTACCGCGGGTATACATCGGATTTCACCGGTCGGAGTTGCCACTTACAAGGTGCCGCGGATCAACGAATTAATGTATAGGAAATTGTTTTTTTGTTCGTGTCTCCCTCAAGCATGCTTAACGGATTTGGGTATTAATTTCTTGAGTTTTTGATTAATACTTGTCCGTTATGCTGTAGTCTTATTTTATTATACAGGCTTATTTGGACAGTGGAATTGGTGGGTATGTGATTTAAAGGCAGTGGACACTATTGGTAATTACTCAAAATAATTATTAGCATAAAACCTTTCTTGGTGACGAGTAATGGGGAGAGGTTGATGGTATAAAACATTGTGAGAAACGGCTCCCTCTGAAGTGCCATAGTTTTTGAGAAAGAAGTAATTTTCCACGAATTTGATTTCGAGACCTCAAGTTTAGAACTTGAGGTCTCGAAATCAACCATCTAAACACACACAACTTCGTGTGACAAGGGTGTGTTTTTTTTCATTATTATCTCGCAAATTCGATGACCGATTGAGCTCAAATGTTCTCATGTTTGTTATTTTATGCATATGTTGAGATACACCAACTGTGAAGGCTAGTCTTTGACAATAACCAATAGTGTCCACTGCCTTTAAGTGATTTTATTTTAATTTATGAATTGTTCTATGAACGGCATGTGATTTGTGAAAAGAACGCTCTCTGATACATTTTAGAGTCTTGTCCGCACATTACACGGCAATCTATGATGAGTGTTTATTGCAGTCAGTCAAAATAAGTCAACTATACAATCTCTCTTGAAAAAAAGGAATGCGCTTTTAAAACAGATAAATTATATTAAAACTTTATCATGGCGTTTAGATATTACCTGGAATTACACACTATTTCAACGAAGGTGATCTTCAGAATCGTAAAACATTCACTAATTATGTCAAAAACGAAAAGAAACAAAAGAAAAGACATTTAAAAACTCCGAAATGTAATTACTCTGAAAGGAGAGCCAATATCAACCAAATTAGCTCTAAATGAAGCCGACTCCGCGAGTCTGTGTATTGAATTACCACTAAAGCCTCAGCAATGCTCGTTATTCATGTAACTCAATAACCATACAAAAAATCCTCCCCTTGTCGGCGAATGAAAGAAGGTTAAAAAAAACATTAATGCTTCAAAAAAGCCCCCTTCACTCCGCTTGCTGATAATTTAATAATGTAATTAAGGTGTTTTATTCCAATCTTCGTATGGTTTTCCCCTATCTCAGTCTGATGCTCGGAGCGTTGTTGGAAGGACCGTCAGTGACACACAGTCAAAATATGCCAGTGGAAATTTCCCTTTTTTCTTTCGCAAGAAAAAAGGAATAGCTAAAACCTTTCCGGGATTATTTTTTTCGGAGTTAAAAATAGTAATAATAATTTATTTAATTTATATTGCGCTCTCTTCATGACCAGCCTGTTCGAGGGCGCATAAACATTAACATATGCCATACAAAAATAACACAGAAACAGTTTACAAAAAAGTACACCAGTAAAAATAAGCAAAATATAATTTAAAGCCTTATTGACAAAAAAGGTGCATGAACACCATAAAACTGTAAAACAATGCAACTTCGGTACAGCAAAGCACTTACAAAGGTCACAACAAAATATAAGCCATAAAAACTGACAGATACAAAACTCACTGCACATCACCAAATGCTCTCATAAAAAAATGACAGTTTTGAACTGTGATTTAAAAAGACTTTGTGAGTTCAGTTTACGAATAATTATGCGATTGCAAATTATTCCATGGATTAGGAGTTACTGCGGATGCATTGAAAGAACCAATGAAAATCCTGGCGCCGACCGGCTTCCCAAAAGCCAAGTGATTTTCGAAGAGGCGAGATGAGTAGAGGGCAGAACCGATAAGCTTGAAACACAAACAGTCACTCATCCTAGAATGAAGGATGCTCTGTTTTAAAGGCACTGGACACCTTTGGTAATATTGTCAAAGACCATGTATTCTCACTTGGTGTATCTCAACATAAGCATAAAATATAAAACCTTTGAAAATTTGGGCTCAATTGGTCATCGAAGTTCCATGAGAATAAAGAAAGAAAAAACACCCTTGTTATCAACTATGTGTGCTTTCAGATGAATAACAAAATGCTTCAGCTGAAGCCTTTTATTATTTGAGTGAGAAATAACCTCTTTCTCAAAAACTACATTACTTCTAAAGGGAACCGTTTCTCACAATATTTTATACTATCAACAACTCTCCATTGCTCGTTACCAAGTATGTTTTGATGCTAACAATTATTTGGAGTAATTACCAATAGTGTCCACTGCCTTTAAGTCTTGAGACGTTGGGGTGTGTTCATCAATAAGATGGTGATGACATCCAGCGAGGGAATTGAGACGTAGATTTGGCAAAATGAGGAAATAGATTTCGCATGGGAAAATCTCCTCGGTGTATGGAGGTGCGGATGGATTCTGATTTTCCAGTCGACCAGTGAAAGATTTATAGCTGACAGTTGTGCAATAGCTTTTGTAGAGAGTAATGAAGGGGGAGGTTTTCGTATTTTTTTTTATAAAAGAGGCAATCACAAGAAAACGCTTAGCACATGTAAAGTCTCGCTTAGCAGACACAAGGCATGGTACCCACTCTCTAAACGTGAAAAAACACCACTCTTTACATTTCGAGCTGTCCTTCATATGGCTCTTCAAAAAGAGTGGTGGTTATTTCACTCTTTTAGAGGGGTTTCACTCCAGGACAGAGTGAAAAATCACTCAAAAAGATGCAAAACTTCAATCTAAACTAGAAAAAGAGTTGTCCTTCATAACATGGTTCTTGAAGGAGTGCTTTTTCACTCTTTTATATTAAGAGAGCAGCCAATGCTTTATCACTCTCAAGTTGTGACCCTTCCTAAAATAGTAACTAATTGATACATCATTTAGTTTTGGAGCAGTAAATCAGTCCCATCCTGCAGGCTTCTGTTTTGAACACAATGTCTAATCAAGCTGTAAAATTTTCACCAAATTTGCGTGGCCACATTTTAAATGACAACAATCAGAAACATAATTATGTGGGTTTTGAGGCATTGCATGGTGAGGTTTCTCTTTATCACCATTATTTGAAAGTTTGCGAAATATAATTATTTGAGAACGGGGGATTACAAGGGCCGCACTGTCTGTGAAATTTGGGTGACACACCCATAAAGTTGTTCACAACGAGATCTTTTGCAGACACATCAATAAGCAATGATCAAACTGCCATATTATTAGAGACACACCCATAAACTTGTGCACAAACTGCCAATGATCTTTGGGAGACACACCCATAAATGAGCTCACAAACTGCAAGGGGCCTTTAGGAGACACACCCATAAACTTGTGCACCAACTGCCAATAATCTTTGGGAGACACGCCCATAATGAGTTCACAAACTACAATGTTCCTTTAGGAGACACACCCATAAATGAGTTCACGCCCTTAAACGAGTTTACAAACTGCCGGGGGCTTTTTTGAGACACACCCATAAATGAGTTCACAAACTGAAGGGGCCCCCGGGACACACCCTTAAACTTGTTCACAAACTATAAACTTGTTCAAACACTATCGACAGACCTTTTGGAAAACACACCCGCACAAACTACAACGACCCTTCGGGAGACACACCTTTAAACGAGTAAAACTGCGAATAACATAACATAACCTTGTTCTAAAACTGCCAAGGATCTTTGGGAGACACGCCCATCCATGGGGTTTCCCCCTACCTTTGTGAATTTCCTCTCGCCTACAAAACCGAACATTATCTCCTTTACTCATTTCCTAAAATACCACCCTTTCATTGACGCTGCTTTGATTTGGATGCGTCATGAATAAAACACCATCAAGAACGAGGTTAACTTCAACAAAATGAAACGCTAAACAAAGACAGTGATCGTAGCAAAGTTAGGAGCGCAAACACTATAATGATATCTCCAAGTTATACATCCACGTCCAACCAGCTGCTAAATCCAAACACAAGTACATATCTCAAATAACAAAGAACACTTTCAAACATTCGTCCCTGACATTCTAACATTTTGTTGAAAGCTCAGACGTGTCTGCCAGGGACAAACCATCTCATCTCGGGGTTTGATTACAAACTCCAGCTATTTATTTAACAGTTGTTTGAGGTAGTAGAGATACAAGTTCGGACAGACGGTGAATGCGAGGGCACACATCCTTACAAATTAAAGACCGCCGCAAACAGAAGAGGCTGGGTCGGTAGAGGAATGAATGGCGAAGGTTAAACACTCAAACTCAATTTCCCTTCTATGAAAATTGAGAATTAGTGCCGCTGTTGTATACTTGAGAAGATGGTGCAAATGTTTGAAAAGATGTCGTATGAGTCAATGTTATTTTTGGGATGGAGCTAACTTATTTCTAAGGGTTCGCGGTAACACCATAAGAATATCTCTGTTTTAATAGAAAAAAGATATATTCATATGGTGTTATACCGCAAACCTTTCTTCCACCATGCAAAGTTTCGACTCCTACAGACATATTATTTCTGTCAATCTTCTTTTCGAGTTAATGTATTGTATTTAACACTTCAAACTTTGAGGGTTTTGTTTTTAGGCAAAACATCAACATCTTTATAATTGAAATAAACAAACAATGTACATTACATCATTGGGAAAGGTTAGTTCCCGTTTAGTTAGAGTTAATGTATTGCATATAATAATTAAAACTTGGAGGTTTGGCTTTCTTGCAAAAGCATCAACATTTTAACAATTGAAATAAACTAACGATGTTAATTAATATTTTAATGGGATCGGTTAATTTCCGGATAGTTATAAGACAAACAAATCATAACTTAACTTAACCTAACTTAAATGCATTTATAAAGCACTTTAACACTGTTTCAAAGCGCTGTACAGTCAAGAAAAACATTAAAATGGAGGATAAAAAACATGAGCAAAAATAGCAATATGGTTTTAAAAATACACAACGATTAAAAACAATTTAGTAAAACAAACTCATTAAAACATCTCTTCCTTTTGACAACACATCTAACACCGGTCTTTTTTGGGGGTATCTCCAGATGCTGAAACCATTAATTTGGTTCACTGTCTGTATTGACTAAACAACCGAGCTTGTTGGCATGGACGAATTTTAGTAAAGCACTCAATCGTTTTAACAGATGTT
Organism: Asterias rubens; assembly: GCF_902459465.1. Lineage (NCBI taxonomy): Eukaryota > Metazoa > Echinodermata > Asteroidea > Forcipulatida > Asteriidae > Asterias > Asterias rubens. The sequence goes on along the minus strand of NC_047066.1, from coordinate 3,674,877 downwards.
TCAACCAAATTCAACATTTTCTGCAAACTGACAATTAAATAAAATACCTCTCAAGAATTGTTGTTTTGTTGCCAACAAATTCAACACTAAGTTTTGAATGTAAATGTGTAACATTGTTATAAACGGAAGCTTTTGTTTTGCATTTATGGCTTTCCATAGTTTTCAAATCTCGGTTGGCATAAACTCGGGCTGTGACGTTGCAATCGAAAGGTATATAACATTAACTATGAATTAAGCCGGGGTACTAGACATGGCAACAGTCTTTATTCGGTTTTTGGTAAATTTTCCTGTATAGACATTTCTTTTGCAACGTCACAGCCCGAGTTTTGCCAACCTAGATATAAGTGCAAAACAAGAAAAGATCGCTATTTTTGGTAACAATGCATCCCAATTTGTTCATTTTGTTTAAAACAAAACAACCAATTATGAGAGGTATTTTATTTTATTGAAAATTTGCAGAAAATGTTGAATTTTGTTTAAAACATCTGTTTTTACGATTAAGTGTTTTACTAAAATTCGGCCGACCATGCCAACCAAGGCGGTTTGTTTATCAACAAAAGAAAGGTCTATACACCCAAACCAAACAGTGCGCTCCTATAGTGTCCGCCATTACCTCAAAACGGCTATTAGAAAGGTCTGCGAGGAATGTCAAGAGAACATTCACAAACGCAGTCTCCATGCATCTTCGTCACATCCCCTCTATCTAATCACAGTAAATGAATACTAATTGTCCACCTAAAAAGAGGGTCCATACTGTTTCATCTTCCAGCCTTTAGGGTGTAACATTGATTTAAATGGAAAGGAACCAAATTGGCTGCGCCTTAATAAATTACAAAGAAGGGGAAGATGGAGGGGAAGAAGTGAAGTTATAGAGTTAGGAGAAGAAAGAGTCGATGTTTCTGACAGCCAGTTGGGGTCAGACAGAGGTGATGGTTGTGGGCATTCGGAGGGAACCCAGAGGGGTGGAAAGGAGAGAAGTTGGAAGGATACATGAGAGGGCTGCAGGAGGAGGGTGTGTGTTGATGGAAAAAAAAATTGCCTTGGAAAGATGAGAATGAAGAGGATGGAGAGAGAGTGGATGAATGTACACTGGGTGTTAAAGGGTGTGTACAACATTGGTAAGATTGAGCATATAAATGATCACAGATTTGGACATGAACAGAGATGGTCATAGTGGGAAACCTTCATTGAAATAGTTTTGTTTAAAATGCTTAAGTTTTTAGGAAAATGAGTAAAACAGTTGTTCTTTATCGCGCGCGTACGGACAAAACCCGATGTTTGAAAACAGTGCCAACACTTAATGTGGATTTTTAATGTTTTCTCATGACTCCGATGACCTATTAAGCTTAAACTTTCAGAGGTCTGTTATTTAAAATAGGCCTACATGTTATGTGATATATAGTACAGTTACTAACTGATCTTTGAAATTACACATTTTGTGCTTTAAAGGGAGGGCATGATAAAGGAACTCGAAAAAGTTGCACAGCCCAACTTGCACGGATTGGGGGTTTTTTCTCTCTTTTTTCTCTCTGAACGAGTTCTGACAGATGGTGCTGTTTCCAAACGCATGGCAGACACAACTTTGCATTACGGAAAATGCACTGTTACATCCAGAATTGTTTCTACGTGGCTGAAGGAAGAAAGATAATTCCAGGATTTTTTAAAGTTTTTGATGACCTGGACATTTTTAAAAGCAAATTCATTTTATTGTCCGTATATCTGTAACAAATATATCCTTATCACAACATTTCAAAATCGTACGCTGGACTTAGTGTCACCACCTCTGTCGTGTACCCTTTGGGCTACAGTTATAACAAACACTGATTCGAATTATACCAAACACGGAGCCAGACTATATTATTTTCCTATCCATTCACAACTCAGCTGGATTGGTTTGAAAAGGAGACATGATGGCTGCACTTTGAAAAACGTCCCTATCTGCCATTTTCAAAAGAAGTGTAGCTACATTTTCTGCAAAAAGAAGCCGGTTACATCAAATAGGAACTATGATGAAGCTAAAGTCCATGTTAAAGGTGCAGTCGCGTCCCCGATTTTCTGGACGTATTCCATGCGGAAAGCTCCCTCACCAACTTCAAATTATAACTAAAGACTTGTCTTTTTGTCCACGATTAACTCTGTTTAGATAACTCTAATTTGCATCTTGTTTTATTTATGTCATGACTTTTCTGTAGTAACAACATCATTTTCTCATAACCTGCGCCAGGAGTGTCAAGTTGGACAGATATGGCGCGTTACTAATGGCCATTATTATTATTGTTGTTAAAATTTAACATTTAAAAATTTGTGGAAATTTGAACACAATTGGTCGTCGAAGTCGGAGATAATAATGAAAGAAAAAACGCCCGTGTCACACGAAGTTGTGTGCTTTCAGATGCTTGATTTCGAGTACTCAAAATCTAATTATGATGTCTCGAAATCAAATTCGTGGAAAATTACTTCTTTCTCGAAAACTACGTCACTTCAGAGTGAGCCGTTTCTCACAATGTGTTATACTATCAACAGCTCCCCATTACTCGTTACCAAGTAAGTAATTACCAATAGTGTACACTGCCTTTAACGTGTATGCATGTATGCTCGTTCCCAGGGGTGATCGATCTCGCCGCGCCATTTCTTTCCCAACATGCCTTGCTCGGTCAGAGCTAGCGGGTGATACGGCGCGCTGCCCATGGTAGCGAGGTTGTGTGTTATCATTCTTGGGCAAGTTCTAGCAGCGACCATTTGTTGACCACTAGTCAATGTTCAATGGTTACACACCCTGGCTCACCAGGCCTAATCCCCCAAAGGTCGACAATAGTCAACTAAAGTCCCTCGCTCGAACTTGCTCTTAGCCTTTGCGAACGTCTCTGCTAGGGTCGAAACGTCACGCCATTAACTATTTTTTCCAAACAAAATTATCGTGAATGGTAAAGTTACTATTTCATTTGCGCTTATAGAAAATGCAGGCCCGTGACAAGTTTTGGCTGCAACTATTCCAGCGGCGTGCGGTTCAATAATCGATGCGCATATTGTCTGGAGATATCCATACGGGATGACACCTTTAAGATTGGTAGGACACCTATTGGAAAGGCACTGCTCATAGAATAAGAGAGGTCGTGGGTTCGAATCCCACCCAAGGGAGGTGCCTGTGATTTGTTTCACATAGTTCAGAAAGTACTCTCTTAATGTAAAAGAGTGAAAAAGCACTCTTTGAAGAGCCATATGAAGGACAACTCTTTTTCGAGTGGGCTTCCACTCTTTTAGATTGAAGTTTGCATCTTTTTGAGTGATTTTTCACTCTGTCATGGAGTTAAACCCCTCTAAAAGAGTGAAATGACCACCACTTTTTTTAAAGAGCCAAATGAGGGACAACTCGAAATGTAAAGAGTGGTGTTTTTCACTCTTTTACATTTAGAGAGTAGCGAGTATAATACAGTGCTAACACACATCGGTGTATATGGATAAATCTAAATCTAATATTCTTTATCCCCGATGCAAATTTCCATCTATTAAACCTTCAAAATTATTCACCAGTTCAAGGGCGAGTTATGCGTCCGGAAACTGGACCAGCCGAAACCTGCCAGACGCCACGACGTCACGGCAGACAAGTTTTTATTGCATCATCTTTTATAATTGTGACTACCACGGAAGAGAGTTAAAGAAAGCATTCTGGCGCGAAAATAACACGCAGACTTCTATGAAAACGACGGAAAGTGTGAAGCAAAATGCCACATGGGTTTTGTTTCTTCTTGCAGGCTGATGTGTTTGACCATTGACTGTCATGTCGCAGTCATGGTTGAACGTTATACGTGTAATTAAAGGCAGCGGACACTACTGGTAATTACTCAAAATAAATGTTAGCATAAAAACTTACTTGGTAACGAGCAATGGAGAGCTATTTATAGTATAACATAATTATTGTTGGCTCCCTCTGAAGTGACGTACAACAATGTAGTTTTTAAGAAAGAGGTAATTTCTCACTCAAATAATAAAATACTTCGGATGTAGTTTTTTTTTTTTTTGCATCTGAAAGCACACACAATAATTGTGCAACAAAGGTGTTATTCTTTCATTATTTTCTTGCAACTTCGATGACCAATTAAGCCCAAATTTTCACAGGTTTATCATTCAATGCATGTGTTGGGATACACCAAGTGAGAATACTGGTCTTTGACATTGTTACCAAACGTGTACAGTGCCTTACCTCTTAATGTGTCCACCGTTGACTGCAAGGTCCCAGTCATGGTTGAACATTATACGTGTGAGTGCATGTTATTAATGCCACACAGTCATGGCGAAGAGAGAAACTGTGTCTCTAGCGGGTCATTGTACATAACTCATCGAAAAACGACTTGAGGCGACTCGGTTACAATATTTCGTGGAAAATGTTTGAAGAAAAATCACCTCGATGACGTTTGTAAGGATACTGTTGCAACATGTGAAATCCAAGATCATGTACAAACGCCCATGGGGCAGTCTTGAGATGGAGTGGGTATAGGATGGGTGCATTTTGTTTGACGAGTAATTTAATTCTCTTTTTTTACATACCTAAAATGTGGAACCCAAAAGGACACGCAGGCCTGTATGCATCGTTTTTTAACAAGACATTTTCTCCTTGGTAAAGGGCACCCTATGAGGAAATGGTAAATTTCTACTGTAGAATTCGAAGGGCACCAAGGCAATGACCAGGGGGCAATCCGTTGCCTCCGTAAATTATCAGACCTGGACGCGTTTATTTTTTTCTAACCAAAGTCCATGCAAACAATCTGAGAATTAACACGGTACCACGTTCTCTGAAATTTATATCTTTACTAAACACTGGCCCCACGCAAAAGATCATACAATTCAATCACATCCACTACTCAATCCTTGTTACATATTTTGTTTTATCTGGCTTCTGCTTAACTTGTTCTGCCATCTTTTCGCTAATTATGAACTCGTTGTAATCACTGATCTATCTTGTGTCAAAGTAGCTTATTCATGTATTATGTTCGTCTGTCCTTTTGTTTGCATGACTGTATATTTGTTTCCTTTCCTGGTTTCTGTCTGATTTTTTTTTTACATTTCTGCTTATAAGCAGAACAGCCACATACTCTAAATTACTTGTCCTGCTTACTGCTACTTGTTGTTATTTTTTATTTACTCCGTAGTTTCATGTAGACCTACTTATCGATGTTTTTCATAAAAGTTTGGAAATAAATGTGTATCTTAATTGAATTGAATTGACGATTAAGTGATGCACAAAGAAAGACATGGCTTCGTGTCATATATCTGAGTAATATAATTTCGCAAAAGTACATACTCATTAGGCAAGTCATACATCATATCGAATCAGCAGTGTGATAGATTGTTTCATATTCCATAAATGGAAACGACAGCTGTTGAAGTTCACTTCATCATCAGAGCCTACGTGACTTTACATGAATGTTATGCATAACTTCATTAACATTATATTATGACTTTGCACATTAAAGACACTGGACACTATTGGTAATTGTCAAAGACCAGTCTTCTCACTTGGTGCATCTCAACCTAAGCATAAAATAACAAAACCTGTGTAAAATTGAGCCCAATTGGTCGTCGAAGTTGCGAGATAATAATGAAAGAAAAAAACACCCTTGTCACAAGAAGTTGTGTGCTTTTAGATGCTTGATTTCGGGACTTCAAATTCTAGTTCTGAGGTCTCGGAATCGAATTCGTGGAAAATTACTTCTTTCTCGAAAACTACGTTACTTCAGAGGGAACCGTTTCTCACAATATTGTACACTATCAGCAGCTCTCCATTACTCGTTACCAAGTAAGGTTTTATGCTAACAATTATTTTGAGTTATTACCAATAGTGTCCAGTGCCTTTAAAATTGTATTATGACTTTACACATTAATGATGTAACATCGCAGTTGTCCGTGACCGTCTAATTTGTTGTGCCGTCGCTTGTTGTCGTTGAATTATAAATGTTAACGAGGTTGGGATAAGGTCGGGAGTGACGGCTTACTAATTAAAGCGTGAAATGCACGTTCAGAAATGTGTTGTCGTTTGGCAATGGACACGTTTAGTAATTACTCAAATTGTTTGCATATAAAAACTTACTTGGTAACGAGCAATGGAGTAGTGTTAACACATTGTGAGAAACGGCTCCCTTTGAAGTATTAAACGTAGTTTTTGAGAAAGAGGTAATTTCTCACTCAACAATGGTATTGATTGTTTTCTTTCATATTTTCTTGCAACCTCGATGACCAATGAGTTCGAATTTTCCCAGGTTTGTTATTTTATGCATATGTTGAGATACACCAAGTAAGAATACTGGTCTTTGACAATACCAAAGGTGTCCACTGCCTTTAATGGTTTTATTCCAACATCGGTTGGTAAAAACTCGGGCTGTGACGTTGCTATAGAAAGGTTTATAATATTGCAACCTTTTCCCTGGTGCTCTTTGCTCAGATTCACGTTGTTTTACATGGGGAGGGAAACAGCATGGCACATAATCTTTAGCTATTAAAGGGTCAAGTGACCCGCAACCTCTTTGGGTTCATGTAGTGTTGCACTCTGCTTGACCACCATCTACACGTTGCGTTCTGACCTCAAACACTGAGGTCCACTTATCTATAACCAGTTGTAGTTGAGACTCATTTAGCCTGAATGACGTCACACTTTGAGGCTCGTGAATATTACGCCATAGAGCTGCCGTTGAATCCACGTAAAATAATCACATTTGACCTCGCATCATTTCAGATGACCTTCGTTAGATTCACAGTTAAATTCGACTTACATGTGTAAACATAAACCAGTAGGTATACCTGTGCTTATCCGCAAGGATAATAACAGGGGATTAGTCTAAGACTCATTTTGATATCAAATCAATATTACACACATGTCACATGAACACCTTTTGGGTTGCACTGAGAACGCAATCAATGCCCTTCAGACGGATGATACCAACTGCCCCAACTTCCCCACTTTGTTTCATGCATCCATTTTTGTTTTCAGTATAATTTTTACAGTATCATTACCATTGGTCATGTTGTTTAACTCTTTTATTGCAGTTTACTATATAGTACTTGTGTTCTAATTATATGATTCTGTCTTTTCTTATTGTGAGTACGGAAATCAATGCTAGATTGAATTGAATTAAATCTAACTATTTGTAGTTGAGACACATTCTGATATGAAATATTACACACATCGTGACAGACGACTAGGACCAAATATAACCCAAGCGACGACCATTCTCTGACTCTGATTCCAAGTAAATTATCACTTTTTGCTTAAGGCCTATACCACAGGACATTTTGGTTCATAAGCTGTTTGTAAGTGCCTTTTCTATTGTTTTTAATTACCATTAAATTAAAATATATTAAACTTACATTTCAAATCTGTAAAAAATATCAAAAACTTCTCAAAAGCCGCCATTTTGGATGTGCCTTGAAGATTATACTGCCCTCTATCGACAAGAGTAAACAATATTGTGTTTTAACCTTTGCTTCTGAAAGTGGAATAAACGAACTTATCATGACTTTGTGAGCTCTAAATGGATATACCCCCATAAAGAAGTGATATTTGTTATGACGCTATCGTGTATATGTCTTCCATTCAAACCTATATACAAGCAAACTGAGGATGAAAAGAGCAAAAACAGTCTGGTCTCCTTCTTATAAAATAGTAGTGCTTATTTTGGTTGCTTTTGGTGGAAAGTGAACATCATACATTACAAATAGTAGTTTCATCCCGACGAATAATAATGTTTTCAACGTCTTTATTGCAAACTGTACAAAGACCCAGATTGTTCCTTTAATACATCCGAGGAGAAAAACGCATTCAACACCCCTATTTTCCCAAATGGCTCAGTCAATATATTTCAGCTGAATTTTAAAGTGTCGTCAGCCATTTTAATTTAACACACTTTTGACAGTCGTATTTGGACAAATTCGGTAAATCAATAAAGGGCCTCTCGCATCTTCTACTCGGCGTAACATTCAATTACGGAGTGATTCCTCTCTAATACCTATATATGCACTCTTGACATGACTATTAAATGCACTCTTGACGTGGTCGGAAACGCAGTGCAAAGATACATTGTGCCACAAAACACAGAACACGATTTTTGCTCTTTCTCTTTTTTTCTACACCACGAAAGCATTCAGAGCACGCATCACGAGCGACATTTTAGACGGGTGAATTTTTTCAATTACGGGCACCCGCCACGAGTGCCTCGAAGGCGCTGAAATCGAATGGGTAACGAAGAACGCACGTCATTGATGTAATGGAAATACAATGTACAAGAGGACTCACAGGATTGGAAAATGTTGTTTACCTGATACGTGGAGAAAGCCCAGGAGTAACCCGCAGCACCATGTCCCACGGAGCATACTCCGTAAACATCTTCCTATCTTGTCCTCCATCCACATGTTTTCTTATTTCTGTGTCTTGGTTTTGCCTTTTGGATGAAGACAATCTAGTCTCAAAGTGATGATGTTCTCCTTGTGTGTCCTTTAACGTGGATAAAGTCCATCCTCATTACTTGCGTCAAAACCGCATCTGAGACAGAGAGAAGTACACGTTTCCTTTAATGTCACTTTAACGCACTAAAAAGTGGTATATTTCCGACATATTGTCAGACTGGCGTGTGATATTGCGTGGCACCGGTAATGTTCGTTTTAGCACGCGTAAATCTATCAGCAGTGGTAGCCAGGCCTCGGTAGCCGAGAGCGTTGGGAGCATGAGAGAGGCCGTAACGAACAGCTGATACGGCGGCTATGTACGTGCGTCATACACACGACACTCAGCGAGCGGGCTTGGGGAGAAAAAGGACCTGGCGCATGATTGGCACAAGAGGGCGGTAGATGGTTTACGCAGATACTTTTTTTTGTGGGTGTGTATTCTTTTTCCCTATAAGTGTTCGCTTTGGTTTGGATGTGCTTTTGAGGTTTCAGTTTCAATGGTGGCTATGGGTTAAATCGGGATCGCTTTTGGTTTTGCACTCTGTGCACGCATTGCACGTGGATGTATATGGTATAACTGTGGAAAAATAACGACACAGGCATGCATCGGCAACATGATGGTACAACTGATGAGTCTGCCAGGATTATAGTAGGCCTATGCAAATTAGTTGAATCTCCTTGTCTGTATATTGAATGGTTCCACCATTGACTAGGGGACTCATACATCATTAGAAACAAAAGAACAATCGACATCCTGATTCGAATCAACCCTCAAACTTAAATAGTCGGAAATTGTTTTCTGACCGAAGCGCGGTATAGTCTTGCGTCGGTGGATAAGGCGCGTAAATGAGTTGTCACACAGGCAACTTTGACAGGCAACTTTGAGGCAGTCGCACAGCAGTGCATAGCAAAAAGGACCACTTTGGTAGCACATGGGTAATTTTTCAAACAATGTCTTTGCATGCATGGAGCAATTTTTTTTTGCGCCAATTGTCTTACGATCCCGAAGAAAAAGATGTGAAAATTCAAATTATGAATGCATTTTCTTCTTGTTGATTGCCTTGAGCCGATTGCTTGTTAATTGCCTCGTGTGAAATGTGCATAATTGCTGAAAGACCATGTCAAACATTGCAGTTATTTTTAAGGCAACTTCGAGGCAACAACCTTTAGGAACAAGGAACACTTCGGCAATACCATTCTTCTAGCTGTAATTTGCTGTCCCCCGGCAAATTATAGAAATGTGAATGGATTTTCTTCTTGGATATTGCCTGGAACTGGTTGCGTGTAAATTGGCTCGTGTGACATGGCCTTAATATGTAGTACACTAAACGTACTATAACCAAAACGTTATAAGAGCATAATACTGTATTTCTCGGATGTGAAGACCTACTTCAGAATGACTCTCAAAACTTAACTTTTAATTTAAGTTTAACTTACTTTTACTTTAACTTGACTTTTACTTCTATACTCATCCTAACTTTACAAGCTTAACTTTTCACCTGAACTTATTCAGGAAAAAATAACATTCATCCTTTGATCTTTGAAACTAAAATACGGGAGAAAAAGTATACTCTAAAGGACAATGTGATATCATTTTGTACTAATTTTTAATAACTACATGTAAACTTACTTGGTAAACAATTTTACGTTTGGTCTCCCTCCCTTTAAGCGCTGCAGTACATGCCCATCGTCCGTAGTTTACAATCTCAGAATCCCGTTTGTTGGTTTGTGGGTTGACCATGGGCTAACAGTGCCATCGATCCCAAATCAACACAAACACTGACATGGCACTAGTAGGGCTTCTTAAAGCCCACCTTCGCCACCCCCCCCCCAAACTCCCCCCACACGTTCGATCGATATTTGACAATCTGGGCACAGGACAAAGAATAGCTTGGAGTAAAAGGAATTGAGCAGTTGGTTATCTCCCCTCAGGGGGTGAGCAAACATCTTGAAAAACAAGTCAACAAATCGGTTATCAGAATAGAAGAACCAATAATGGTCAATCGGATGCCGAATGTATTGATTATACTACTACAGATTCTCCGATGTTAGAAATTACAACTTTCTTAAATGTTTTACCCAGGACCCTTAAAGACACTGGACACTATTTGTAATTGTCAAAGACCAGTCTTCTCACTTGATGTATCTCAACATATGCATACAAATTGAGCTCAATTGGTCGTCGAAGTTGTGAGATAATAATGAAAGAAAAAACACCCTTATCACACGAAGTTGTGTTGATTTCGAGACCTCAAATTCTAAATCCGAGGTCTCGAAATCGAATTCGTAGAAAATTACTTCTTTCTCGAAAACTAAGTCACTTCAGAGGGAGCCGTTTCTCACAACGTTTTATACCATCAACCTCTCCCCATTACTCGTCACCAAGTAAGGTTTGGTAATAATAATTAATTTGAGTAAATACCAATAGTGTCCACTGCCTTTAAAGGCAGTGGACACTATTGGTAATTGTCAAAGACTAGCCTTCACAGTTGGTGTATCTCAACATATGTATAAAATAACAAACCTGTGAAAATTTGAGCTCAATCGGTCATCGAACTTGTGAGATAATAATGAAAGAAAAAACACCCTTGTCACTCGAAGTTGTGTGCGGTGGTTGATTTCGAGACCTCAAGTTCTAAAGCTGAGGTTTCGAAATCAAATTCGTGGAAAATTACTTCTTTCTCGAAAACTATGGCACTTCAGAGAGGGAGCCGTTTCGCACGATGTTTTATACCATCAACCTCTCCCCACTACTCGTCACCAAGAAAGGTTTTATGCTAATAATTATTTTGAGTAATTACCAAGGCAGTATGGACAGCAGTCAAAGACCAGTATTCTGAGTCGCTGTATCCAAACATAAAAACAAACAAATCTGTGAAAACCTTGGAGTCAATAATTGGTCATCGAAGATGCAAGAGAATCATGAATTAAGAAATAAATACCCTTGTTCCACACACTGTGTGTGTCCTTTCGAATTCATAAAGGCTTCAGTGGGTAAAAAAAGTGCCTCTTTCTTAAAAACTATACGTTACTTCAGAGGGAGCCGTTTCTCAAATTGTTGTATACTGTCACGTTTTTATTCTAACACTTATTTTGAGTCAGTATGCCTTTAAGTCAGTATGCCTTTAAGTTATAAACTAAACACTAACTAGTTTTATACAAACAGTTCTGATAAATCTCCATCGAGAGGGTCCACTTTACCTCTGAGACCAAAAGGTATAAACATCTTCAGCACACGTTTTGTCTTTCCATGCACCATTGTGTGTATAGCAACAGCGCTGTTGATCTGTGACTTACCTGTGACTTAAAATGCAATTAAACTATCCAATACTGAGTGACAGTGATTTGTCCTTCAAAATCACTGCAACAAATACGAACGCAAATCTTGAAAGACTTTTCAATCATCTATTATTTCGCTCTGTGGCGTAATATGTATACTCGGCTCTCCAAGTCTTTATTGCAATTGACTACCGTTTGTTTAGCCGCTCAAGGACCAGACATTTTAAAATCCACTAATGGACCGGATTGTGTGATCAGGGCTGAGACGTCACAGCGAGTTCGATTAACATGAAAGCTAATTCTGAGGTTTTAGTTTGTTAATTCTTCAATAATTCAAAAGGCAGGTACTTTTGATAGATTAGCCCTGTAGTGGAGCAAGACTGTTACAGATAGCTGAGAAATGGTTGTTGGGTATTTTAATAGAACCATTGCGTTTAGGGGTTCAAAGTAAAAAAGAAACCTTTAAAACAACTTTTTGTTTAAATTTTGTTTAACTTAAAAACAAAAACAGGTAAGCCTCACCTTTCCGTTTTAATCTGCACAAGCGTCTTTTGTTTCTTAAAGGCACTGGACACTATTGGTCATTACTCAAAATAATTGTGAGCATGATTAACTTACTTTGTAACGAGAGCAATGAAGAGCTGTTGTAGTATTAAAAACATTGTGAGGAACGGCTATCTCTGAAGTAACGTAGTTTTTTAGAAAGAGGTAACTTCTCGCTCAAATAATGGGTCTCACTAAATACCGACAACTCACGATCCCTCACGACAACTCACGACAACAATGTTTAAATGCACCTTAACAGAACATAAAGGACTTCAGGTCTAAATCCCTTTATTAGTATTTGAAAGCTACACTGTTTGTGCAGAAAGGGTTTTTTTTTTCTTTCGTTATTCTCTTACTACCTCGATGACCAATTGAGTCAAAATGTTCACAATTGGCTTTTTTATGTACGATGTTGAGATAAAGTGAGAACCGGTGGGCTTTGAGAAAACTAAACGGTTTCCAGCGCCTTTAGTTTATTGATGAAAGCGAACTTTGCAGAGTGGATCCATAATCGAGTCTACAGTATGATATCGTAGTATTTGGTAACCGAAACGGGTTGGTCGAAGGACTGTACTTTTTTTATATACAAAATAGGTAGGTATTAGGTACAAAATCCTTCATAAGATTTTCAATACGGACCTTGGACCGTCAAAAAAATGCTGCCCTTTCAAAAGCTAGGGACCCGTGCTAGTTTGCTCTCACGTGAAATGGCTTTTACGTTTTCAAGAGGAGCCAATAAAAAACAATCTATCAGCTTCTTTATCATCTTACCTCAAAAACCAATCAAAATATCTTGAGAAGGCACCCTCTCGGCTATTTGATCTCCAAAGGAAACTGACCGCCACTAAATAAATGAACGTGGTCAAGAGCTGTCTACGGTTTCCTGGCGGTTGATGACTTGATTTTTAATTAATCGACTGGTCACTGGAGATGGAGATGGTCATTTGTCAACTCGAGACGTCTGGATTCCCGCTTTTTTGGTGTTTTTGCGCCACCTTTTGTCTATAATCCGCAAAAGGATTTTTGAAGTTCGTGCAAATAAATTGCTATTCCTGCCTGAGATCGGTTTCACTTCATGAAGTTGAGTACTACTTGGGCGAGTTAATTTTCTCGAGCATTGTCAGGAATCAATAAGCACCAGTATTGACTTCTTGGACTGTTGAATATCTAAGAGAAGTTCTCGACGAAGCCTATGGTTTTAGAAAGACTATGCAGGGTCGAAACGTCAGGCCATTAACCATTTGTGTTTTTTTGCAACAGCTAGTTTTCTAATGATAGTTCAGTTTCTCCGAAAAGTCCCGCTGAAAAAGAGCTGATAATGCACTACTTGTTTGAGCAGCTCTCTGGACTAACCACTGGCTGCCTCAAAACGATCTGTTGTGTGGCCTGTATATATCTGCTTCCGCTCATTGAAGTATCACTCATTGGTTTTAGATGCCACTCCAACGCGAGCAGTCTTTTAAAACTAGCCAATGCTTCCATCAACATTTCACAGTTCAGAAAAAGATCATCTCATCTATATTAACGAAAAGAAAGTCAAACTTTCTCTCCACTAGTTGTCTAATTCTTCCATCAACATCATATTTCAGAAAAGACCAGTCTGCAATTAATGGCAAAAAGCTATGGTTGCTCTTTTAATGATGTGGTAAAAGTTCACCAGCTAAGCACTAATAATGATGATCAGTTTAAAAATGGTAAGCCGAGAAGTAAAGAGAGAAACTAATGACAATAGACTGAGCATCTTCGAGGAGGTCGATCCGTAACAACACCCGTTGACCCAGAGAAACTTACTGAGCCGGCACAAAACATCACAGAATAATCACAGGATTTTAACAAATCGCTGTACTAAACAAGCACAGTGGCATTATTGTCCGACCAGTCGAGCGTGCATGGGGGAGAAATACCGAGGGGGATTTGGCTTTAGATCACGGCGGTATTATCACCACCCCGTTGGGAGACTCGTGGTACTTCTTCGTGAAAGTATAGTCGATACCATAGAAGTCAGTGCGTATTGCGTTGGAGATTTTGATCAGGTTTTAAACATTGATGTTGGACTTTTTCTGTGTTTAATAATGGTATAATGGAGATGGGGGGCCACTGACGACTTGGTCAAACCAGTATGTAAAAAAATGTTATATTATTTAGATCGCCCAAAATAATTCGCCAATAAGGGACTTAAGTTACATTTGAACCAATAATCTTATTGTGGATTGTGCTTGAATTGAATCCCAGCTGTGTTTCGATATAAACAGATCTCCTTCTCTAATAATAGACCTACTTAAATGAGGACTTGCGAAATGCAAACGCCCCCCCCCCCCTCCTCGAAAAAAAATCTAAAAGCTTAACGAGACTCATTGTAAAAAGGCAATCGGAACGAAACATCGGAGAAAAACAAACAATTCCGCTCCTGTGTGGGCTTGCTGTCGTTATTATGTTTGCTGTTAAAGAAAACAATTAAAAGAGAAAAACAAAGTGAAACTAGGATACTTGCGGACGAATGGTGGCAGCAGATTATCCGCGCAAGGGTGCACCTACACTAGGCTCCTGTCTTTATCCGCAAACGAGCCTCGAAGTGTGACGTCAGATGTTCAGACGAGGCTGCACCTTCTTTCAGTGTAAAGCTGTGCCAATTATTTTGAACAATCTTCCTACTTTCATTAGGAAATCTGCTTTCCTGTGCTGCATGATCTTGATAGAATAGCGTTTTATAAATTGTAATTGTTATGTTTAAATGAGAAATAAACAAATTAATGCTGGGTTCAACTAATGGGATGATGCTATAGGCGTACAGCCAAACATAAACTTGTGCGAGCAATGTAATTTTTTTCTTTTTTTAGAGAGTTTAGGTTTATGATATGTCATTTTTTTGTTATCTACAATGGGTGAGCCAGCATTGGGTGGGATCCCGGGCGTGTCAAAATTGAGCCACTGGACACTAATTGGTAAGGACCAGCAGTATTTACACTTTGTGTATCTCTTTCTTACAATAGCAAGCTGTGGAATTGATGACTCAGTTGGTCATCAAAGTTGCAGCGGGGTTTCCATGACGATTAGTAGTATCTACTGAGAGACGTGTCTCAACATTCATTTCGTCTATTGATAACACCGTACGTATGGGCTGGCCGCCCAGTGGGGAACAAAGGCTCGGCACCTCCACTGACAGATGTGCTATCGACCCGCTAAATCTCCGTAAAGACCGAGAAAATATCCTGATCCATGGGGCGTTTAGTCATTGTCCAAACTGATCCACCTCGACACCACTTTCTTTCGTAAAGCAATGAGGACATCAAAGTGACAGAATATCCAAATTACTTCTGACGAATTGTATCATGCGTAAAGACATAAAAGGTGTGTGACAAAAGCCTTGTGTTACGGGCAAAGTTGGTGCAAATTATCATTATTTGAAAATTTTGCATGCTGGAAGAGAGGTTTGCGGTAACGTGAATATCTCTTTTAGTAGTATTTGTAACAGTGGTTAACGACTCATGGTTGGTACTAATTTTAGTCCTCAATGTACTATGACTTTTTTGTGTTTGTGTGCTTTTTAAAACACATAATTATTTCCCCAAGTTGAAAGAACTTTTGAAGAAATTTAAACTTTGTTGTTCACGTGATTACTTTTTAAAGACTGATTTGAAATAAGGAACAAAAGTTTGAAAGTTGTCCTTATGACACAAACAAATATATACAGCGTGAATTAAAGTTGAAGAAACCTTTTGGGACAAGAACCTGTTGCAAACGAAACCGCGTGCATTACGAATCCAATGGCAGACTTGGGAACGCTATGTGGCAGCAAACTTACTTGGCGGCTGATGATGAACCCATCTGGCTAAAAGAGTGATTGCCAGAATAAAATATGAACTATGTTTTGAACAACTCCAGTAGGCTAGTAGTCCGCCTAGCCATATTCTTCTTGCTATGTTGTGTTATTTTTTAACACGATGTATGGCCGAGGGATTAGAAACTCATGACCAACGCATTTATTCAAAGGCAGGTTGATTGAAGGATCGATCACTGTCCATCGCCAGAGAAGATGAACTGTTTCTGTTTAATCAGTCGTCATTGGTTCTTTTTATTTTGTGTATAAAACAGGAATGGGAGATGGAGACAGAACTCTTCGTCATCATTCGCCACAGATGGTCAAGGTCGAACAAAACTCAACTATGAAGACATTAGACCGTTATCACCCTGTCGCCACCTTGGTCATGTTCCCTGTTTCCAATAACAGAAAAGAATGCTACCATTCATTGCGCATGCGCACCAGACTATTATTTCATCCAGCCTCAGTTTGGTTACAATGAGTTGGAATGGAGTAAAATCAAGATGACCACACCGTGATAAAGATATAATTGTCTCTATCAATGCAATTTTGTCTCTTAGTGCTCTCCATTAATGCAGACCGAACCCATGGGCCTTTTTCGGAACCACGGCTTCGGCTTGGTTCAGGCTCCGTCCTCTCGTCTGAAACCTTGGGCGCGTATACGCAAAGCACACGCAACTGTCAAAATAGTCGCGGGGCTAAGCTAGCCTGAGCCGAATCCAAAGCCATCCAGTCGTTTCCTACGAATGGTGCCTGCTTGTCTAGTTTCCTAAATAACTAACCACTGCAGTGCACTGTGGGTTCTTATATCAGGACACATAATACGTTTTTCGGTAATGATTTAGAAACATAAAATATATGTTGGAATGGAAATAAAATAACTTGTCTTGAAATGAAAAAATAATGGCGGTGGAAGGCGCTTGTCGGCTTCGTGCGCGTCGTAGATGGAAATAAGATAACGCCCTCAAGAGGCCGTCTGCTCAGTAAATTTTGTTATGTTTGTGTGTATTTTTTGTTCAGGCCAGGCAGGCAACAAACTGTAGACAACGTCCGGCCGGACGTGACAAGCATGACAGTGACAGTGACACAAGAGTGGTGTGTCGTGTAAATTCAATGATCACAAGATACATTTGAAGTGGAGGGATTAAAACACGTTTTCCTACACGTCTCTTTTGTTTGAGGTATGTATAAAAAACACTATTTTTTAATCAGTATTCACTCGGCTCAGTGAGACTGTGACTGTGAGTGTCTGTTTTAGTAACCAACCAAGTATGAAGTAATGTTTTTTGTCGATCAACAATAGACCATGGGATGATCGCTAGAATTGTTCAAAACCGTAGTCCCCACTTTTGGACCACGCACTTTTTGTATGTAGGTATGAAATAAAATACCGAAAATCCATTAGTTGCTGTTTCTTGGCGAAAATCCTGCACCGAATCCCGAAAAGAAACAATTACGGCGACAAATAGTGATCTACAAATCCTCAGAAGCCTGCGATGTGGGTGACGTCATTCGAAGCATTATCGTGTTTCGTTCCTACACTGTACCATTATAACATACAGAGTATTTCTTCAAACCCCTGAATAAAAGGATGCCGATTCACAGGCTCGTTCGACAAAACTACAAGTTATCACACAAGCGCGAGTGGATTACGAACAAAATAGTGCGTCTGCGTCCCACATATAACGTGGCCGCGCGCGTGATAATAAAAATGTAACACACGCACGTCGTAGCAACGAAAAACAAATGGCATTGTACTTGATGTTCAATCAATAAAAATCATGGGTTTTTGTTGTAGGCCTTTGCATGTTAATCGGACAGAAAAGGGGAAAATTTACATCGTTCACATTAAACACTTGGAAAAGGTTCTTGCATCACTGCCGTGAACGATTGGTAAATAGTCCCAGTGTATACAGACGTTATCAAAAAATACTGTTTTTGACCTAAAATGACCCAAAAATTGGTCTGTTCACGAACTGTGCAGTTTTAGAGCTTAGCAACAACCAAATTCGGATTCAGTACCATTGAAAACCCTTGTGCGTCAAATTTAATGCAGTCCGGAGATGGGGACCACGAAACCCCAAAAATAGGCCCCTTTTCAATACCCATCCCATGGTCTACAAGTCAGAGTCAAGCAAGTCCAGTTACAATATTTTAAAGAATTTAAAATTAAAAGCAGTTAGACCCAGTAACTGGGGCGCTGTACTAATTTTTCGAAATTATGTCATTATCGCCAGTACAACCGATAATAAGGTTTATTGCGAATAGCAAAATATCAAGAGAGGGCGCTGTTGAACCCACACAAAGGTATAGGCGTTGCGTGCGCGAGTCGTAGAAACTGCATAGAAACTGCCCCATATTCCTTCCCACAATGCATTGCGTTTCTGAATCGCAACAAACCTTATTACAAAATTTCGAAAAAAAGGAGTACAGCGCCCAAGTTACTGGGTGTACAATCACAATTCACATGATGTTGTGACAAACATAAATAAATACAATCAAAAAGTGGGTGCCGAGTTTGCAAGGTGCTGAGTTTGCAAGGTGCTGAGTTTGCAAGGTGCTGAGTTTGCAGGGTGCGGAGTTTGTGGATGCTGAGTTTAAAGGTTCCCCCTGAGCATATAGGTGTGTAACGTTTTGGACCTCTGTTAATGCTACATGTATTACATGTAAAAAAGATTATTGATAGACATAACACTTTCAGTTCTTTTAATATTTTTTTTTCACACACATTTTGCAAATTAATTCTAAAAGTAAAAATAAGTGTTCGGACTCCTTTTAAAGACACTGGACACTATTAGTAATTGTCAAAGACCAGTCTTCTCACTTGGTGTATCTCAGCGTATGCGTAAAATAACAAACCTGTGCAAATTTGAGCTCAATTGGTCGTTGGAGTTGCGAGATAACTACGGAAGAAAAAAACACCCTGGTCACACGAAGTTGTGTGCATTTGTATGCTTGATTTCGAGACCTCAAGTTCTAAACTTGAGGTCTCGAAATCAAATCCGTGGAAAATTACTTCTTTCTCGAAAACTACTTCACTTCAGAGGGAGCCGTTTCTCACAATGTGTTATACTATCAACCTCTCCCCATTACTCGTTACCAAGTAAGGTTTTATGCTAATAATTATTTTGAGTTAATAATTGAATAGTGTCCACTGCCTTTAAAGGTTAGATAGCAATACAAATAAGTAAAATAAAAAATTGTATTGAGGCACTCAAAAAGCATTGCTTGTCTCTGGTAACGACTCCCAGGAAAGTGTGGGAATGGGAATGTCATTCACACAATCCAAGTCAAACCCCAAAGTGTTTGTTTTAAAGGATTTGGGTACTTTTTCAAAATGTCCATAGATTTACATTAAACTTACAGGGTTTGAAGATAATGATAGTGGAAAGCTCCCCTTCAAATATTACTTACTGAGGTGCTGTAGTTTTTGAGAAATGAGTAGGCCTAAAACAATGTCATGAAAATACGTTTGTAAATGCTTCAAATAATTTTGGTGTCATGAGATGAGACCAAAATTATTTTCATGACATTGTTTTACCCATTTCCCAAAAACTACAGCACCTCAGCACGTAATATTTTCAGGGAAGCTCTCTACTATCATTATCTTCAAACCCTGTAAGTTTGGTGTAAATCTGTGGACATTGTGGGTTTTTTTTCCTACAAAAAGTACATACACCCTTTAAATTAAAACAGTTGAAATTTTGAAAAAAAAACTCTTTTTTGGTGTGGTCTTGTCAACAAAATTCTGGTCTTATTTAAAAGTGTAATGAAAACACTTCACACAATAGCACAAAAGATTCAAGTGTGTAGTGCTTGCACATATTTTTTCCAGCAATGTGCTTGTATACATGAAGGTATACATGTAACCGTCATGACTGTGCAGAAAGTTGATTATATTCAATTGCTCCCAAACACTCGAATGTAATTTAAATTCAATGAAGCGTAACTAGGGCAACTGTCAGCTCGGACTGAAAACTGCTTTCTCATTTAAGAACCGAAGGACAAAGACATCTTTTGTCCCGTATTTATTTGATTATTAACGGTGAATCAGCAAAAAATAGACCACACTAAACGGATAATGGCATGTGAATGGGCTTGAATTTGATTTGGTTAGGGTTGGAGTGAGGTGGGATTTAAAGCAGGACAGTTTATACTGAGTCTTTATACAGTACTTGTACTGCAACAGCAAGCTAAGGGTTAGGTGCAAAGGCATTGATAGAGTAAGTGCTTTGTTTGGTTTAGCTTGCTCTGTTGACATTTAGCCTATATCATTTATTTTATTTATTTATTTCAATTCTTTGTTCAATACAATTATTATAACATTCAGAAGCCGTCCAGGGAAAGGCAAAAGTCAGACTAATGTCATCAAACCTTGCTCATTTAAAGCCATTGGACACTTTCGGTAAACAGTATTGTCCAAGGCCCACACTTTGTGTGTCACAACTTCTTTAAAATAAATCCGTAATTCTCGATATCGAGAATTGATAATTGTTTTAATGTTTTCTCAAAAAGTAAAGCATTTCATGGAATAATATTTCAAGACTAAATCTTTGACCATTACCTTCTGTAAACCCTGTACGTTATTTGTAAACCTGTGAATTTTTTTTTTTTTCTGTTCCGAAAGTGTCCAATGGCTTTAAAAGAGTAAAAATTTAAATACGTTTACAGGCATGATATTCTTCATTCTTTAGTGACTCATTTAGTCAGATATTGGACTTTTTGGCCTTCGGGGAAAAAACAGTAAAATTGTGATTAAATAGAGTGGAAAGTCTTCTAAAGCTTACATCATGTGTAGGTCAGCCATGTTAGTGTACTTGATAAAATGTTTCTACTTTGTATGTTATGTACATACTCTTAGCTGTGTTTGTTTAAAAAAATAATGCAATCTCTTGTAGATTTTCATTTTGATATAATGATTTATTGTACCGTACTCTATTGGGGTAGGGGTTATTTTCACATGTTAATTGGGGAGGGATGGGGAGGGGCAGTACAGGGTACATGTATGCGATTGATGGTTCTGGGGGTTTTTTTTGGGGGGGGGGGGTAAAGCTCTGGTTGATTTTCCAATATTTGGGTCTAGAATGATAGATTTGGTTTCAATTAAATGATACCTCTAGCGGACTTCATACAGACATTTTATTTGTGCCGACTGGGAAAATTAGCCAAAGTTTCAGATATTTTGTGAGTTTTTTTTATCGTAAATCAATTCAAAATCAACCTTGTCGTCGGGACCTACCTGTATCATATTATTTAGAACTTTAATAGCATAATTTTGTTAAACCGTGTAATTTGTATATTTTTGCAATAATTGTAGTCTGACTGACTCTAATTATTTTGTACATATTATACTTATGTGCAACCTAAATATTCTTAGTCTGTGCCTGTGATCAGTGTTTCTTCAAATGAATTACAATTTGCAGCACAGACAGAGATTATAATCTCCAACACTGATCATAGCCTTATATCGCAGTGGAGCTTATGGTGGATTCACTGCCCTTGCAGCACCCTGGGAAAGCGTGTTCGTTTAGCCATACTCGAGCAGAATTCCTGTGTTAAGGGCAGTCGGGTTGGCAGAGTGGTTTCTTTCCTCGCCTTCCACCTCTAGGACCCTGGTTCAAATAACGCTGTGGGCACTATGTGGACTGGGGGCACTATGTGGACTGGGGGCACTATGTGGACTGGGGGCACTATGTGGACTGGGGGCACTATGTGGACTGGGTTTTCAGTCACTATGTGGACTGGGGGCACTATGTGGACTGGGTTTTCAGTCACTACCTGACTGCGGGTTATTTCTCCAGGGTTTACCGCCCCTATCTAAAACTGAAACTTCCTTCACTGATATCTTTTCTCCATTGGATTATTGGCTAGTACAGTGATTAAGTTCGCTTTCCTGAGAGTCCTATATATAT
The DNA here is from genome assembly GCF_902459465.1 of Asterias rubens. Classification (NCBI taxonomy): domain Eukaryota; kingdom Metazoa; phylum Echinodermata; class Asteroidea; order Forcipulatida; family Asteriidae; genus Asterias; species Asterias rubens. Next base: position 3,652,887 of record NC_047066.1, on the reverse strand, counting down.
GTTATTGAAATGTAAGCAGTGCCCCAAAAAAGCCCCATGTACACAAAGGCCTGATGAAGGACTGTGCATGAAACTGTCCTAGGAAAGTGTGAAATCAAATTAGCTGGAAATTGCGATGTTTACATTGGAGCCTTGTGACCTTAAAACGTGGGAATGAATTAATTTAATTAATCTCATTCCTGACCTGCATGAACTGCATTGTCCAGGATTTGTCGTCAATATTGTTAATCCTTCATAAAACATTTGGTAAAGTAGCCCATTTGGTTAGTAAACTGAGCATTTTACTGCCCCAAGGAAATTCTAGTAGCCTCTTTCTTGGTTTAATGGTGGTAAAGTAGCCGTCACAACCAGTTTTTTTAAATGGTCAAATGAAGTTACATTCACACACTCAAAAATAAATCAACACGTTTTACAATTTTTTTATTCACAATCACATCTCAAAAATAAAGAAATATTTTAAACTAGTAGGTTTTTACAGAACTCAAGAAAGTACTAAATATACAGCTTGACAAAGTGTGGAATATAAGCAAATTATATTATAAACAAGTTTTCTTTTCTCTGCAGATTTTACTCTCATCATTCCTGCATCTCAAATTCATGAAATTTTTGGAGACAATGTAATCTGAGCTGAACTAGAACAACCGTCAAATACAAAATGGGAAGCAGTTCGTCAAAGAGCCGTTCAAACTCAGATGGCACGGCAGTCGGTAAGAACCAGGGCCCAATTTCATAGCATTGCCTAGCGGCCGATTTTGTGCTTACTGTGTGATTTCCATTTCATAGCGCTGCTAACCGTAAGCACACGAAAAGGCATGCTAACCTTCTGGTGCTTACCGCACGAAAATAAATGACATCACAATGCAAATCCACGGTAAACACGCAATATGGCCGCCCAATTTTTCTGCTAACCTGTGAAATATGCTACAAGGCTTAAGCAAATTTTTCTGCTACAGTAAGCACGCAAATTTGCTTAACGTTAAGCAGCGCTATGAAATTGGGCCCAGACCAGGATTACAAAGTAAAACTTTAAGATGACAAGCCTGGAATTTCACAGAGACCCTGGAAGTCATGGCCTCTGTTGCCCGCGTCTTGGCCCTGTTGCCCTGGTCTTGGCCTTGGTGCCCCTTTAATATTCCCATAGACTTTAAGATTTTCCAATGGAAGTGCCCTTTGCAAAATAGAAAATGGCCTTGCTCTCTCAAAGATGAAAGACGAAAGTCCATATATGCTTGCTCAATTTATCACTAAAATAAATGGTGTGTGAAAGGGGTACGACAACATGTACCCCTACACAGTAGTGCATCTTATGAAACACCGAGATCTTGGGGGGAAAACCTTCTTCCGCTTTCACTTTCTTCAAATGCATCCACGGTCCAGCTCCTCCCTACCTATCTGAACTTATAACTATCACGCAACCATCCCGCTTCTCCTTTTGCTCTTCTCAAGGCATCACGCTGTACCCCCATCTCCCAAGATGCTACCCATACTTGGTGATAGAGCCTTCATTGCTGCCGCTCCCAAACTGTGCAATAAACTACCAATGTCTCTCCGTAATCAACAATCTGTCATTGTGTTCAAAACACTGCTCAAAACTCACCTGTTCTGTTAACAATATCTCTGTTTAGTGCATTTGAACATGTATATGGGAAATGCGCTATATAAACACATTATTGTTATTATTAGTTCACTCTTGTACTGGCTTGACCAGATGAGAGTATGATGCCAGACTTGTGCGGGGGTACAGGATTTTATTGGAGCAGTTGTTTGAAATTGTTCAAGCTAATGGAGTATGCCGCTCCGCCTCATAGCTAAGTTGGTAGAACATCTGCCCGGAGTGTCAGGGGTCTTGGGTTCAAATCCCAATGAGGTCAATTTGATTTTTCTCTCATCCCATGATTAAAGTGTTCAATTGGCAGATTAAGTAACAACGTTTTTCTTTCTTGTAGATGCACCAGATACAGGCAAGAGTGTGGGAGCCAGTAAGACATCGGCTTCGTCCAAGAAATCTCCCAGTACTAAAGCATCCAAAGCCCATTCCTCGAAGAATGGAGATAGCGTAGTCGAGGTCAAAGTCTGTAAGGTGGATGACCTCAAAGATGGCGAGTAAGTTTGGATAATAATAATAAGAAGAATAATATTGAAGTCTTATATGGCGCAAGCATCTACCAAACAAGGTACTCAAGGCGCTGAGTATATACAAACTTTCAGAAAGAGAGGTTATTGCAGTGATGAATTATGAGACCCAATTATTTAGCACCTTATAAGGGTTTACAAGGTGCTACGGCGCATACAGCAGCCACAGCCAGGAACACCGGGGTAAACCCCTTCTCTTTTCGATAAGTGCACTGGGTTCTTTTACATGCGTTACACAACACATGGGACCAACGGCTTTACGTCCCATCCGAAGGACGAAGCAATGGTGAAGTGTCTTGCTTAAGGACACAAGTGTCACGGCTGGGGATTCGAACCCACACTCTGCTGATCAGAAACACCAGAGTTTGAATTCGGTGCTCTTAACCGCTCGGCCACGACACTTGAACATCATTAAAAAAACAAATATTGGTTTCTTACTAGTTAAAAAGCAGGACGGTTCTTTTCTACATAGCTGGGCTGAAGGTAGAAAATCGGCCAGGATGACTACTTTTCACTAAGTGGATCAAGGGGACTTCTTGTTATTAACTTCACTACCGTGGATTGAGTTAGTTGGTCTCAGCATTTTGACTAGCTTGCTCTAGTCATCATCAGGAGACTGAAAAGTAGTAGTTAAAAAGCAGGACAGTTCTTTTTCAGATCTGAGAAGTCGCACGAACTCTGAAAATCTACTCTGCGGTAGTTGAATATAAAGCAAGACAAGTTCTCAAAAGTATCTAATCTACCTAGCAAGTAGATACACAGATGGTCTCCTGACGATGACTAGAGCAAGCTCTAGTTTAAACGTTGAGACCAATTCAAGGACTGACTCCGCGGTAGGGCAGTTAATTAAGATCCTATAAACTAAAGTAGTGTTCCCAGACAATTTGTTATGTTGCACCCGCCAAATTACCAAACTGGCAATCTAAACGGAGCACATTAAAATCGGGTTGATGACCACTGTAAAGAATAATGAAAAACCACTGTCACGATATATATCTAGAAGAAACTCCTTTAATGTCTGTTACTGGTCATCACTGGTATAAGAATCACGTTACATCAACCATTATCAAAACATTAAGTACTTGTCAATCTTAAAACTATGTACTTACTTTACTGAAGATGTAATGCATAAAACTCAAACTTACTTCTAACAAATAACTAAATTAAATGTACTGATCTCTAAATCCGGTTCAAAAATGGTTCAAAGAATAAACTTCATAAAACAAACACCTTTAAATGCATACACAATAACTCATTTCAACAGGGGTTCAACCTATAATCATCACAATCTTGTCCCTGCAGTAAATGATCAAGGCATAGCTAATTAAATATTCACAAGAAAAATAGGTGTTCTTACCTACAGCTACTTAAGTATTCACAAGAAAATAGGTGTTCTTGCCTACAGCTACTTAAGTATTCACAAGAAAAGTATGTGTTCTTGCCTTCTGATCTCACTTCCTGCCCTACTGCAACACCACCCAATAAACAACTTCAGAGCCACTGGGCTCACACTGTGTGGTCTAGTATAGGAAGATCTTGAACCTCCAATAAACAATGGTCTTTGGCTACCAATATTCTCTATACGTGGAGTTCGGTCAAAGTACTGGTTAACAATACTTCCAAACTAAAATATATCTGAAAGAACATTACAGTTCTTTCCAACAAATACATCAAACAGAAACTAGTAATGAATGTCTATATTACGAATAAAGTACTCTTTAACACTTGAAAGCAAACTTAGAAAAGTGATACCTTAGCCAATAAAAGTAACCTTTAAATACTAAACAAAGTCCAAGCAGTATTTAAAGAAAGCAATTTCACTTCATCTAAATCAAATCATTATCACTGTCCATTATGACTTAACAAAAGGAACTCTAAACTACATTTCAACTGTCTTCCAAGTCTAAAACAAATCCTTCCTTGATCTTGTAACCTTGGAGTGAAAACTCCCAACTGTCTTCAAGTGACATTGTCTTGATCAAGTTCATAACACAAATCAAATAATGAACTTCAATAATCTAGATAGTTCTATTAAAAAGCACAATGGAATTAATAAAGAAAATAAAATCAACATACCTGTAAAGAATAATGAAAAACCACTGTCACGATATATATCTAGAAGAAACTCCTTTAATGTCTGTTACTGGTCATCACTGGTATAAGAATGACCAGACCAACATCCTGTCCAGAGTATCTCTGCTGATGTGGCAATCTTGGACTGATCCATTAATTCTAAAGGTAGGGTCAAAGTTCTATTACAAAATTAAAAGGGGGGGGCAATTAACACTGATAATCCACACACCTCTCTACACTTGGAAGGTGTATCAGTTTTGCCATCTCTACATACTACCCCTCAAAATAAATGTTGTCCTCAACATTACAAATAATACATTAAGATCAATTTATGAACAAAACCTCTAACGGCAATCCTTATCATCCAAGGAACAGTTCATTGAGTGTCCATTTCTAGAGTTAAATACTCACACTAATTACTTGACAATTCCTCCTCATCAAGGCAACTAGTTGGAGAAAAGTTTAATGGAGTAGCTAATTCCACATCCCCTCATCTCCGAACTTCTCGTGAAGAAGATAAAGAAATAGATTCGAACTGGATGAAAGCTATGCAACATCGCTAGTGAACATCAAGTCAGTCCGGTGGGTAGTCCTCACATTGAAGCTACTGATTGATGTTCCTACGTCCCGTCCATACTCTGCTGTGGGAACTTCATTGCGTTGCTAGCCTGGATTCTCGTCATGTTGTTGCGTCCTCGTCTAATAACTCTGTGCGTCTCGTACTAGTGGTGGAGCTGGCTGCCACATCCATGCCGGTGGCATCATAGGTGAACCCTGCTGAACATAAGGATTCAACCATGGTGTCATAGGCATTTGCATAGGCAGCATCCACTGAGGTGGGACAGGATATCCCTGAACAGCAGCCACTCGAGGGTCCATGCTCTGCATCGAAGGTTCACCAAGACTTGCATACCCAAACAGTTGTGGAGGATGTCGTTGTCTGATTGGTCTGCCTTCAGAGGGTGCTTCTGGTTCCGGTTCTGGTTGTGGGGACTGTTCTGTGGAAGTGTCATCACTCGGCTCCGGTGCATCGGATACAGCTGGTTGTGGGGGCTGTTCAGCGGGAGTGTCCTCACAAATTGTCTCAGGTGTGTCGGATGCAGTTATCAGAGGATCAGGTTCCTCAATGTTCTGGTTATCCCCAGCGCCATCGATAAGCTCTAGGGGCTCAATAGAAGGTGTGTGCTCCACGTCTGGTGCATTCCATGGGAAGGGCACTGCTGCAGGATTCAATGTGGGCTGGTTCACTTCCTCCATTGCTCGGAACGGTCTTGGATCAGATGGAGTGTTCATTACCATGGTAACTTCTTCATCTGAACTGTCGTCACTCGTTGCCGGACTGGATTCATTGGAGATTCGTCGACGGTTGGGCTTTGGAATTCGTCTCTGTGGTTGGGGAAGCGTCTTCTTGGGTTCAACATCTGTTCTCATGCTGTTGCAGGGGAGAAGGAGATTGCGATGAACTACACGGTGCTTCATGTTACCCGTTTCTTGCTTCACTTCATAGACTGGAGAGTGTTCTCCTTTTCTACCAACAACGATGTAGACATTGTCCTCCCAGTAGGAGCGGAGTTTACCTGGTCCAAGATGGCGTCCAACATTGCGGATCAGGACACGGTCTCCCGGTTGGAGAACGGTACTGTGGGCCTTCTGGTCATGATACTGCTTTCCTCGTTCAGTCGACTTGGCTGCCTGGCGTTCTGCAATCAAGTAAGCCTCCTCCATCTGTGTTTTCCACCGTTTCACAAATTGGTTGTGGTCCTCTTCTTTCGGTCCAGCTTTTGGGTCCAGGCCAAATGCAACATCAATTGGTAGACGAGGGGAGCGTCCATACAACAAGAAGAACGGTGAGAACCCTGTTGCACTGCTAGTAGTACAATTATACGCATGTACCACTTTCTGGAGTGACTCCTTCCAGTTAGATTTCTGGGCTTCAGTGAGGGTCCGCAACATACCGAGGAGGGTCCTGTTCAGTCTTTCGCATTGACCGTTCCCCTGCGGATGGTATGGGGTCGTCCTGGAAGGTGTAATACCCGAGAGTTGTTGGAGTCGTTTGAACATCTTGTTTTCGAATTCTCCTCCTTGGTCATGATGAATTCGCTGAGGATACCCGAAGCGAAGAACAAAATCATTGAAGATTTTATCAGCTACAGTTTTCCCAGACTTATCTCGGGTTGCATATGCCTGGGCAAACCTGGTGAAATTGTCAACAATCACCAAGATGTATTCAAATCCACCCTTGCTCGGTTCTAAATGCAGAAAATCAATGGAAATCAGTTCAAAGGGAGCCGTCGTGATGATTGTTCCCAGGGGTTCCCTCGTGTGTTGTGCGGGTTTTCTGTCTTTCAGGCAAGGACAGACTTTGGAGCAATAATGTTCAACATCTCGTTGCATGTGGGGCCAGTAGAACCGGTTTCTGGCAAGGTCCAAGACACGCCCAGCACCAATGTGTCCCATGTTGTCATGGAGCTCCTTGTAGACGGTTTGTCGCATCGTCAAGGGAATGATCATCTGGTGTCTATTGCCCTTTACTCGAAACAAGATGTCCTCTTCCAGCCTCAGGTTAACCCATTCACGCAGTAAGGCAATGGTATCGGGATGCTCCTTTGTTAACTCTCGCTTGCTTGGACGTTGACCTCTCTGAAGGAAGAAGATAACTCTGGCTAGGCACTGGTCCTCTTTCTGCGCACGCTGTACATCACGTTTACTGAACATTTGATTACCTGGTAATGTGGTAGGTAGCAACGTCTCAGGATCAGTGGTGATCGCAGAAGCCCATGTGACGGTTCCTTGACTCTGAGCTTCGATGGCATGGACTGTGGTCTCCAATTCTGCCTGGGAGACTTCTGTCGTACATGTTCTCATGTAGTTCTCCATGTCCAGTGGTAATCTCGAGAGGGTGTCTGCATCTGCATTGCTCTTTCCAGGGCGGTACTTTATGTTGAAATTGAAGTCTGCTAGCTCCGCCACCCATCGATGACCTGTTGCATTCAGCCGGGCAGAAGTCAACACATATGTCAAGGGATTATTGTCGGTGAACACGGTGAAAGCGGATGAGTAGTACAAGTAGTCTCTGAATTTATCGGTCACTGCCCATTTTAGTGCCATAAATTCCAGCTTACCAGAATGGAAATGATAGTTTTTCTCCGCCGGGCTGAGGGTACGGGACCCATATGCGATGACTCTCATCTTCCCCTTCTGTCGTTGGTAAAGTACTGCACCCAGTCCATCATTCGATGCATCAGTGTGAACTACAAACGGCTCATTGTAGTCTGGAAAGGCCATGATTGGTGGTGCCATAAGAAACCCAAGAATCTCCTCAAGTATCTTTTGATGAGGATCCTTCCACTCCACTTTCTGTTTCGAAAGCTTCTGCGCAGACTTCATCTTCGAGCTTGCTTTTCCCTTGGCTTTGAGTTTCTGGGTCGTTTGCTCCTCACTCGGTGTCACTTTCAGTAGGTCATATAATGGTCGTGCGATGCGAGAAAAGTCCTGGATGTAACTGCGGTAGTAGCCCAGTAGTCCAAGTAACTTCCTGACATCTCCAACAGTCTCTGGTCGCTTTTCGCTGAGGGACCGAACAGCAGATATGTCGGATGGATCAAGTCGATGACCTTCTGCTGATACCAGTCGACCCAGGTAGCGTACTTCACTTTGAAAGAACTCGCACTTGTTGGGTCTTAACTTTACACCATGCTTCTGTAAACGCTTCAGGACCTGCCGAAGATGATCAAGGTGGGCTTGAAAGTTGTCGCTAAACACCAAAACATCGTCAAGGTAGGTCATGGCAATTTCACCATTGAGTCCATCAAGGCAAGTCTCCATAAATCGCTGGAAAACTGCTGGTGCATTTGTCAACCCAAATGGAATCCTGACCCATTCGTAAAGTCCCCAAGGTGTGATGAAAGCTGTGAGTGGACAACTTTGCTCTGACATAAAACCCTGGTGATATGCTTTACCTTGGTCGAGGGTTGAAAACCATTGGTTGCCGCCTAGGCTGTCCAACACGTCCTTGATTCGAGGGATTGGCTGACGATCAGGAATGGTTTTCTGGTTTAACTCTCGGTAGTCAACACAGAGTCTGAGACTTCCATCCTTTTTCCGAACACACACTACTGGTGATGAGTACGGAGAAGAAGACTTCCTGATCCAGTCACGGCTGATTAGGTCTGCTAGGTACGTCCGGACTTCCTGGTACAGTGGGCGGGGCATTGACATGTACGTTTTTCTGACGGGTTCCTCATCACGTAGCCGAATCTCCATCTTCAAGTTGGGGACACGTCCCAGATCCGAGTCATCTTTGGCAAAAGCGGCCGACTCCTCTCGAAGAAGCTTCTCAGCAGCAGACCTCTGTGAGGTTGTCAGATGACTCAGATTAACAGGGGGAATCCATTCCTCCTCGGTGGAGATACTGGAAACAGTGGTTTCTCCTTGCTTGGGTGATGGTGTCCATGTCTTCAGCATAGAGGGTTCCATGGGGCATACTGAATTGACAAGCTGTATGTGGCCCAACAGACTACGTCGTTTCAACATGATGTCTCGGTCTGTGGAGTTCGTCACTCGGATTACGACTGGGGTCGCCGTACCTGTTTTGAGATTCACCACTGATTCCTCTACCTGAAGACCTTCCGGCCATTGCTGTTCAACGTCTGGTACGAACAGTCCTTCTATCTTGCCGTTTGTCAAGCCAGCTCGTGCCAAACATCGAATACCAAAGTTGCTGTGTTTGGGTATCATAATGTTCTGCCTCCCTGATATGACACTGCAGACTTCTTCTGGATCATTAGCCTGAATCAAGTGAACCAACTTTACAGCTCTAGTGGGTTCCAAGTTCTTCATTGCTCCTCCAAGAATACTGCTGGCGTCTTCACCTGAGTGATGTACAAGGGTCTCGATCACATTGTATCCAATAATCGGTTGTTGGATCCTATTTTGAGTGATCAATGCTGGAAACACTACTGGTGTGCACGTCCGAGGCGTCTTCATTCTTAACTCGAGTTCAATCCAGCCTTCAAAGGGGATTGGTGTGTCGTTAGCAGCTCGGAGATCCAAGTTCCTCTCGGACTGAAGAAGATCACAAAGGGGGCGGATTGGTTCATTTGGTAGGTTTTGGTGAAGCCACTGTGAACTGATTAAGGAAACCTGGGCTCCGGTATCCCATAACACAGTGGTAGATGCATTATTGAGGTAGCAATCTACGGTACATCTTGGTCCGATGAGGTTTGTCACCTTCCGATGCTGTCTGGGTGTGATGTGGCATATTGAAGTTATGGGTCGGGGGTCTCGATCCTGCTGGTGTGGTTGGGACTGTCTTTCTCTCCTGGCTACTCCCTGTCCCGCGGACGTAACCCTGAACCGTTTCCCTGGTGTGTACGGTCTCTGCTTCTCCGACATCCACGAGCAAAGTGTTCTGATGACCCACACTTGAAGCAGTGGTCACAGTCAGAACCGGTTCCCGCTTCTTGACACTTGTGGCATCCTCGACGAACTCGGGATGAGGATGTATCAAATTGTGCTGGTTGCTGTTGTGGTGTCCTCTGGAAAGATTCTTGGAGTGCTGCTACTTGGCCCTTCAATGAACTCAGCTCTGCAATCCCTGCTTTCAGCTCTGCAATCTCTGTCATCAGTAGCCCTGGTTTCGCTGGCATGGTCTGTTTGTCCTTTACTTCACAGATCTCGTTCACTGTGGTTGCTTTGTTTTGGGTGCGTTTCTGCCGTCTTTCTTCTTCTAGGCTGGAGAACACATTTATCTTTTCGAAGAGCAATTCGTCCGACGTCTTTGGTTCATCCAGGTAGGGCCGGAGTTCTGTCTTGATGGCATCGCTCCTCAAGCCAGTCAATATCGTATGGCGAAACATCTCCTGCACTAGGTGTGGGTCATAGCGGAGTCTGGAATCACTTTCCTGGCTAGCAAAAAGGACCTTTTGACGAATGTCAAATGCCTTTAACAGGAAAGCCTGGGCCGACTCCTTGGCTCCTTGGGTCAGCTGGGAGAGTTGTTTATAGAGATCTGTCGCATCTCTCTCCTGGTAGTGTGCTCTTATAATTCGGCGAAGGCTGGGCAGAGAGATCTTACTTCGTCCTTCCAGGTAGCTTCGGAGTGATGATCCTGGTGCTATAGCTCGGATCACTCCTTGAACGATATCTCTGTCTGGGTAGCTTTTCTCCAATCCAGCCTCGATTTGGTTGGCAAGACTGGTAAAGGAAAGACGATCCTTTTGGCCTGGCTCTCCTATCTGACCGGATATTCTGAACTCCCGTCTCAGCAAGTGGGCCACATCGGTCGGTGTTGCAGACGGCTGTGTCGTTGAGGGCTCTGTACTCTCAAGCTTAGGTGGGCTGCTTGGGTCGTCTTTCTTCTCAGCTGGGTCAATGGAGACTGGTTCATCTTCGGACTCTTGCTTGAGGTCTTTCATGAAGCTGTCTAATGTCTGGAGTAGCTCCACTCCCCCGTCGTCACTGTCTTCCACTTCCTCACTGTTAATGTGAGCCAGTAGTCGCCGTTGTATCCGAAGACGGCCCTTTGGTGTTTTCTCCACGTCCTCTGCCTCAAGATCTAGATGTGTGCATACTTGGATGAGTTGGTCGATGGACAGGCTGCTGAGTCCAAGGATTACTCTCTCCAAAGTCTTGATGAGGTCCTCCATGCTAAATGATTATTATAGCTTGCTGGTCCTTTCTGTGTCTGCGACTGCCCTTCGTGTTCGGTGTGGCAGCAATCCCGTTGTACGGCGATCCTCCCACTGGCCGATGGTACACCCTGACTATGGCACGTCCAGTTGACTCACGTTGACCTTCCCGCTACTGTCTGCTCATCTTGTCATGGAAGTCGTCAGCAAGTCACTGATGATCAGGTTCGTATCTCTGGACGAGCGTTGTCATCCTTCTACGCCAGGTCAGGTGCGTTGAAGAATACGCTCATCCCTCTCGTGCCTCCAAATGTTGCACCCGCCAAATTACCAAACTGGCAATCTAAACGGAGCACATTAAAATCGGGTTGATGACCACTGTAAAGAATAATGAAAAACCACTGTCACGATATATATCTAGAAGAAACTCCTTTAATGTCTGTTACTGGTCATCACTGGTATAAGAATCACGTTACATCAACCATTATCAAAACATTAAGTACTTGTCAATCTTAAAACTATGTACTTACTTTACTGAAGATGTAATGCATAAAACTCAAACTTACTTCTAACAAATAACTAAATTAAATGTACTGATCTCTAAATCCGGTTCAAAAATGGTTCAAAGAATAAACTTCATAAAACAAACACCTTTAAATGCATACACAATAACTCATTTCAACAGGGGTTCAACCTATAATCATCACAATCTTGTCCCTGCAGTAAATGATCAAGGCATAGCTAATTAAATATTCACAAGAAAAATAGGTGTTCTTACCTACAGCTACTTAAGTATTCACAAGAAAATAGGTGTTCTTGCCTACAGCTACTTAAGTATTCACAAGAAAAGTATGTGTTCTTGCCTTCTGATCTCACTTCCTGCCCTACTGCAACACCACCCAATAAACAACTTCAGAGCCACTGGGCTCACACTGTGTGGTCTAGTATAGGAAGATCTTGAACCTCCAATAAACAATGGTCTTTGGCTACCAATATTCTCTATACGTGGAGTTCGGTCAAAGTACTGGTTAACAATACTTCCAAACTAAAATATATCTGAAAGAACATTACAGTTCTTTCCAACAAATACATCAAACAGAAACTAGTAATGAATGTCTATATTACGAATAAAGTACTCTTTAACACTTGAAAGCAAACTTAGAAAAGTGATACCTTAGCCAATAAAAGTAACCTTTAAATACTAAACAAAGTCCAAGCAGTATTTAAAGAAAGCAATTTCACTTCATCTAAATCAAATCATTATCACTGTCCATTATGACTTAACAAAAGGAACTCTAAACTACATTTCAACTGTCTTCCAAGTCTAAAACAAATCCTTCCTTGATCTTGTAACCTTGGAGTGAAAACTCCCAACTGTCTTCAAGTGACATTGTCTTGATCAAGTTCATAACACAAATCAAATAATGAACTTCAATAATCTAGATAGTTCTATTAAAAAGCACAATGGAATTAATAAAGAAAATAAAATCAACATACCTGTAAAGAATAATGAAAAACCACTGTCACGATATATATCTAGAAGAAACTCCTTTAATGTCTGTTACTGGTCATCACTGGTATAAGAATGACCAGACCAACATCCTGTCCAGAGTATCTCTGCTGATGTGGCAATCTTGGACTGATCCATTAATTCTAAAGGTAGGGTCAAAGTTCTATTACAAAATTAAAAGGGGGGGGCAATTAACACTGATAATCCACACACCTCTCTACACTTGGAAGGTGTATCAGTTTTGCCATCTCTACAGTTATACCTTCCACCCGGGTACCGGTAGTAGTTAAAAAAGCAGGACAGTTCTTTTCAGAACTGAGAAGTCTCCCAAACAATCTAATAAATCTTCTCCGCGGTAGTAGAATAAAGAAAGACAGGCTAGATCTCTAAGAACAAACTCTACCTGTCAAGTAGATACACACATGGTGTTACCGCAAACCAAATGTATAATAGTAGCAGAGATGCCAAGTTCAGAGGCCAACTATGCGTGAGATTTTTCAAAGCTCACCCCCCAAAAAAAAAGAAATATAAAATCTTTAAAGAAGGCCTTTTTTTTATTCGAATAACATAATCGCCACCCGAAAAAGAAAAATACTGCAGAAATTTATTTGTGTACAAAAAAGTGTTTCAAAATGCATCAAAAATCCTTTCAGTATACTTCAAACTCTAATGAGGTACACATGAGATGTTGCTGGTTGATGTGGGGTTACGATTGTATCAGATTATTTCCCCCAAAAAGATGAATTTTCGGCTAAAAATTATCGATGTCTTGGTAGGTATGTAATAGTAATGTTTTATATCCGTGTGATCCCTCAGGATGCGAGAGGTAGAGGTTGGAAGCGGGAAGGCTCTGCTGGTGAAGCAGCTTGGAGTATTCAGCGCTATTGGTCACAAATGTACGCATTATGGAGCTCCTCTAGTTAAAGGTACACAATGTATTGCATGCTGTGCAATCAGGTCTTTTCTTTTAACCCTTGTCTGCATGTCTATTGGAGTTCATGTAGGACACACAACTACTTTAAAGGCACTAGACACCTTACTTGCCAAAGACCAGTGTTTTTACTTGGTGTATCCCAGCATATGCATAAAAGAACACATCTCTGCACATTTTGACTCGATTGGTCATCAAAGTTGCAAGAGATTAATGAAAGAAAAACACCCTTGATGCACAAATTTGCGCACTTTCAGATCTTTCTCAAAAACTAAGGTAGTTCAGAGAGACTCGTTTGTCACAATGTTTTATACTATGCTAAAAAATTATTTTGAGAGTTTACCAATAGTGTCCAGTGCCTTTAACATGTATTGTTGTCTCTCCTCATAGGTGTGTTGTGTAATGGAAGGATACGTTGCCCTTGGCATGGCGCTTGCTTCAATGCAACAACGGGTGATATTGAAGACTTTCCTGGGCTTGATAGTGTCGCCAAGTATGAGGTTAGTCCTGCTCCTATCATGACATACACAACCAAAACGTACCATACTGATCTACATGTATGTTACTTTACACGCCTTTCAGACAGGCGCTCCAGAGTCGTGCCGAACCAAACAGATTACGAGCGACTCAACGTCGACCCAAATAAATTTTGGTTCAGACAGGCACGCTAAACTTAATATTTACATTGGCTTAGTTAATGACAAGATCAATGTCTGAAATCAAGGCGCTCCAGAGTCGTTCCGAACGACTGCAACAGTCGATCTTTCAAATCCTAGCTGTCCAGTAGCTCTTGTTCAGGCGTCAAACTTTTCGTGTACTTAATTCTGAATTTGGTTTGGCGCGACTCTGGGGCACCTTTATGAAACGGGTGTTAGTCTCTGGAAATTCCTTTTATCATAAACCACTTTGGGTCAGTATTCCGAGAAAATGAAAATACGTGCCCACCGTTGCTACTATTTTTGTTTTTACTTTTTAGCTTCTGGGGTTATCGTTTGCAAATATAATTGCCACATTCAAACCATGACCTGACAAAGGAAACACAACTTGGGGTTGGTGTTAAGAGAAGAAGTAGGGTTAGGAGTAGTGGTGGGGGTATGGTTAGGATCTGCGTCCAGCTAAAATCTGTAAGTGCATGCACACTGGCAGGAGGAATGATATAGAGAGAAAATAAACTGGACTCTTTTTCACTTGCTCTACAGGTCAGAATTGATGGTGATGATGTCATTGTCACGTCCACAAAGAAGGTATGTCAGTTGTTTTTATAAGATTGTTGATTCTAAGTTTGCTGTGGTCGAACGGTCAGTCACACTGGACTAAAACTGTGATGTTTCTGATCAGCAGATTGTGGGTTTGCGTCCTGGGCCCAATTTCATAAAGCCTGAAAGCACAAAAACTTACTAAGCACATAAAAGTATTGCTAAAATATAGGATTCAAATTTATCTCTATCAGTCTCAGTGGTTTGGTGGTAAGATATCTGTTCGAGGTTGTGGGTTCGAATCCCACCTGAGTATTATGCCTGTGGATTTTTCTTGTCACCAGACTTTGGAAAGTATGGATTGTACAGTGCTTTACACACATCGGTGAATGGGTAAAAACACAATCTTTATCCTCAATGCAACATAACGTATTGATTAATCTGTGACATTATTTTGATTCTGTATTTTGTAATAGGCTTTAGAATCCTTCAAACGAATCAAAAACATGTCCTGCAAATCCCCTGAAGTTGACAAGACCATCCTTATCATTGGAGGAGGTAAGAGTGTTACCATTTAAACAGAAGTTGAAGGTTTGTGTATTGTATGTGATAACAGAAGACCAATACTTTGGGGGTAAGGTTTAAGACCAAGCGCGGAAGGTGCGAGACTGAAAATGAGACCTGGCTCTGTTTACCACAGAATTCTGCGCTTAAGATAACCATTTTGCTCAGAATTTCTGCGCTAGCTATGTAAGTGAAACATGTCTAGTAACTTGAAGTACGCCAGCAACCTTTCTGGCAAGTTGGGTTCCAAAAATGCCAACTTGTTGCAAATATGAAGCTCACATGCAGGTGAAGCTTGCAATGGTTTGTGACAAACTTGCTGTCCATGCTTACTGGCAACCTCGCCAATGCGCTAATGGTGGAGCTTGCCGCTAAGCTAACGCTTGCAAGCTTGGGATGTATTGCGTGCTTTCCAGAAACAAATTGCAAGCTTGCCACCAAGTTTGGAATGTATATCAAGGCAAAAGACCTGGACTCAATTTCATAGATCTGCTTAACTGATGTGTTAGCTGGTAACCTTATTCTGGTAAGCAGTGGTAAGCATAATTTTGTTGTGCTTATCTAATGTCTGTGCTTAAAGACCCTGTACACTATTAGTAATTGTAAAAGACCAGTCTTCTCACTAGGTGTATCTCAACACTTGCATAAAATAACAAACTTGTGAAAATTTGAGCTCAATCGATCATCCAAGTTGCGAGATAATAATGAAAGAAAAAACACCCTTGTCACACGAAGTTGTGTGCTTTCAGATGCTTGATTTTGAGACCTCAAATTCTAAATCTGAGGTCTCGAAATTTAATTTGTGGAAAATTACTTCTGTCTCAAAAACTATGTTACTTCAGAGGGAGCCATTTCTCACAATGTTTTATACTATCAACCTCTCCCCATTAAACGTTACCAAGTAAGGTTTTATGCTAATAATTATTTTGAGTACCAAAAGTGTCCACTGCCTTTAAGCAGCTCTATGAGGTTGAGCCCTATTGACTGTGTGGTGTTTTTATTGTTTTTTCAAGGTGGGGCAGCTGCCACATGTGTTGAGACGCTGAGACAAGAAGGGTTTAAAGGTCGAGTCGTCATAGCAACAAAAGAGAAACATCTGCCGTATGATAGAACAAAACTCAGTAAGGTAAGCATGGACTTCAATGCACTGGTCACAAATGGTAATTGACAAAGACCAGTATTCTCACTTGGTGTATCCAAACGTATGAATAAAATAACAAACCTGGGAAAATTTGGACTCCATTGGTCATCGAAGTTGCAAGAGAATAATTGAAAGAAATAAAACACCCTTGTTGCACAAATTTATGTGCTTTCAGATGCATAATAAAAGGCATCAGGCCTGGAGTCTTTTATTAAACCTATGTTACTTCAGAGGGAGCCGTTTCTCGCAATGTTCAATACTATCAACAGCTCTCCATTGCTTGTTACCAGGTAATTTTTTTTTTTTTTTGCTAACCATTATTTTGAGTATTACCTAAAGTGTCCAGTGCCTTTAAGGGCGATTACCAATTGTAGACCTTCCCTTTAAACAGGCCCTGACGTCATCCGGAGAGGAGTTAGCGCTACGCAAGCCAGATTTCTACAATGTGTACGATGTTGAAGTCCAGACTGGTATGGAAGCCACGGAGGTGGACACTTTGCTCAACTCAGTCACCTTCAAGAACGGCAACAGCGTCAACTTCGACACCCTTCTCATTGCTACTGGGGGAACGTAAGAAAACGTTTGAAGCCTGGCGAATTTTTGCGTCACCAAATCGCAACGAATAATTTGCATCAGTTGAAAGGTGCTGAACTCCTGCGAAACATTTACAGCGAAAGCAAGGCTGTGACGTACAAATTTGTATCGCATTTGCATTAGCAGGACGTTTTAATCTTAGATGACTTCATCTACAAATACAGCCTTTACTTCCCCTCTTGTTTTATAGGCCACCAGTACTGACGTTAAACAACGGAAAAGTGGGCTTCCTTTTTTATAGTGCGATGTCACGTGCAAGGGATCTTGGCCTGATTTCAGCAGAAAATACTGCATAAACGATTACTAAGCAAATATTAGCATTTCAAGCTTTTGCACAGGTCTGTACATGGCTTTACAAAATTTCAGGATTTTACATAGGTTTGTACACAAACATACAGTAGATGCACCCCTGCACAACTTGCAGGTAATACATTCTGTTTATTCAACTTTATGAAAAATATTGCCATTTTGGGGGGGGGGGTCTCTTGGAGTCATTCTCACTTGTTTCAAGAAATTCAACCTTTTTCACTGAAAAACAAACCAAAACGCTTTGTCTGATTTTAAAACTTGCTGACTATCCCACAGCCCGATTGTACTAGACATTCCAGGCAGTGACTTGAAGAATGTCTGCATACTACGGAGTCCTGAAGATGCCAACTACATCGCTGAGCAAGGCAAGGGTAAAAACGTGGTCATCATTGGTACCTCGTTCATCGGTAAGCAATTAATATTCGCGCCAAGTTGTTTAAAATCACATCAATGATCCATGACTCATGTCCTACTGGAAATCTTTGTTCTGGCTCACAAAATCTCCTCACTCCTTTTCCAGCCACCACCAAAGTATATATCTCCTGAACCCTGGAGTTCACTCCCCAATGATAAAATGAAAGCTCCTCTCTAGTGCAGTTTAAAGTCGCTGACTGTGCAAGAGCTAGGTGAAGGGTTGAAGTTATTTTTGATGACAATTTCTTTTTGTGAAATAACTTAAATTTTTCATTGTATGCATTTTTGTATAATTTTTGTATTCAACAGTCGTTGTTTTTCTCTCTTGACTTTTGAAAAGTGCTTTGAGAATTCTCTGTAATTTTGCGAAATAACTCAATCAAATACAGGCCAAGGTGTAGCCCGATTCTAGTTCTATTACTATTATTATATTTGTGTACCTCTCTGTTGACAAGGTATGGAGATGGCTGCTTATTTTGCTGGTAAAGCGTTGAGCGTCTCAATTGTAGGCAGAAGCTCCGCCCCTTATATTGCGTCACTAGGAGAATCCATCGGCAAAGCACTACAAAAGGTGACTTTATAGTTTTATTTATTACTAGTTCTGTATTCTGTTTGGCTGAAACAAGGTCACGTGGACAAAAAACACAATGTCTACAGATTAACACTAAACTTACTTTGAAGATAATGATAGTAGAAAGCTTCCCTGAAAGTATTACTTGCAGAGGTGCTGTAGTTTTCGAGAAGTGAGTAAAACATTGTCATGAAAATAATTTTCGTCTCTGTTGTCATGAGATGAAAATTATTTTACCATGTAAAAATGTATTTTCATGACGTTGTTTTACTCATTTCTCAAAAACTACAGCACCTCGGCAACTAATATTTTAAGGTACGCTTTCTACTATCATTATCTTCAAACGTTTTACGTTTAATGTAAATCTGTGGACATTGTGTTTTTTGTTACAAAAAGTACCTAAATCTTTTAACTACTATAGTCTAGTGCATGAGATTTGCGCCACTGTGAACTAGTCGCACATAAAGACATTGCACGCACATGTTTTGCGGGAAATTGCTCCCAGAGCCGAAATTAGACTAACAATTGTTGACCTAGTGACCTATACTAGTGACCCGATGAAAGAATAAAATGAAAGTGACTTATTAAAGAGTAACAAATATTGTCATAAAGCTTGCAAAGCAATCTTCAAGGAAATGCAACTTGTACGTCATATAGTTAGTGTCCTTCTGACCATCGGCCATCTGACTTGTGGCCCTACAGTGGAGGGCAAAAATGAATAATCATGAGCAGAAGCCAGAAGGCAACCCCAGGGATAATTGATGCAATGGAATCAATGGTTCTTCTAAAGCAAAATCACATTTGATTTTTCTCTTTAAGCTCCGGAACATTTAGTGTACATTTTCACATATGTTTATTTTACTTTGTAAAACTTGTATTGGGGTTGTTTGCAGATGGCCGAAGCAAAGGGCATCAAGTTTTACCTAAGCAGCAACCCAGAGAGGTTGAGCGGTAACGACGACGGCCGGATCACAGAGGTTGTGTTGCAGAATGGTGAGACGTTACCGGCAGACATATGCATCATGGGTGTGGGCGTTAAACCTTCCACGGGGTTCTTGAAGGAGAGCGAGATCGCACTGAATACCAAGGGCGCTGTAATCGTTGACAAGGTATGGTAACAATTCAGTTCACAATCATCCTTCTCACGTTTAAAGGCAGTGGACACTATTGGTAATTGTCAAAGACCAGTCTTCTCACTTGGTGTATCTCAACATATGCATAAACAAACAAACCTGTGAAAATTTTAGCTCAAGTGGTCGTCAAAGTTGCGAGATAATAATGAAAAAAAAAAACACCCTTGTCACACGAAGTTGTGTGCTTTCAGATGCTTGATTTCGAGACATCAAATTCTTAATCTGAGATCTCGAATTCGTGGAAAATTATTTCTTTCTCGAAAACTACATTACTTCAGAGGGAGCCGTTTCTCTCAATGTTTTATACTGTCAACAGCTCCCCATTACTCGTTACCAAGGAAGTTTTCTTGCTAATAATTATTTGGAGAAATTACCAATAGTGTTCACTGCCTTCAAGGCACTTCATCAACTCGCTCCAATCTACATCTGGGTCGTGACACACATTCGTAATGTCAGGCCTGGCATGCCTGGTCTACGGCCCTCGGCACTCGCACTCCACAAACCTATATCCCGCCTCGCTAGCTGTGAGGGTTGTATTAAACCAATGGACGCTGTCACATCGTACAATAACTGTTTTTTTATACCACTGTTCTGGACGGCACGACACAGAGGAATGTGTATTAATTTATGTAGTATCAAAGTATCATCG
This sequence comes from Asterias rubens, assembly GCF_902459465.1. Lineage (NCBI taxonomy): Eukaryota > Metazoa > Echinodermata > Asteroidea > Forcipulatida > Asteriidae > Asterias > Asterias rubens. The sequence goes on along the minus strand of NC_047066.1, from coordinate 3,633,040 downwards.
TATTTACAACCTCATACCCTTGCTCTGCTCATACCCGGGCCTATTTATAGTATCTAACAAGGTGCTTGATACGACCATTGGTGGGAATGATCAAGGTGATGTATCCCCCAATACATCACTTTCCATTTAACATGCGTCTTTGTACTATATTACGTGATTGGTTCTCCAACAATAAAACTTTGTAATCCGTTACAGAGGTATTAACAAGCGTGTGTGTAGCACATCGTAGGTTTGCTCTTGACAAATACAAGAGTTCATAATCTGTTACCGTGGTATAACAAGTATTTTTGTCTGCTATTATTCATGGTTTCTAGTTTTTGCGGACGAACAAGCCAAACGTGTTTGCAGCCGGTGACATTGCTCAGGTACCTCTAGCCATGATGGGTGATCTCGAGGTTAATATCGGCCACTGGCAGGTAGCCTCAGGACATGGTAAGTCAAGCTTCAGTGTTTCATACAACGCATCCCATGTTATAATAGTGTGACGGTCATACAAACTGTACCCCCACTATTATTTTTATTGCATTTATTTTTTATGTAAAATTTCCTTAACCTGTATGAATTATTTAATTATTCGAGAGAAGCACCCTCTTTTGGCAAGCATTTCAATTTTGCATGCTTCCGCCACCCTTATACTGATATTCATCGAAGACCTGACAACACATTAGTCTTCGTCTCTCTCACAGGTTAGAGAGAGCCTCTATCCTTTCAACGACTCTAAGCATTTGAGAGGGTCACAATAGTAATAATAAGAAGAAGTTTTTTTTATAGAGCACAATTCAGTTCTGGGAGAACTCTCAATGCGCTTTACAAACAACAAAATACAAGTTTAATCTACAAATTAACTTAATAATAAAAGATTACTAAAAAGTAAGAGCAAACAGGTAGGATTTGAGGTGAATTTTGAAGAGATCCGGGTTCGTCTGGGAATGGGAGGGTAGCAGGAAGAGAGTTCCAAAGGGTGGGTGCTCTGAAGGCAATGGATCTTTGACCATCAGTTTTTGTTCTGCATGGGGGAACTTGTAGGAGATGCTGCGACAAGGATCTGGAGACTTTTTTTTAGTCTATGGTGTAACCAGTTCGAAAATGTACTGAGGGAAGAGACCATGTACAGCATTGACCGTGAGGAGCAGGACTTTGTACTGAATGCGTACATTGACAGAAAGACAGTGGATGCCTCATTGAGGAGGCAATAAACCATTTGAGAGTTAAACTTTTTGTAGTGAGGAGAAACGTCAGACTGTTTTCTGAATATAAAGTGTCTGCCTTGTGAAATAAATAGCCACTGTAACTATCTAATTTGTCTCTGCATATTTTCTGCCTCTAACTTTTTATTCAGGTCGCATTGCTGCCCTCAACATGCTAGACCAGGAAGTGGAGCTCGACAGTGTCCCTTACTTCTGGACAATGCTGTTTGGCAAGAGTGTCAGATATGCAGGTAGGGTACCAGACATCTAAACATTAGCTTTTTCGAATAGATTTCTAATTACATTCACGCATGCGTACAGACCCTTTTGGTTGGCAAACGTCCTAGAGATGTGCCTTCAGCAGACGAGCAATCGCGTCTGTGTCACGCAGCCATTAGCCGTGTACAAAACAGGATGATGTTCCCTCATTTTGCCAACTAAAATGTTTGAATTTACGTATTTCATCGAAAGGGTCTATTACAGCCCACACACCAACAGGATAGCATGCGTGCCTAACCTTTACATTAATGGAGTTGGACTCAATTCAATTGATCTTAAATTTGTATCGGGGATAACAAATATTTTTTGGCTTTGTCCGTACACCGATGTGTGTGAAGCATTGTATACTCCGTACTTTCCCAAGTCCTATGACAAAAATCCGCTGGCATATTAATCGGGTTGGATTCGAACACCCAACCTTTGCCGTTCTAGAGCAGTGTCTCACCAACTAGACCGCCGAGATGGCACAGTAGTTAGAGGCAGTTTGATTCCTATTTATTACCAGCGGGTACCGAGTTATACTCAAAATGGCGAATGTATTTATTTCCAAATTCTCTTGAACACACATTCTATTGTTTGCATCCCTGTGGAGACAAATTTTGTTCTTTCCTTTGGCCCTGTAGTTAAGTACCTCCCATAGACTTTGTACACAATAATCCATGTGTAGCACCCCAGTATTTAGAATGCCCCTATGGAAACCTTTTGTGTTCTCTTTTCTGTTCTGTTCTCGGTCTCCATAAGCCTCTCTTAATATTTATGCATGAGGTACGTCACAATGCTATGAATCCAAAACGAGGCCATGGGTGCAGCCACTGCAAGAGGTGGGAGGCTTGCGCCCATAGCCTCATTTTGGTTAAGAATTATGACGTCAAGCATAAATATTAAAGGCAGTGGACACTATTGGTAATTTCTCAAAACAATTATTAGCATAAAACCTTTCTTGGCGTCGTTTAATGGGGAGAGGTTGATGGTATAAAACATTGTGAGAAACGGCTCCCTCTGAAGTGCCATAGTTTTCGAGAAAGAAATAATTTTCCACGAATTTCAATTGGAGACCTCAGATTTAGAACTTGAGGTCTCAAAATCAACCATCTAAAAACGCACACAAGTTCATGTGACAAGGGTGTTTTTTTCTTTCATTATTATCTTGCAACTTCGATGACCAATTGAGCTCAATTTTTCACAGGTTTGTTATTTTATGCATGTTGAGATACACCAACTGTGAAGGCTAGTCGTTGACAGCTACCAATAGTGTCCACTGTCTTTAAGAGAGGCGTATAAGGTAGTAAATATGAAATCATCTTGTCCAATGCAGATAGTCCTGAGATTATTTCAGTTCATCCTGAATAATAACTGAATCTGCTTTTATATCTTTCATTAAAGGTTACAATGCTGGTTATGAAGATATAGTCATCGTAGGTAATCCAGACGAGCTGAAGTTTGCAGCTTACTACATTAAGTGAGTATTAGTATTTAGGTGTTGGTTCTACTAAACACCCACTCTCTCTCTCTTAAACAGCTACCTGAGCGGAAGGTTTTTAACGGAAATGGTATTTAGACTTGTTTATAATGCACTTGTTGACCATTTTAATGTAATTTTGATATGTTTACACTTCTGAGTTTTTCGTAATTATCGATTAAAAAAGCATGCCCCAATCTAAAGGTTTTGAAAAACTAAAAACACTTCTGCCGTTGAGAGCGCGCGCCAAAGGACAATGCCGCTGACGTCATTTGTGGGAGTTTGCTTTGTTATACCTCCACGCTGCAACAAAGCGGCTTTACAAATTGGAGCTCCCAACTATGACGTTTTAAGAGTGATTACGTAACGGGGCTTTTCGCAAATCTCTCAGAAAAGCACTGGATAAGGGTATTCAAAATGATTGTTTTTTTACACAACCAAAATCTATTTATAATCATATGACTGGATTTCCTTATTCATTGAAAACATTTTAAATGGAATTCAGCAAAGTTCACGACTTGACATTTTCGTTCAAGCAGGTCTTTAAGTCCATTAGGGCCTCAGCCGTCCCGCTGTGGTACGAGAAATGAACTCCCTCCAAAGCCCGTTACTCACAAGGTCTCTAAACAATGGTCAATGGGAACAAAATTGCATTGGTGTAGTAAAATCACAAATTTGCGATGTGTGAAGTGAGTCCGTTGGATGAAATCGCAGAGGACACGCGTTATAAACAACCGGATCAAGACCTTCTCCAAAAATCACATCCCTGTTTGGAATCGCCAAGATCAGTTGTGTGATGCGATGCACGGCATTATAACCAAGGTCCCAAGCCACTGCACAACGAACAAGCATGCACGAACCATAAAGCAGTACGCGTCATCACCCGGTGGAGAAAGGTTTATTCTAGGTATCCATCAAAACGGCGTCGACGGAACAAATGTTGCTACTGAAAGTTATTATTTTGAATTGCAATGCCTAATGATTTCATTGATTGCATCACAGTTGATTTGTTTTCTGTCTTTTTTTTTCAGAGGGGATAAGGTCGTTGCTGTGGCCAGTATGAACTCTGACCCTGTTGTGTCAAGGTTCGCAGAGTTTATTGCATCCGGGAAAGAACTCACTAAGTCTGAAGTACAGTAAGTAAAACAACTTCCTTCAGTTTCCTCAGCTTAAAGGGTCTGGGTACTTTTTGTATGACACAAAACACGAACATCCACAGATTTACATTAAACGGTTTAAGGATAATGATGGTAGAAAGCTTCCCTTAAAATATTACTTGCTGGGGTCCTGTGGTTTTTGACAAATGAGTAAAATAACTTCACAAAAATTATTTTAGCTTGTACAAGGGATTTACGCGACTCTTCTGAAAACATAGCTCTGTGATTTCCATTGTTTGTTTTTGTACCTTGATGACAAATGAAGCACGCAAATTTTGTTTACATACATCTCCATTCACAGTAACTAGTGATTCATCTCATGGCTAAAAAACTTGATCTACTAAAGGTATCAAAACCCTTCAAGTTTTTACGGACGTTATTTTTTTGAGTATTTTTTTCCAATCTATGACATTATCTTAGATCGGTAAATACTGCAATAGTACCATACAAACTTGGCTAGAAGCACTGCAGCTGTTGGTAGTCTAAACTATTTTTTTTTTGAAAGACTACCCTTCTTAGTGGTTTGGATAATTTTTCAGTCAAGAACATTTGAATCTGAGAAATGATTTATGCATGAGGGTTGCTCTCTGTTTGTGAGTGAATACTGTGGGCAGAAGTCTTTTAAAATTCGAGTGAGAGAAACTACCTCTCTCTCAAAAATTATGTTACTTCAGAGGGAGTCGCTTCTGACAATGTTTTAAACTATCAACAGAAGTAACTGCTCTCCATTGTCATTACCAAGTAATTTTTTATACTAACACTTATTTTGAGTAGTAGTTGCCAATAGTGTCCAGTGTCTTTAAACATTGCTTTCTTTTCCATCTTTGAATGGCACAGATCAGATCCTGAGGCCTGGATGTCAAGATTGTGATGAGTGATTTAAAACGAGGGAGTTAACTGCTGCATAATAATGGCGTACAACCATCGGTAAGGATCACAGGGAACTGGTGAGACATTTCCCTGGTTAGGATGGAAGTTGGCATTGTCTAGCCTAACCACTTTGGGCCCCCCCCCCCCACCCAGTACAAAAGTGTTTTAAAATACTGTACAAAACATACTGTATTTGGCTCAGAATGCAAAACGTTTAATAGTGGCTTCTACTATAACGCTCATATCTGTCACTCGGTGATGCTCAAAGCGCTTCATACATTCAGTGTTTTCCTGTAAGGTATAGACGATGTGACCCGTGTTTACATTTAAACCGCCCTCTGTTGAAAAAACACTGTATACGTCACGTTTCGCCGGGCAAAAAGACACGTAGTCATGGTAAGATTGCATACACTTTCTAGCTGGCTGCCAAAACACAGAGGTTTTGTCCGGCAGTATGCGCACGAATCATGTTATGGTTTTCGTGTGACGTCAGAGGTCACATCGTCTATATGGGACCACGTTAGCACCATGTAATGGTTTAATAATGAACGTATATAACGTGCCTTTTCCAAAGGATACAAAGGGCTAATTATTTTTACTGCAAGGCGAGTCAGGACGAAGATTTTGAAATTATGAGCCCTAATCCTTAGCACACCATGTAATGGTTAACATGGTGCTACAGCGCATACAGCAGCCACAGCCAGGAACACCGGGGCAAACCCCTTCTCTTTTCGATAAGTGCATGCACTGGGTTCTTTTACATGCGTTACACAACACATGGGACCAACGGCTTTACGTCCCATCCGAAGGACGAAGCAATGGTTAAGCTTAAGGACACAAGTGTTACGGCTGGGGGTTTACTAGGTGCTGTAGCACAATACGCAGCCAATCAAACCAGGAACACCGGGGCGAACTCCTTACCTTTTTGCACTGGGTTCTTTTACGTGCGATACACACACAAAAAATTGTGTGTCAGGGGACAATGTACAAGACACTTATATATAGTGAGTCACTTGCACCAGACAACCAAGAAACAAAATGGACAAAAATTAAGTTATTTGGAGCGCCATAAAAAACAACATTTTTATTAATGTTTTTGTGTAAGGGTAAACCCAAAAATAGTATTCTTTGTCCCTGATGCCTCTAGCCACTGGGCAATCACGGTGGTCTAGTTAATATGACACTGCTCTAGAATCGCAAAGGTCTTGGGTTCGAATCCCACCCGAGTAACATGCCTGTGATTTGTTTTGTTTTCACAGAGCTCGGAAAACACATTGGTGTAAGGGTAAAACCAAAAATAATTTTTAGTTTAATTGTTAGTTTATATCTGAATTATTTACGCATTCCATTCTCAACTCAAGAACTTATTTATCGCTCTTGATAATCTGTGGAAAATGCCAAGGTTTATTTCAACTAAGATTTATCTAAAACGAGAGGGTATATTTATATATTTTAGATATCGTTATTATTAATCTTTAGACATTTCAAATTATTTTTTTCTCAGATATAGAATTTATTATAATACGCAGACACAAATTTGTGATTAATATTTTATACTGTAAATTTGTTTATAATTTTTTTGTTTTCTCTGCAAAGAAAAGGTTCACAAGTATTTGCATAGAATCAAATTTTATAAAGCTGTTTGTTTAGCTTAAAGCCATTGGGCCCTTTCGGTTCAGAAAAAAAAAAAAAAGTTCACAGATTTACAAATAACTTACAGGGTTTACAGAAGGCAATGGTGAAAGACTTCTCTTGAAATATTATTCCATGAAATGCTTTACTTTTTGAGAAAACAGCAAAACAATATAAATTCTCGTTAACGAGAATTACGGATTTATTTTAACCACATGTCATGACACGGCGAAACGCGCAGAAAAAAGGGTGGGTTTTTCCGTTATTTTCTCCCGACTCCGATGACCGATTGAGCCTAAATTTTCACAGGTTTGTTATTTGATATTGAAGTTGTGGTACACAAAGTGTGGGCCTTGGACAACACTGTTTACCGAAAGGGTCCAATGGCTTTAAGGAATTGAAAAGCACATGAAAATTGCAGCATTCAGCATATACAGGTATCCATAAGATATGCAAGCATCATCAACATTATGGTGAATACTTCCCTGTTGTTTTTTTCCTTAAGGGCCTATCACACCGAACTCGTTCTCAATACGTTCTTAAAATACAAAAATGTGGCCGAACAGGCTTAAACTTTGTTTACTAACTTCATGGACTGGCCCAGACAGGTTTGATTGGGAGTGGTGCTCCAGAACTTTGAGCCTGCTCCAAAATTTTGGGTGATCACTCCGTCCTGCAATTAGACAAAGTGGTAACGTACTTAAAACCAGGATGTACTACGAACGGAATTGCTGTACTTGGGTTGTACTATAGACCATGTGAACTTTGTTTACAATAAGTGGGACCCTGTACATTTTTTGGCTAGTCTGGCAGGCAAAATACTGCACTGGTCCTATGGGAAAGTTTACATTTTGTGTCATAATTTCCACATAAACCCAAGAGTTGTGAAAGTAAAGGCTGGACAAGTTTTGAGATGTGGCCCCTTTCATCATATCAAAAGTTGATAAAAATTAGACAGTGATATCTCCATAAAATATTAGATTTTTTCTGTTTTCTTCCATTGAGCTGTGTACAAATTGTGTCTGCAGGAAGTCTAGGCTCTGTGGCTCTTTTGTAAACATGTCACAGGTCACATTGTCTATAGACGTGCTGGACGTGGTGCGGTCAGGCGCCATATGGATGTACGTGTGTGCACACAGAGTGGGTCTGTTTGTAGGAGGGTCATCCGGTTCACAGACAGATGCAATCATTACCAGAATTTAACAAACTAGGGTCACATTGTATTGTCCGGCCAAAGCTATACATTCTAGCCAGACCAAACCCATTTTACGATTTATTAGGACGGGTTCGGACGTTTTGAGAATTAGTTTAGTGTGACCCAGCCTTCAGATAATACTATGGTCATTTCAAAACGCAACTAGCACACATTTATATAGCTACCCACCACAACAAACTCAATACCACTTCTCTTTTTTTATTATCTCAAAAACTTCTTTTTTTATAATTTTTATAATTTTACATTAAAAGGTAGCTATATTTTGCACTTCCATGCACTTTTTTTTCTGCACAGGACTCTCAAGTATTTCAGAAAACAGATGCACATTTAATGATTGACTATAACAGATGAGTACAGTATTATGTATTCATTCATAATCGACTAAAGCCCGGTTCAAACTTTCTGCAAACGCGATACAAATTTTGACATCATTGCGCTGCTAAAACAGCCCTGTGACGTCAAAATTCTGGGGATACTCGAGTGTTTTTTCTTCAAAATTAAAATTAATTTTGAATTTTTTTTAGTGCATTCAATGGATTAAACTACAAAATATTAGGAACCAATTTAAAATAATTTGTTTGCATATTGTCTTCCTTTTGTACACATACATTAGCACTTTATCTTTCAGTACGCACTAATCCACCAATCAGATGCTCGAACTGGAGGGAAGTATAAAAAGCTATACCTACACCCGCATACAGACAGTGCAAAAATTACATTCTAAACATTGCGCGTGCATGCTGTTCAGTGTTTGCGAAATAATGTTAATGTGAGACTGGAAGATAAATTTGTTATAACACGCGTGCTCGTGGAATACATAGATTAATAGATTTTCCAGGCTATGTTGTAAATTTTTCCAAAGGAAAATTAAATGGAAGTCAGATTTAAGTAGGAAGAATAGAACATCGTGCCTGAATGTGTCTATCTTAGATGTAACAGTATGTTAAGCAATACCAGTGTTGTAATGTCTTCCGCTAGCACTAGTCTTTACTTGTGGCAAAGTAATGATGGTTAAAGCTTCACATAACAGTTGGTGCTCTCATCAGTACAAATAGATTTTGCATCATACATTTTTTGTGTAATTTTGTCACAGAATTAAACGGCCAAAATTTTTATTTGTGAAAATAGTATTTTTAGTGGATCTTTTAGTCCCCGACCATTGTCCCTGTCCCTGCCCCTTGCACTTCATGTCCACTCAAAATGACCAACAGCAATTGTTGCCTCCTAAATATCTGTGTCGTCTGTCAATAAAGTCATGCAGTACATGCTGGGTCTGAATTAGAGGCTAAAGCTACGGCTTCAACAGTTGCTAAGGGTGTTACTAATGCATGATGACGCAGAAATCTAGCCGCAGCTATAGCTGTAGCCACCGATTCATTGACGGCCTCGGATTCCTGGCTTATTGCCTTTAAACCAGACTGTTAAAATGGCTCGGGTTGTTTTCCTCCATGGAGCTGTACAGGTCCCACTTTCAAGGATAAGAAATGTGCACGTTAAAGAAACCTGGCGACCTTCCTTGGAAGATGTGATCACTCCGAAGTTTGCAATGTTAGGCCTGGAATTTCATCTTTAAAAACGGCAAGGCCATGTTAATTTTGCAAAGGGCGCTTCCACTGGAAAACCTTAAAGTCAATAGGAGACTTTCCAACGCTAGGCGGCAGCAGACATACCGGGTAAATTTCCATTGTTTACGTAGTTCTGAACATGCGCATAATTCTGAGAACAATGGATTTACCCGGTAAGTCTGCTGCCCTCTATCGTCCCAGAAAGTCTCCCATTGGGAGCTTTTGAAAGGGCACCAAGACCATGACCAGGGGCAACAGAGGCCCTGGGCAACAGAGGCCCTGGGCAACAGAGGCCCTGGCCTCCGTGGCCTGCGTATAATTCCAGGCCAGACGCGTGGTTCTATGCTTAGTTGGTTTCTCAGGCTGCTAAGCTACAGTTCGTAAACAGAGGCTTCAGATCGAATGCTACCAATGTTTGGAAGATTCAAGATGGCTGAAATGGTCCGCTAGGTAGCGATGTGGTTTCATGTTTTTGTGACGTCTGAAGTCCTGCAGCTCCTTGAACTCGAGAGCATTCTGCTCCTTAGCATGGCCGTCTTCTTCCGACTGTTGAATAAAATCATTAAGACAATCATTGTGTATTAACATTCAACTTTGAAGAAGTTAGTAGGTTTCAAAACTTTGCATGCTGGAAGTATCTAAGAAAGGTTTGCGGTTACACAATGTGGATATCTCGCTCCACTGAGCCAAGTCCTTATGAAGCATCCAGAAACATAGTCCAGCATTCTCCCGAAATGTTGAGTTGTCACCCACCGGTTCTTTTCAAAACCAACACTACTCAAAAGAGATACTCACATGGTATTACCACCAACCTCTCTTTCGTTTATAAGAGAGAAAGCTATTGTTCATGCAGGCCTTTAATATTGCTCTTGAACGGGCTCAACAATTTCCCTTTGGTAAGGGACTACGACTTCTATAAGGAAAGTGTCAATTTGTACTGGAACTTTGCAAAGGGCACCACAGCGAAAGCACAGGACACCACTGCAATCACTGTGGGTGCAGAGGGTTATTTCGAGGTTTGTTCATGTAACCCACGGCCCCCACAGCAATAGACCAATCCATTAAGCCCTGCCTCCTTACAAGTTGACCAATCACAGCCAAGAAACCTGATCACCATTAGAGCAAAAATCACCAAACGGCTCAAATGGTGATCAGATTTCGCGGCTGTGATTGGTCAATGAGAAATGGGCGCGGCTTAATGGATCGGTGTATTACTGTGGTGCCCTCTGCAAAGTTCCAACACAAATGTACACTTTCCTTAAAGAAGTCGTAGTCCCTTACCAAAGGGAAATTGTTGAGCCCTATCAACAGCAATATTCAAGGCCGGCATGAACATTGGCTTTCTCAAGCCAAGGGGCACACAAGAAATTTCAAGGGACTTTTACTTTTTTTGCTCCATAAAGACCGTGCAAGTCTCGCGCAAATTCAAACATTTGAGGGATTGGTCCCGGTACGTGCTTCAGGGCCTGAAGGAAACAAACTTGGGCTCGTTATTGGATTCCAATGTTTGAATGCGCTTGAGACTTGCACAGTTTTATTTCATTGTTTTTTATGTTTTGTGTTAGTTGTATAGAGGCTACTGCATCCATTAGGACTTTTTAACAATTATATCTTTTTAGGAATGACTAAATTTGTTTGACCTACCATTGTCAGGTACGGTTTGCAGAGATATGACTCATTTTCTTTCTCAACATCCAGTCTTTTCACCATGTTGTAGACCATGTTTGAAGTCACAGGACGATACTTCCGATGTTTCCTGATAATGATAAACACATTTGGCAGAAGCAATAAAATAAAGTTGTGTGTGTTCAGTCTCAAGCGCCCATATTTTCTTTTGGACTTTGTCAGTTTGTCTAGTTTGTCAAATTGTCAGTTTGTCTAGTCTAAATCTAATAATACTAAATCTAATACCCGGGTACTCCTAGAACTATGAGGTTCGTTCCGCTATCGTGTGGAGACGTTCTAGGACTAGGAGTAATACTTGGTGCACTTTGAAAAGTTGTAACTTGGTTTGTATAGGTTTTAATGTCAAAAGAAAGTGCTGTCTTACTCGTATAATAAAGTTACATAATGATCAAACAAGGTTATATAATAAACATAGCTTGTCTAAATAAAATGTTGGTGAAATTTCTGTATCCTGCCATCACTTTTGCATTCATTATAACATAATAAATTATCAAATTATAAGTATATAAAATTAGACTTTATAACAATTTACTTAATTAAATTACTCAAAAAAAAACAGAGCTACTCCTTTTGTTTAATTTTTTGGTAAAAATGAGTGAAAAAGTGGTGCAAATCATTGGGTATGTTTATGTACTCCTTTTTTCCGAAATGTTGTCGGAAACGTTTCCGTATGGCGCCACCACTTTTTCATTCGATATGAAATAATATAGTATCTAATTTACCTCAAAGAGATATCCCTTTTTGTAAAAATGAGGGTAAAAGTGGTGGCACCATACGGAAAGTTATCCATGTTGTCATTGTCGGTCATACTATGACCGATAATGAAAAAACAAAATTCAAAAGGAGTACAGCGCCCTAGTTACTGGGTCTATTGGTGTAATGTCACTGCTGTACTGTGTGTAACTCTTACTAAACTGTCTAAACTCTTGTCTAACTCTGAGTCTGTGTAGTGTTGTGATACAAATACCATCATCCCATTAATACTATGTATTTCATATATTCCTCCATGCAATTACTAGGCTATAATTTGAAATAGGTACGGAAATCTTTCCAAAACGACCTAGATGTATATATATGGCAGCTATCCGCTATTGTTATCAATAGGTATAGAATATTGTAATAACTTTGGTTTGCAGCTTATTATTTTTACTATTTACGATATGTGCTGTGCACGTTTGGCATGCAGCACAAGTATGAAGTGTCGGAAATATACGTCGCAACGATACTTTTTGTACGTAATTCAACAGCATATACCTACCCACTAAATTGGCGACCAGGGGTGTATCTAGAGTTACGGCGCAAAGCCATCACAGCTAGAGTCAGCCACATCTTTAAAAGAGCCCTTGCGTTGACAAAAGAATTCGCTAAATCTTCAGTTTGTAAAACAAACTTTTCTTCATAGCCGAGCAAAATTTTTGGTGATTTCCATTTTTGAAAGGGCGACCTCTATTGGTAGTTTCAAGTAAAAAAAGCCTTTTCGAAACTATTTTCCACTTCGGCTTTGCCATTTGTTCTACCGTACATGTAGTTCTGCTTATTAAGCCTAACACTGAAACTTATCGTTTCGAAAAGGCTCAAATCGCAATATTTGTTGCTGTTATTTTTTTGAAGTGCGACCTCTAGCGTTATAGCGTTGGGCTAGTACATAAACAACATGGCTCCTCCACGTGGGAAAAAACGTTCGAGCGAGCCCGCGGGAAACTCTGAGAATGACGGAGGGCAATCAACTAAAACTGAAGTGCCAACCGTCAAGAAGTTGAAGAAGGGAAAAGCGGAGTCGGAGAAATTGCCTTCTGGTAAAATGCGAGTTGTGATTGAGCACTGGTAAGTCATACCGTCAATTTCTATAGCAACACCATAGACGCCCAATCAAGTTGTGCATGCATTTTGATGACACGCTGTGCACTCCTTGTGTGAGGTGGTCGACTGCCTGGTCGTGAGACTCGTGTAGTCTCATCTGCTGACTGCTGGGCTTGGGAAAACTTTCCGTATCCTGCCGCCACTTTTTCACTAATTTTTTAACAACAGGAATTTCTCAATTGAGGGATTAATCAGATACTTTTTTAATTCATAATCAATTGTGTAATTAGTGGAAATTCGTCTTGCATTTGATCAGGTCAGACATAAAAAGTGAGACTCTATAATTGAATGTCAGTCAACTCGCCCCCAGTAAAGTTACCCACTCACTGCAAAGTCGCCCACTAGCCACTACAAAGTCGTGGGGGCAACTCTGTCAGTGGACTGTGAAGGTACTACTTTATATACACACAGCGCAGTAATATACCATGACCTCAATACGTCACTAGGTCGATCCAGGTACTCTCCCAGTAAACAGTAATCTTGTATCTTGTATGAATCAGTCACGTCAATAATAAATCATTACATTACTCCAGAATATATGTCTACCGATATAGTATTTTGACATGGACGACTTTAACTTGAGAGGGGGCGACTTTGTAATTTAAGTGAGGGGGTGACTTTGCTAGGAGGCGACTTTGTAGTGTGCGACTTTGCTGGGGGTGGTTTCCATACTATTAATATTATAAAAGTCAAAAGACGAAAGTTCTCCTCAACCTACTAAAAAATGCTGTCCACTGCCACTGCAGAACCTGATCTGTTTTTTTAACATGTATCTTTGAACACTTGAATTGCCCAGTACTCATTTCACTAATTGCCATATATTATTTGCATTTATTTTACAGTCGTTCCTGACGCGTGTACGGCCGCAATGCCGATCAGATTATTGAGGCATTGCAGTCGGAGTTCCCCGATATCGGTGCAGAGAAGAACCCAACGAAGCCTCGCTCCAAGAGCTTTGAGATATCTCTCTTTAAAGAGGATGGGTCTGGTAAGTAGATAGTACAATGTTTAGACGCTAAAGGGTTTTGATCATGACATGAATCCCTACACTGTGAATGAAGATGTATGTAAAATAATTTACCTGTAGAAGTTTTCGTGTCACTAAAGTTGTCAAGTTTTTGAGAGGAAAAATTGAAAAACCACAGAGCGATATTCACCATTAGGATAAGTTTTCATCGTAACAATAACTGTCACCATTACAATCATTTTCACTATATTTATAATTTCTTCACCAGAACAATAATTTTTTTTACTGGTTCAATGATAACTGTGATTGTATTTTTGATCCACAGAAGTTCTTCTCTGGACTGGTGTCAAGAAGGGACCTCCACGTAAGTTGAAGTTTCCAGAGTCTTCTGTTGTGATTGAAGTGTTCAAGAAAGCCTTGTAGACTTTGATTACACTAAACAGGTAAGAAAATGATAATTTTGATAGATGTTAAAAATTTAACAAAATGAATTTTAATAGATGTCATAAATAAGACTATGGGATTTGCACTTCCTCTAAGGCACTGGAGAGGCTCGGTGGTCTAGTGGTAGGGACATCTGCTCTAGAACGTCAAAGGTCATGGGTTCAAATCCCTGTGAGTTGAACTTCCTCTAGGCAATGTAAGCTCAGTGGTATAGTGATAAAGTTTCTTTTAGAATGGCAAAGGTCATGGGTTCAATCCAATCCTGCTTGATACACATCAGTGCAAAAGGCAACAACTGAATGTTAATCATTTTGTTGTGCTTAGCTACTTTTTGTGCCTAAGCAGTAATATGAAACTGTACCTTTGACTTATCTCGGGCTTACTGACACGGAGCAAGTTCAAGTGTGCACCAGGGTTATCTAAAGGTTGACTACTTTGGCTCAAACCCAGGCTGGTCGACTATTGGTTGACTAGTGTTATTGATCATTCGGAACCAGCCTCTAGACCATGGTTTCTTCCGTAGTCCCGATAGCCCGTTCCTTGCTTACATGGGTAACCAGTGACACTATAGCTCAAATGCCGAAGGCTATAGAGGATTGAATACCTTGGTGTCGATGGTTGACTAGGTTTTCAAACGAGTCGTTCGAGTGAATACGTCACTTCGCGTGTATGTTGCTGGTCAGTACTTTATGTTACAAAAGAGTGAAAAACCATTTTGTCCGCCATACCACTCTTGCAAAGAGCCATTTTTATGGCAGGTACTTTCAACTAGATTTTGATTGAAGTTTGTTCCAAATTCAATCAAAAAGAGAGACACAGATTGACATTCACTCTCAAAAGAGTAAAATTGACGCCACTTGGACTAGCGAGTGAAATTTTCCACTCTTTTACACAGAGCTTTGGATCGGTCGAGTTGATCTTTGAAAAGCGTTTGAAACTTTTTTGTTATGAAATGCAAATGGTTAGCTCGAAAACTTAAAAGTAGAATATAATGATCCACACAAACATGCCTTAAAATTGCACGGTTTTCCTTTTACGTCGCGAAGAAATACGGTCAGCCATTTTGTGGTGTCAAAATTTTGACTCCATAAAACGGCCTATCCGTGTTCCTTTAAGAGCCACAGGTCAGCTAAATGTTCGCACTCGAACTTGCTCATAGATGTCTACCAAGTTGCCCCTCTCTAAAGTCTTGCTTTCCTTCTTGTGTCCCCCAACACAGTCATCTCAGCCACTAGAGAGTTAAAAGTTTGGCGTACCAGCAGAGGACCACAATAAGCGCTAATGACAGATGGTGACTCAAGAAGCCCTAGGCTTAGGTTATTATCTTGAGAAAGAAATGCTTTTGAGTGCTCTGGTGGGACACCATTAAGACATTTTCAGTGGACTGTGACTATGCAGAAATACCAGCATTTTGTATTTAAAAGTTAACCATTAAACCTCAAGCTATGCAAGGTTCCTCTATTTGTAAACAAGGGTTAAAGAAATTTGCTATACTGTTGATAATTGGGGACAATGTGGGAGGTAACCGGATCAAGTGCAAAATACCCAACCTAATTGTGGGTATTGATTCATCATTGAAAACACTGACTTATAAAAAATAAGGTTTTCACCTTGATCGTAAAGTTTAAACAGTTTGAAAATCTCTTACTCTTTATAAAGACAGTTTAATCTGTGATAAAAGTCGTACAATTATTATAATCTTTGTTGACTATAAGTATTTTATTAACGTTTCCTTTTAACACATACCCGCTTAAAACAATCCTTGACTGTATAACAAGGTCAAGGTGTTCAGTATTAAAACAGATTATTAGTTTTTGAAGTTCTGTCTATGCGTTATTTATTCTTTAATTAGAAAACGGTTTGTAAAGTTTACTTTTACAATTCATATTAACAAACAGTTATGTCGTCAAAATGACAAAATTTTAAATGCATTTAAATAACTGCATCATTTGTTACACTCTTGTCTACATTTCAAATAATTATGTGGAAAGATACTTTCATTTTCGTGAGGAATGAATTAAGGAATAGAAGTTGAATGGAATTAACCCTTTTTTTTAAGTACTAGAACATTATGTTCTCTGTCTTGAATCGAACGATAAAAGGATTTGTCTACTTGCTTTTTTGGTTTACCTTTTCTCTCGTATGACGTGATTAAGTAATTTGCACCCCAGCTGACATGTCTTGACCTCGGGCCAATGAGAGAATAGCAATCCATTCGCTTTTTATTACACATGACATCTTTTAGTGAAAACAAATGAAAACTGAATTACAGCAACTCTGTGCCAGACGTTTATTTTCCCCCGCAGCCTCGGTTTGGTTTCATTGACTTGAATGTGATAATAAATCAAGATGGCCGCACCGTGATAACTATTTAACCCCGAACGCAGACACACTCTGACATCTATCACTATTGCGTTCATATTGCACCCTCATTTTTGTAATTTATTCCAGCAATCGACCATCTCTCATTTCTCGGTCTGCATTAGAATACTTCTCAGAGGAAGTAAGAAGCAGTTCATTAAACATGTATTCCTCTCTCCATGGTTTAGACCAGATGCAAACCCAACAACCCACATCTCCCAAGTGTAATACTTAACCCACCCTCCCCCCCCCCCCAGTCCGATGCTTCTCTGTACTCTAGACAGTAAACCCCACCCTAAGCTTCCTCTTAGACAGCAACTGTCTCACTAAGTAGTGGAAGATTCTTCTGTAGCTGATTAAGGAGCTCACTTGTTCGCACCTCCGGCTCTGGCTTCAGCATGATGCGGTTCAGTAAGTTCCTTCTTGCCAGAACACGCATCTTTGCCTTGAACTTACTACTGCCACCATTTGCCGAACCAGACGCCGTGACCGGGCTGGCCCTCGGGCTCGGAGACTCTAACCGCAGGTCGTTCTTCTTGCTGGCTTCCTTCTGGAGCGTCCCGCGGAGTGCCCTCTTCCACAGCTCCGTCTTCCCGTGGACGTGAATGAAATTGGACACCCCTGGCTTCTTCCCAGTCGTCAAACTAGCAGGCTCACTCGCTGAGTACTTCTTCCGATCTGCCTGTCCAGTTGGAGTTGGTGTTGGAGACAACCCCAGACGGTACCGTATACGGGTGATAGATTCCCGCTCTCCAGGAGACCCATCTCTGCTTGGTCGCATGTAGATTTTCTCCCTGATATCCACAGGTACCAAGGTGGTTGTATAACCAGCCAGGCTATCATTCGTTGTATCAGACATAGTCTGGGTCGGGGCGTATGCCTTGGTCACCCTGGGTGAGGGTGAGGATGCTTGAGGTGATGAAGCTCCTGGTTGGACTGCTTTCCGGATCTGCTTCCTGGTGTCCAAGATCCGGCGAGGGGTCTTGGGAGGAGGGCTTTTGCCCCACGCATTCATCCGTAGCCTCTTCTCAATCAGTCGCTCCTGCTCCTGCTCATTCTCGACAACTTCAAAGACGTACTCAGTGCCCAAGGACGGCTTGAGGATGCGACGATATAAGTTTTTGATGCGGGTGCTGTCAGCCGTCTTATTTGTTGGGGTTGCTTTCTTGGTTGAAGTGCAACTTGGGGGTGTGTCTGGCTTTGGACTCTTCTGATGTGGGCACTCGGGTGAAGGCACAAAGTGTACACTCTGGTGGTGTCGAGCCGCTGGCTTACTGGCTTGTTCCTCTTTATCTTTCGTTATAGTCTTTGTGTCTGTTGGGAGGAAAATGTGTACGAAATTATCGTTTTGACTGTGTTCTAGATCGCAGCAACAATCACATTATTCTAATTCTTATCGATTCCACTTCAGAACCAATTAGATTTTCGTCAGCCCAAACTGCAGACATTTCTCTGCATCATCATTGTATTTAGATCATAAGTGATGTATCAAGCTTTTGCATGGTGTGAAGAATAAGAATAAACTAGAAAGAAATACTTAATTGCGGGTACAACAGTGTAATAATTTGTGTGTCTCCTGAAGATGAGCAGAGTATACTGCACAGTTCAAAACGTTGAGACCAAACAGGCTCTTTTCAGAGCCAACACTCGCTCAAAAGAGAATTATTACATGGTTGGTGGCGGGTCTTGGGCCTGGCCTGACTACTGGCAATGGACTTACCGGCTTTGGGGTCCAGTCGAACTGTTTTGCCGTTAGGTTTCAGGACAAGCGTTGGTTCTTTGAGACTGGCGTACTTGTCTGCTTTACCGGTCAAATTCTCATCAGAACTTTCCTGTATGACTTTTAGGAAGGCCTGTAACAGCAAAGAGGGGAATAGTGTTGGGTCTGTGTCAGATTGTTGAAGGCCTACTGCTGATTTCCGTTCTGATTTTATATGGATGAAAGTTACATAAAAGTAACTGTATTACGCGCGCAAGGACGTGTGTATTTTTGTACATTGGCGGGAATTGAAGCAACACAATTTTGACCTTTCGTGCTTTGTCTTGCCAAAATAATTATAGTACAGTTGTATCAAGTCGCTTTGTCAATCCTCTTCGAAAATCACTCCTCGGCTATTATACAGAAGATTGTGCTGTGGTCATCATAGACATAACCCCAATATGCCACAACACAATGTCAGGCAGTTTAAAGAATTAATGCTATTCCTTTTTTTTAATTTTTTTTTTTAAATAAGCTCTCTTGTTTGAAGCATATTGAAGTTTTAGGAAGCTCAAAAACAGAATGATAGTTTCATCTCCTTGTCTGAAATCGATGTTGTCATTTTTTCTGATGGCTCACCTGGCTGGAGGGAAAAGCTGTTAGATTCTTAGTGTTGAGGTTTTTGCGAACCCATGGATGTGCGATGATCTCGTGCATACGGAGTCTCGTCAGTGGACGCGTCCTTAGTAATCTACGGATCAGATCGGCACAGTCTGAGGAACAACATCAGAACAAGAAAGCAGTTATAATTAGAAGAGCTGGACACTATTGGTAATTATTCAAAATAAATGTCAGGATCAAAACTTACTTGGTAACGAGCAATAGAGAGCTATATTGATAGTATAAAATATTGTGATCAACGGCTCCCTCTCACACATAGTTATTGAGAAAGAGGTAATATCTCACTTAAATAATAACAGACTTCAGGTCTCAAGTCTGTTATTAAGTATCTGATCCTGAAAGCACACACATTTTGTGCAAAAAGGCTGTTTTTCTTTCATTATTTTATTGCAACTTCGATGACCAATTGGGTCCAAATTTGTACAGATTAGTTGTTTTATGCACAGGACACCAAGTGGTAATACTAGTCTTTGACAATTACCAAACGTGTCCAGTGCCTTTAAGACAGTTTCTTTGGTTGTATGATTTTTTATTTGACTTGGATCATGTAATCTTATGCAGCTTTAATGGGGATAAATCTGATACTCTGTCTTACCGGAAGATACCCAAGGTTGGAAGTTCAGTTTTCGACGGGTTTGTTCCAGAAGTGTGTTGAGGTTCTGATCATTGAATGGCAGACGTCCATTCACCATTGCGTATAGAACAACACCTCTGTAAGAACAATATAATCACCAACATAGGTCATGATGGTGAAAGGAATCACTTATCGCTTGAAAATAACTGGGTGACACAGTACTGCTCAAAATGTATTGTTTTTGAACAGCCACTCAGTCAACAGTATAACGAAGCCTTAAAGGAGAGCTATAGGTTTAAAAAAAAAATAAAAAAAAAAAAAAAAAATTACAGACACATTTTGATAGGGAAAATGTATCTTAGCAAACAAATTTCAGCACTTTGACCAACTGTCCAGAAAAATTGCTAATAAAAACTATCGAACTATAAAAAATGGCACTCAGCTTTGGCACTCAAGTTAAATGACTCAAAAGATAAAGTAATTATCATTATAATTTTGAAATAATTGCCATTGCTTATGTAAGCCTAGCCTGCGTATTTAAAAACAAAATCAGGTTACTTACAAACTCCAAATATCTGCGAGTTTCCCGTCGTAGTTTCTAGCTGACAGGATCTCTGGTGCCGCGTATGCATACGACCCGCAGAATGTGGACAACATGTTGCATCGATTGGTTGGGAAACGACAAGCAAATCCGAAATCTGAACGCGGGTATAGAGAATAAACAAGGAAATATCAAGCATAAAGGCACTGGACACTGTTGGTAATTACTCAGAATACTATAGCACATAGGCCTACTAAGTAACGAGCAACGGAGAGTTTTGAAAACATTGTGAGAAACGGCTCCCTCTGAAGTAACGTATAGTTTTCTAGAATGAGGTAAGTTCTCACTCAAATATTGGAATTTGAAAAAAATTCAGACCTGAAGCCTTTTCCAGGCATCTGTAAGCACACACATTTTGTGCAACAGGGTGAGTTTTTTTTTTCATCTTGCGATCGATATGATGACCAATTGAGTCCAAATTTTCACAGATTTGTTTTGCATTTGTTGAAATTCACCCGATGAGAGTTTTTGGCAATTACCAAAGGTGTGCGTTTATGAGTACTTAAAGGCAGTGGACACTATTGGTAATTACTCAAAATAATTATTGGCATAAAACCTTTCTTGGTGACGAGTAACGGGGAGAGGTTGATGGTGTAAAACATTGTGAGAAACGGTTTCCTCTGAAGTGCCATAGTTTTCGAGAAAGAAGTAATTTTCCACGAATTTGATTTCGAGACCTCAGGTTTAGAACTTGAGGTATCGAAATCAATTATCTAAACGCACACAACTTCGTGTGTGAGAATGTTTTTTTTCTTTCATTATTATCTCGCAACTTCGATGACCGATTGAGCTCAAACTTTCACAGGTTTGTTATTTTATGCATGTGTTGAGATACACCAACTGTGAAGGCTAGTCTTTGACAATTACCAATAGTGTCCAGAGTCTTTAATGATGTGAATGAAAATGTACAAAGCTAACGGCGGGTTTGAAAATATCATTGTTTCGCGAGAGAAAAAGTGCTCGCTTTGGCGTTGGTTATAAGTATAAATATGATCTGTCGATACTGAAACAAACTCCTCGAGGGATATATAACTTATGGGTGAACTTCTACTTCTACTTCTACTTGTATGGTAGGGTCCATAAGACAGGACGTAAAGCCGATGGACTACTTGTCCTACTTGAACCATGGAGCAGTAAGCTTGTAGGTTGACAAGAGTGTAACAAAGAGGCTTTGAGTGATGACTGATATTTTAGGTATTATAGCAAACAATATTTAATTATTTCCAACTTACCTGAGATTTTTACATTGTCGTTTTCATCCAGCAATATGTTTTCACATTTCAGATCTCTGTTGGAGAAGAGAACTGTATTCATATATTATGAGGTCATAATAGTTGAATGCTTCGGTATGTTTTGCGTCTGATTTTCTTCAAAACTTTGAAGTTGTTTGTGACGTCTTTCATTTGTTTGTTGGTCCATATTGAGGCAATATATTGTATGGAACATCTGTCAACTACTTTTGTCCCCCTCGAAAAATCCGCCAGGTTGGTTCGAAAAGGTTACTTTGGAAAATTGCCGTCGTTTATTAACAAAAAGTGAATGTATGTCACCTGTGCACAACGTTGAGTTGGTGGCAATGCGCCACGCCGCTTATGATGTGCTTAAACAGCCGTCGGGCCGTCTCCTCCTTGACGGCACATCCCGTCTCCAGCACACATTCGTTGATGTAGGAGAGAATGTCGCCGTTGGGGGCGTAGTCCATCACGAGGAAGATGCGCGTCTCGGAACGAAATACTTCGTAAAGTTGAATCTGTTGTCAGTAAAGTGAAATCACAAACAATCAAAATAGGACTGGGACTTTCATTTACACACTCAAAACTCACGAGTCAGAATTACTCAAGAGCTCGATTTCACAAAGCACTAAGATTCATTTTTAAAGACACTGGACACCTTTGGTAATTATTGTCAAAGACCGGTCTTCTCATGGTGTATCTCAACATATGCATTAAATAACAAACCTGTGAAAATTTGAGCTCAATTGGTCATCGAAGTTGCGAGATAATAATGAAAGAAAAAACACCCCTGTCACACCATGGAGGAAGAACACGAAGTTGTGTGCGTTTAATAGATGGTCGATTTCGAGACCTCAAATTCTAAAATCTGAGGTCTCGAAAAACAAGTTCTTGGAAAATTACTTCTTTCTCGAAAACTATGGCACTTCAGAGGGAGCCGTTTCTCACGATGTTTTATATCATCAACCTCTCCCCATTACTCGTCACCAAGTAAGGTTTTATGCGAATAATTATTTTGAGTAATTACCAATAGTGTCCACTGCCGTTAAGATGAGGTGTCAGTATTGCCAGAGTGATTTGTATTGCGACATCACACTTTTGCTCATCATTCTGTCGTAACTCTTTATGAAACTGATCCCGGTTCCTCAGCAATCGATTTCACTAAACTCTTCCTAATCTAGGATTAATCTTAAGACTTGGGACGAGTCCCAGCCTTGCACTGATGTAAACCTTAAGTTTAATCCTAAGTTATGACTATTACTCGTCTTAACTCGAGCGTTTCGTGAAACCGGCTGCTAGCTGGGCTCTGTATGACCCGAGGGTCAAGTGTCGAAATGTTCCGGAATGGAGTCAAACTTACGCAGTATCTGAATTGAGAATCCCATCTTTATTGAGTTAAGTTTCCGGATTAGTCTGATCCGAAACTTGGGAAATTGGGTCAGGCCCCGAGCCGCCAGAAACCGGATCAATTCTGCCCCGGGAATTTTTAGAGTGATATTATTTTGTAAGAGTCTGGGTGAAAACCTAATCTTAAACCTGTGGCTTTGTGAACCTTCCGTCCCAAGGTGAGGTCACATGTTCATTAAAAAAAAAAACTGTTGGTCAAAAAACTTTTTTCTTTCCTTTAAAGATCTTTAGTTGCATGGTTAATCTTTAGAACACTTACTTTTAGGCAATAAAGCTATGAATACAACAATTTTGTGATCATACTTATGTCTAATTAGTATCCTTTTGCACACAATGGTAGTTTAAAATATCATTTTACTTGTAATTCGTTTTTCAAAAACAAAATGGTGAAGGTGGCTAATTTCAAACGGGAGTAACTCAGCAACGCGATACACCCCAAAGCTTAGACACATACCAAATTACTGCTGCTGATGTGTTCTTTCCAGCCATGCATATAACTCAATTCCTGAAATCGCTACATGTGACTCATTTTCACAGAGCGGGTCACAATATTGTTTGCCGGTTTTTCCCCCATTTTTCTTTAATCCAATTTGACTTTTTTTAAGAAGGGCTTTGGCGAAATCCCAACAGTACAATACCCATTATATTACACATTGTAAATCCATGGAGGTGTGGCTATTACGTACCAGATGTGGATGCTTGTATGTAACCTTTAAAGCATCAATCTCACGAGGCATGAACTTGTGGATGTACTCACTGGGTGCATGCTTCTTAGAGATAATCTTGATGGCCACCTGTAGGTAGAGTAAAAATAGTTTCATATTTAAAGACAGTGGACACTATTGGTTATTGTCAAAGACTAGTCTTCACAGTTGGTGTATCTCAACATATGCATAAAATAACAAACCTGTGAAAATCATGTGAGCTCAATCGGTCGTCGAAGTTGCGAGATATTAATGAAAGAAAAAAACACCCTTGTCACACAAAGTTGTGTGCTTTCTGATGCTTGATTTCGAGACCTCAAATTCTAAACTTGAGGTCTCGAAATCAAATTCGTGGGAAAATTACTTCTTTCTCGAAAACTACGTCACTTCAGAGGGAGCCGTTTCTCACATTGTTTTATACTTTCAACCTCTCCCTATTACTCATTACCAAGTGAGGTTTTATGATGATATTTATTTTGAGTAATTACCAATAGTGTCCACTGCCTTTAAGCCCTTTTCGAAACCAGAGCTCCCTCTTGGGCTTGGCCTCAGTGCACATTTTGAACTGGCGGAGTTTGAAAGTCCAAGCCGTGGTTTCGAAAAGGTGGCCCATGTGTGATCATGCTGGCACACTGTTTGTCAAGTCCGCCGAGTGCAATGCCGATGGAGCAAATTTATACCAGAAATGGACCAGTTGACCTTCCAGCCTCACTTTGGTTGCACTGAATTAAATTGCATAAATACAATATGGATGCCCCACGACCGTAAAGATATATTATATTGCACCGCTGTGTGGATGAATGAGACCCCCATGTAAGGCCTTACAGACTTATCGTTTGCGAGCGAAAATAATATGTGCAATTTGAGACCAGTGTTTAAAACTTGTTGAATGGGGGATTGGTATTGATTTTGCCGCCCTAAAAAAGATCCCGGCAATTTGGGCCCCTGTTTAAAAGTTGCTCTCAATGCGCGGACTGCTCATCCCATTATCACGTGGCTCGGGCATTTTGGCGGCCGGGATTGTATAGTTCTATAGCTTTCCTACAAATTAAAGTGATTATGTTTTGTTGACAATTCTGTTCAAGTAAGCCTATACTGTCTTTTGCTTTCTTTTGTTCACCAAAAGAACTCTGACCAAAAAAAATGTGTGTGTTAGGCCGTGTCCGAAACGGCGACTTCGGCTACAGCTACGACTAGGGCGCGCGCGTCTGCCTATTCTTCTGTAGGCGAAGTCGTCGTTTCGGACACAGCCTAAGTTCCTCACCATGTCATGGCCCTTCTCATTGAGATCCTGCTTGAGCTTGGCGCACTTCTCCAGTTTCTTCTCCCCAACCCTAGCCAGTCGGACCTTAGCATAGGCCCCGGTACCGAGAGTTTTATCCGTCATGGTGTAGCCGTGCCGCCGGCATTCTGCGCTCTCCTGGGCGGCCTCTCTGGCCTTCTTGCCGCTACTGCTGCTAGCTCTGTATTTCTGATCATTCTTGTAAGTCATAGTTACCATTCGTACCAGTGCCTCCCTTTTCAGGCTAACAGTTGGTTTAATTTTACCATCGTAAAACGAATAATGATAATATTGTTTCCAAAAACGGAGTGACGTACCAAAGCTAACACTTTCGACTGCCACCACAAAGTTTTATACTTGATTCATTTTAGAAGTGCATGGGTGTTCCCTTTTGTTTTTATTCCATCTTCCCAACACTCGTTTTTATTTACCTCGTCTCTAATGACGTTACGTCATAATTGTAGTTTTGACGCCGCCTTTTTGTTTCTTTATCCAGATATTATGACGTTTCATTTGTTTCGATGATTAATGCGTGCGCGCATGAATGTCTCAATGTGCGCGTTTCAAAGGGTGCTTCAGACGCACGTCGTGTCTTACGCGCCTGGCTGGGCCGTCAATCCATTCTGGGCGTTTTTTCAGTTTTCAACAACAAACAAAACAAAACAAAAACAAAACAAAGAAAAAAACAGACACAACCAAAATTAGTCCTTGAAAACCTGTGACATAAGATGAGTTTTGAGAAGAGATTTGAATGTTGTGGTACAAAGACAAGTTCTAAGATTAAGTGGTAGAGAGTTCCAGATGCGTGGCGCAGCTGAAGAAATATACCTGTCTCCCCATGAGTGTTGAGACTTGGGTTCAATGAGAAGAAGCATGGAACTTGATCGAAGATTTCTTGATGGAGTGTAAACTTGGAGAAGTTCAGAAATATAGAGGGGAGCCTTGCCTTTGTGGACAATGAGCATCAGCTTGAAGATGATTCGTTGAGAGATACCTTGTTTAAAACACACTAAAGGGATCGGGAGGGCACACATAAAAGGAGAGTGGTGTACACTCACTAAACGTGTAGTGACGTATTGTAAGCTTTCCATATATCTGTATTATGATTGGTCTGCTCCGAATAAACGTCATCAGCAGGAACTTTTTGATCGTCTGCTGCTGTGCGCGTGTACTTTGTAATGTTTTATTCAGTGTAATGTGTGTACACGTGTGAGAATACTATGAATCTCCGCCGTGTGAATTGACGCTAGGTCAAAGGTTTATCTGACGGTCAGGGTTTTTTCTGCACATTATAATTGCCGTCCTCAACATGTTTTTTTTTATTTTTAAGGATTCCCTTTTTTAAATCGATTTAGAAACAAAGTTCCGTTTGAAAAGCACTACGACAGTGGCAATTTCGTTGTGCATAAAAAATGCATCCCGCCAGGCGCTCAGTGCTGGTCTGGGGTTATTCTCGAACCTCGAAGTGTGACGTCAGCTAGGGTACAACCAGAGGTAGGCTACAAACTGGTTACAAAACTGTCAATACATTGTATTTGTATAATCATAAGAATTTAATTCTTAAACATTTTTTTAATAACT
This sequence comes from Asterias rubens, assembly GCF_902459465.1. Taxonomy (NCBI): domain Eukaryota; kingdom Metazoa; phylum Echinodermata; class Asteroidea; order Forcipulatida; family Asteriidae; genus Asterias; species Asterias rubens. The sequence goes on along the minus strand of NC_047066.1, from coordinate 3,606,596 downwards.
CATTAATTTGTTTAAAAAATCAGTGTGACAAAATATTTTGACAAATTATTATGCTACATAGTAATAGTTTATGAGTGATAATATTCAAATCATAAAAAACTGAGTATCACAGAAAACACCCACCAACCAGACCTGTAAAAATACCATTAAAACGTTATGCTAAATTTGTCTTCTCTTACGTTTTTTTATTTTTTATAATATTTTTAAAGAACACTTTACTTTGAAGAATTAAAAGTCTTATTATTATTATTATTATTATTAAGAAGCAGGTTAAATTATAGTCTTGGTTCAATGCGTGGTTCACTCGGGATGATAAACCGTTCGTAGTCAACAGCGCCCTCTATCAACGATGAAGATAAACAACAGGTGCATCTTGAACCAAAACTAAATAAATCCCCAAGTCCAGCGAAAAATAATTAACCTCCTGCAGCAAAATTTGTAACCACATATTTCTTGCATTTTCCAGCACCCATACTATCAAATCAAATTATTGTAAAGGATTGCATTTTTTGTCCTCTAACCTTTGTCTTTCAGACCAAACGTCATTACACTGCGATTTTTACAGTATGAATAATCTCACTAAGTGACCAGTGCTTGACAAAAATGATAAATAATACAATAAAATCTCTTTATTCTACCTATCAAGTAAATTTGAACAAAATGTAAAATCCATGAAGAACTTCAGATCAGATTTCAGAATGTATTGCAGCTGATGTATTGCTTCAATATCAGGTTGAAACCTTCAAATGTTCCTCTTCCACAGACTTTTAAATAAAATTTAAGAAAGCCATCACCAACAGACTACTATACAATGGCTTAAAGGTAATTGTACAATTTTGGTATTGTTTAAGTTGAACTTGCCATTGGTTGATCACTGGCGGTTGACCGAAAACAGTTATTGGTTACGACCGCCAGACCGCCAAAATGCACCGCAGTATTCCGAACACTCTTGGTGTATGCCAAAAATTACAAATCTGTGAAAACATGTCATTTGTAGATCCATCAAATTAAAGCAAGGTTATGGTTTGGTTTATTTTGGGATCTGAGGCTGTGTCCAAATTAATGGCTTTGACAGTGGCTATGGCTGATAGCTGAAGTCACTTGATTCAGTCCCAGTTTTTCATCCCTTATGAATGCATTGAATACAACATAGGATAAGGGTTAAACTTGGTTCCAAGTCTGTGATCGTGCGGTTTTGTCATCCTGATAGCCGATGTATTATTGGCTGAAACAGCGCCCTCTTGTGGATAAACCTCCGTCATTAGCCTACAATCATGAAATTGTAAGTTAGAGCGTGTGATAACAAATCTGCCGGGGAGTTCTGCATGGCTGATGCAGAGAAATAACCGCAGCCTCAGACTTTAAATTAAGTATAGATAAAGGTGTACCTTGTCACCAATTTGATTCTACATTCAGGCCCGATACTTCATGGAGGCCACAGAGGCGATTGCCTCCATGCCTCCTGGTCCTTGCCTTGTTGCCCTTAAAATGATCCAGTATAAACTTACAATTTCCTCATAGGATGCCTTTTACCAAGGAGAACAAGCCTTGGTGCCCTTGCCCTTTCCAAAACGAAGCATACAGGCCTCACAATGTGCCAATTCTGATAAAACTTGCGATGCATGCAATTTGAGCTTTTACGCAATACTTTTCATGCAGTTGATTTCTTGAACTAAATAATACCAAAGCCTAGATTCCAAACAACATCTCAGGTTTGTGCAGTTCATTGTTAAAACTGTACCCGCTGTAGTAACCTTTAGTTTTACTTAAGGTCAGGGGACAAGACTTACAAGACACTATCATTTCAAAATAGATAGCTCACTGCTCCCATCAAATTCCAACATCATGAAATAGTCTGGTCCCAGAGACCAATTCCCGCAGCGGCCTCATTTGTAAAGGAGTATTAAGAAACATCCTCATGTGATTATAATTTCGGCAAGAGAGACTTTATGCCGAGATTTGTTCCCCTCTTCATTCTAATTTTTCGTCTCCTTCCTCGACATCTTTAAGATCAAGGACTTCGATGACGCCCTGGCCCTTGGTGGATGAGCGAATCAGATCCTCCATCTCTCTGTAACAGCCAGGATCCACAAGACACACCTGCAAACAAATGGAAGAGTCTTAAACTCGTTGGCTGACATAACTTCCAGTTGAAATGGCCCACAATAATTTTTTAAACCAGATAGGTCAATACATAGGTCAATACAATTTCATAAAGCTGTTAAAGACACTGGAAACCTTTGGTAATTGTCAAAGACTAGTCTTCTTACTTGGCGTATCTCAACATATGCATAAAATAACAAACCTGTGAAAATTTTACTATTACCCATAGTGTCCAGTGTCTTTAAATTCCACAAGTTGCTGTTGATAGCAAGGAACAACAACCACCCATAGAATGACCTACCATCTCAAGCTGCTCTCCAAACTCTTCTCGTTCCATCGTTTTTATCATCGTTTTCAATTTGGTCTTGATTTTTTTGCCCTCTTTGATGGGAAGCAAGATCTTCAGTCTCATCTGGGCGCGATCAATAGGCATAGTTTCCGTCTCCTTGAACTTCTTGATGACATCAAGTGCCTGCAGAAAAAAGGGCAAAGGTCATATTACTAGTCTTGGTCACAACAAAAAATTAACCAATCATCATCCTTCAGCTGCGGAGCAGGCGACTACAAGTTTCTGTCTACTGTATATGTCAACTACACTGATCTTGGGCAAGTGTTGAGATTTGGCTTGGTCGCAGCATGCCTTCATTATCTCCAAACAGACGTTGAGCATGTGTTGCCTTCCCGGTCTTCGTTTCCAAAAGGTCGGTGTGTAACCACTATCACCCCACAAACCAATATCACTATCATACAAAATGATCAGAGGCGCAGAACACTTGAAAACAAGACTAAGGTCATAAGGTCATACAAGAATCAACAAACCAATATCACTGTGATTTTGGTTACAGGAGTTATAATGCCCTCTGTCAGCAAGTGGTTTGTGTTGTAGTTTTTTTTCTTGACTGCATGTTTTTGTGACTATTCAAACGGAGCGTCTTGAATAATAATAATAATAATAATAATAATAATATTTAGTCTAGTTGGTATGACATTGCTCTAGAATTGCAAGGGTCGTGGGTTCGAATCCCACCGGAGTAAAATGCCTGTGATTTTTTTCACAGGACTCGGGGAAAGTACTGAGTATACAGTGCTACACACATCGGTGTATATGGGTAAAAACCAAAAATTAATAATAATAATAATAATAATAATAATAATAATAATAATATTTAAAATTTATATTGCACCCCTTACATACAAAATGATCAGAGGCGCAGAACACTTGAAAACAAGACTAAGGTCATAAGGTCATACAAGAATCATTTGAACAAATAAGCCTGCAAGATGTAGCACGTTGTCATAACGCACAAGTCCTTTCCGAGCACATCACTGTTGGTAAGAGCATCTGCCTGGAGTGTCAGGGGTCTTGGGTTCAAATCCCAATGGAGGACCATTTGATTTTTCTCTCATCCGATGTTTGGTTAGTTCACTTCGATGGTGACTACACATATTGTACATGTTACACATGTATAAAACACCATTGGTCAAGTGTATATCTTTCAGTGGAATATGTACAGAGAGTCAATTACACAACCCTTCAGAACCTAGCAGATTGCAGGTTTTTGAATGGTGCCATTAATGGCATGACTCAGAGTTGATGTGAACTGCTTCTAGGCCAGAAAAGGAACACCTGCTATATTTTATTTTTGGTTTTTGTATGCATTTTCAGATGCAATTGATATATTTTTGAACCTATAGCAGTCTGGGTACTCCACTGCATGAGGGTTACACCTCCTGTTGATGTTACTTCTGTTTGTACCTTAATTATTACATTTTTCATTACTATTTTAACTGTTATTATTTAATGTATTTTCAAGTTGTGCAAATGAAAACAATCTAAACAAACAAACAAACAAACAAACAAACAAACCTGCTGCTTTGTTCCTCTATTAGGCTTGACAGATATGTGAATATCCTTCATAGCTCGCTCGATCATCCCAACCGTGTATGGCCTCTTGGTCTCCGGGTTAACGCACTTCTCTGCCACGATGGTGGCAATATCACGAAACATTGACTCTAGCTGCTGTTGTCTCTCCTTCTCAGAGACTTGCAGCTCACCCTTGGCCAAGATCTGCAGCATAAATAAAAGAAGAAAAATAACCATCCAATATAAGGTTTTACAACAATGAAAAACAAGACAAGTTATCAAAAGAACAAAATCTACCTGGCAAGTAGATCACATGGTGTTACCACAAACCAAATTTTTGACCTCGCCATGCAATGCCTCAAATCTTACAATGAAAAACATATCGTACTATTGTTACAACACAGCAGTTGTTGGCTAGTGTACTAGATCAGAAACCTAACTCTGTACTGATTGAGAACTTTTGCATTACCAACATGTTGGTGTCATCGCCGAGTGGATAAGAGCACCGAACTCAAGCTCTGGTGCTTCTGTTCAGCAGAGTGTGGGTTTGAATCCCGGTCCTGACACTTGTGTCCCTGAGCAATATACTTAACTTTAATTGCTTCTCTCCACCCAGGGGTAAATGGGTACCTGTGAGGGCAGAGATGGTTCTTGTGATCGATTTAGCCGAGTAGCGCATATTAATGTTGCACAAGGCTGTATACTCCCCACCAGGGAGCTGAGATGGTTTAAGGAGTGAATTAAGGCCCAGTGACCAGGGGGTAATAATGTGAAGCGCTGTGGGACGCCCTACGGGTGTGAAAAGCGCTATATAAAAATGGGTTATTATTATTATTATTCATCACCCATGGAGATGGCCTACCCTCCAACTCTTGCATATTGTGAGATGGGTGAATCATGATTATCATTGAGTGTATTTCCCTTCCTCAAGGGGTAGGCTGCCACCTTTGTCTAGGGCCTGGGGGGACAAGGAAATAATCATTTTGTTACCTGTCTGCATATTTCCGTCTGGTCTTCAGTGCTGAATGCTTTGACGAGGTCTTCTCGTTTAGCGCCCTGTCCTTTTGATACATTGGTGAATACGGTGTGGGTCTGCAGAACCTCATCAATATCTTTCTCTCTGTCAGTGTCGAGAAAGGATAAAATCATTATTAGAATTATACTCAGGTCTAATAGGATAGTATTAGTTATTCATTAAGCCAACCCAACGTTTAATTAAAAAGAAAAAGAAAAAAACAAACATCAGAAATTGTTGTGCACCTCGCTCAATCAAGGTCACTTAAAGTGACTTCAAGGTGTCTAAAAACCACCAGCCTTAGCGCCTCATCATCATCACCAGCCCATCAAGCTCCCCCCCCCCACCCCCGAACAGCACTAAGGTGAGTAACGGTCACTTACTTATAATAACAGAAAAATAACTGCAACTATATATTATCGCAATCACATGCCATTATTTTGTATGTATGCCACCTAAATTTTCATTAAAATTACATTAATTTTGTCTTAGAGGTTTAACAGTAATCAATCTACCATCACGTCAAATTGAATTAAACAAAAATGTCCATAAAAAAATATATATTCAAGACGTACAGTAGTACCATGAAGCATGGCCTCCATGCATGAAGTAAGGACAGTAGAGTAGAGGTAGAGTAAATGATACATCCATGTACATTTAATTTAAAATTCCACATTTTTTTATTTTTTTTTAGTTTGATTTAATTTTAAATAAAAGATTGAACAATAAAATATCATTAAAAAAAATATAATAAAGCTGGACATGCCGGACACAGGTGTTAAGATTATGATCGATAACAAAGGTCATAATTTCTATAAATTGTTGTAATCCGTTCAGTTGTACCATGGAGGTACAATTTGCTTTGGGTGATTCGATTGCGCAATCACTTGTAAGTTGTTTGTGTACGTGCGTATGTAAACTTACACTTTATTTCTCCACGACATCACTTTGTTTTTGTAGCAGGCTATCTCAAACCTTTTACCGCCCTTTTTCATCCTCACAATCGCCACATTTGTAAGTCGGATCTGATTTGTCGGCGTGAAAATTCCTGCCATCTTGATCGGTGAACGCAATTCGTGAAAATCAGTAAATATTTTTGCAACGCAAATAGATAGACAACCAATTTGATGAAATTCTTATACGCATGTGTACTTTCTGGGTCAAATTGTGACATCGACCCCGGCCCCGGCAAAACAACCAATCACTTCCGGGTTATGTTTGCACATCCATTATGCAGTTTATTTTCCAGTGGATCTAATTTATTAATATCGATAAAGTAAGGTGGAAAAGTCTCTTTATTTAAAATTTTAAAGTTTAATTATCAAGATCAAAGACCTATGTGTGTCATTTTAACCCTTATTTCTGTCATCTTTATTTTATTTTATTTCATTCGATTTTATCCGTGGAAATTGTTTTGTTACCCACTGGAAAAATAACAGCAGAGGTCACCAGCCAAAACATGCAGAGCAAAATTTTTGTCAGTACGTCCGTCCGCCGTGTATCGTCAATTATGTATCGTGCATCGTGTGCTTGCGTATGGTTCTGAGAAATTTTCCAGCTTTAATTGGGGACATCCTCCCTTTACTCATGTTTTTCTTCGAGTCACTACTACCTGCATAATGATAACATAAGCCAGGTGAGAAGCTGTGGAAAAATGGCCGAGAGAGAAGAGGGTCCACTCGTTCTTGTTCAGCAAGTTTTCCAGGTAATTATTTTTTTCATGACGCCTCATTTAATGATTTACCATGTAGTCATGTCGGCCTATATGTTTAGTAATTTTATCTTGTTTTGTATTGTTGTGACTCATTCACAATCACATAAGGACAACTCAACCTTTGACTGGTTGACAACTTGACGTGTGGAGTATTTTCATTTTCATTTTAAAGACAAGTCGTCCTATTAAATTGACCTATCGTAGCGTCATACGTTATCGACCCTCATATGTTTTCGGTCCCCAACTTTGATTCCCGTTTACCGCGAAATTGTGCAAGCTGCACCGGTGACAGAAGCTATGCAGTTTACTCACGGTCTGTATTTTCATCAGGCTTAATCATGCTGAGAATAAAGTTTCCTGTCGTTGCTTATGCTCAAACATTTATAAAATGATTGATTTTTGGTACTAATCACTAACTAGGTGCATGCCAACATTCAAATGAGTCAAAGAAACATCATCCAACCTCGAAAGTTCAAAACAAAATTACTATCTGCTAGATTGAGTTTCATTCTGCTTTAGTCACTAGATGGATCACGTGAGGTGGTTACTATTTGGGATTCTATGGTGTGCAAATGTGGGGAAAATATTAAAATATTTGAAGTGAAAATAACAAAAAAAATTTGTTGTTGATTTACTGCATACTGTAATAAATTCCGATAAGCGTAATAAATATTAAGTCTACATTAAAGAGAAAATATCATAGATTGGTTTCTTATCTCCTGAAACCAAACATTACTGGTCTGAAATGAGGGGAAAAGGATTGTTATGAAGTGTGAGTGCATCAAGGAGGGGTGGGGTGTTTTACTTTCATGCCTTATGATATCTCTGGATTTTAATATAGTAGCCATAATGCCCTAGGACAAAAATGTAATTAAATTTGTTAAGTAGTAATTGAATAATATTTTTGATTTATTTTGCACGCCATACTAGCTTCTGAATATTCAATAAAATACCAACCAATGACAGGTGTGAAAACATATGACATTTTGAAAACATATGACATTGCTCCAATGTCGTGCATGCATAAGCACTGTTGATGGCGGACTGTCTCTCGCAACGTAAAACCAAAACTTTCAAAATTTCAACACACCATGAAGTGAAATGGTTATTGTTAAAAAATTGGATAGATGATATGAAAAAAAAAAATTTAGTTTTTGATTGTGAACAATTTTCCTGGTATCCTACTGAAAACACATGACACCAGGATACTGTAGTGTTTAGTTAGGCTGTTTGATCTTTTGGGGGAAAAGCTCAGTATGCTCTTTGTGTAACTGTAACAAGTGCAAAGGTCATGTTTTTTTTCCCAGATTTTTGTTTGTTAAAAATGTTAGCCTAATACTAGGCCTATCTGGCAACAACAGTGTACAACTACCATCATGTAAAATAAGCCTAGTACATGCTAACATTACAATGCACCTAAGAGCATAATAAACCTCAACATTTTCTAGGGTACCATTGTGGGTATCATGTCCCGTGGCACTTCGGCTGCCTCGCTCCGCACTTGCGATGTGCCTTTGAAAATTGTCCTCTTTTTTTTTCAACAGGCAGTTGCATGCCTGTTATAAAAACAAGGCCTCGGCGGGTTTAAACCACTAGTTAAAAACCGATTCAACACACTTTGATTCCCATTCATAAATACCTTTTCGGTAAAAAAACATCAACACTTTGGGTCAAAAAGTAAGATAAATGCAAAAATTATAATTGTTCAGTGAGTTCTTTGAACACAACACCCCTCCAGCTATGAAACAGCGGTAGTCGTGACACTTGTGTCCTTAAGCAAGACACTTTACCATTGCTTCGTCCTTCGGATGGGACTTAAAGCCATTGGTCCCATGTGTTGTGTAACGCATGTAAAAGAACCCAGTGCACTATCGAAAAGAGAAGGGGTTCGCCCCGGTGTTCCTGGTTGTGGCTGCTTCATGCGCCGTAGCACCTTGTAAACCCTTATAAGTGCTACATAATTGGGTCTCAGAATCCATCACTGCAATAACCTATATTTCTGAAAGTTTGTATATACTCAGCGCCTTGAGTACCTTGTTTGGTAGATACGTGCGCTATATAAGACTTCGATATTATTATTATTATTTATTTTTACCTCCATCTATGAGTTATCCATGGAGGTAGTTACCCATGCTCAGTACAAACAACGATTCTTAATGAGTTGTTTATCAATAATCAATATATCATTTGAATCTGATATAATAAAAAACATGATGAACATGTTCTGTTGATTCATTCGGATAAGTTTCCGTAGTTGCTACCACTTTTTCACTAATTTTTACAAAAAGGGATACCTCATTGAGGTAAATTATACTATATTATTTCATATCGAAAGAAAAAGTGGTGGCGTCATACGGAAACTTTTCCAATCATTCATAGAGAAAAGGTTGAATTTGAAAAACAAAATTTAATTATTTGATTATTTAATGCTAAGAAGAGCGAGACTAACATTAACATAACATTGAAATGAAGCAGTTGAAATTATTATTTATTGTTTGGCTTGGGTTTGAGTGAAATTGATCCAAGAATATTATGGAATAGGCTGACGGGGTGGACTTGATCCTACTTCTAGAAACTATAAGGCTCCCCTGTGAGCCTTATAGGGGACTAGTATTTTGGGCCTCTTTAACGCTATACGTTTTTCAAATCAGCGTTGATAGGTGAAAGTTTTACGCCCGTTAGTCAGCAATAACTGAAGTTTCTTTTGTACTACACTACCAAAACTTTCCCTACATTCTCAATATACATCCATAACGCTTGTATTTCCTGTTTGTTGAGTGAAATTAAAAACATCGTCAAAAAAATACAATTTTCTGCTCGGTACTCACTGTTGTTTTTCTGCCGCATCGCCTGAACCACCTGAAAATCCACAATGTACATTGTGCAGGCCCCCACCAAAAAGTATAACGTTGCACTGTACAACAATGTTTTGTACTACTAAGTAATTGCAACTTCCCTAAATTATTGTACACCGTCATACATTGTAGTAAACCAAACCCTAGAGCTACATGAAAAGGAACTGCATTAACTTAAGGTTGCAGTACAAATAAGAACCATCAAAACACATGGCCACCCATTGTTTAGCCTCTTTGCACATAAAATTGAAGTGTTTTCACATTTTTGGGTTGAATTACAGTGTCTGGCCTGTACAAATTTACTTGCTCTGATGCATAAATATCCATGTTGGTTGTTGATTTGGAAATGTGTATGCACATTCTGACTCTTTTATACCATTTTTTGACTAAAGCTTAAAGGCAGTGGACGCTATTGGTAATTACTCAAAATAATTATTAGCATAAAACCTTACTTAGTAACAAGTAATGAGGAGAGGTTGGTAGTAAAAAACATTGTGAGAAACGGCTCCATCTGAAGTGGAGTACTTTTCGAGAAAGAAGTAATTTTCCACGAATTTGACTTCGAGACCTGAGATTTAGAATTGGAGGTCTCGAAATAAAGCATCTGAAAGCACACAACTTCGAGTGACAACGTTTGTTTTCTTTCATTATTATCTCGCATCTTCGACGACCAATTGAGCTCAAATTCTGAAAGGTTTGTTATTTTGTGCATATTATGTTGAGATACACCAAGCGAGAAGACTGGTCTTTGACAATTACCAATAGTGTCCAGTGTCTTTAAAAGATGTTCTATGAGTAATAAATAATGTATTTTTTTTTCTTTCAGCATTAGCCTCACTATTGATTCCTAATCTGTGTTATAACATAACATATTTTGCACTGAACATGCTTAGTATTTGCATTATTTTAAAATCATGCCTGCTGTGTACTTTTATCAACCCTGAACCCCAAAACATGTGAAGAGTCATTTATCAAAGGACTGTCTGTCAGATCACGGATTGGAATGTGAGCTATTATAAGATTTACTGATAGAGCATCCCCCTGTGCTGTCAATAAAAAAAAACGAAGAAGCTAACGTCATTCTAGACTTGACTCAAGTCCCAATCCCGTGTCATCGCCAGAAAACTATTGTTTTGTGATGCTCTGCATTCCCTGATCTTGTTTGCTAGTTGGCGTGATATGCTTGGGGACGAGAACGGGACTTGAATCAAGTCTAACACCATTCCTGCTCGGAATTTCATCTTGTCAGAATCCTGTCTGGGGAATTAAAATTTACTGCTCGGCCTTGCTTTCAGCTTTTCTGTTGGCCATTACGGTAGTCTTCATCACCATGACAACAACATCTGCAGAGAGGAACTTCTTGAAAAAGTTGTCAAAATAAATTGTGTTTTTATTTTGGGTGTGTGGAAACATTCCTTGCGCTGTATGCTTGATGCTCGTGGAAACAACTTGAGTGGTGAATTTTAGCAGTCGCCCTGTCCTAACTTTCAATCACAACACACAGGTACCAATCAGAATGGTATACCAAGTTGAAGATTGTGGCATGCCTGATACTTCATGGGAGCAACGAAGGTGATTGCCTTCATGCCCCCTGATCATTGCTTTGGTGCCCTTGAAATACTGTGCCAGTAGAAATTTACAATTTTTCACAAGTGTACCAGTGCTAACATGTACATTGTACACATTTTCAAATAGCACTTCATAAAATTACACTGAATCTTGAATACTGTATTCATGAATAATGGGTCCAAGTTTACAGCTAACAGTACACATTTTTATGAAGGTAAACGCATGGCTTACCTGGCTTACTACTAGTAAGCCAGGTAAGCCAGATGTGCTAGGTATGTAGACAGGATCGAGGATGGTTACAGTACACAGTGATAATACATTTTCAAAATTACACTAATTACACTGAATCTTTAATTACTGTATTCATGAATAATGGGGTTCAATTATGTCCTAGTCTACAGCTACAGCTACAGCTAATACACATTTAAACGCAAGGCTCTCTAGTGGGGCTAAAAGATAGAGTACACACTGATGAAACACATTTCAAATTACAATGCTTAATGAATCTTGAATATGAATATCGAGGTTCAATTAGGTGCAAGTCTACAGCTAGTGTACACATTTGTATGAAGGTAAACACACTATGGCCTACTAGTCTCACTACAATAATGGAGCTAAAAAGATAGAGTATACAATGATAAAACATATTTCAAATTACACTTAGAATGAATCTTGAATATGAATATCGAGGTTCAATTACGCGCAAGTCTACAGCTAGTGTACATATTTTTATGTAGGTAAACACATGGCTTTACTAGGCTCACTACACCTTCTAGCCAGTATACAATGTACATTTTGAGTAATTTGTTTCCTATTGGCCTGGACTGGAGTGGAGAGGTAAAGTAATCTGACAGATGGAGTTCCCTCAGGCACTCCTTATATTCAGGTTGTTTTGCCCCCACAAATAAGACTAAGTAAAGTTAAAGGCACTGTACACGTTTGGTTATTGTCAAAGACCAGTATTCTCACTTGGTGTATACCAACATATGCATAAAATAACAAGCCTGTGAAAATTTGGATGCAATGAAAAATTATGAAAGAGAAAACACCCTTGTTGTATAAAATAGCGTGCTTTCAGTGCCTTCAAAGGGACATGTTGCGTTGGTTGCCTTGGATCGGGCGAGTTGGTCTATGAAAAATTCTTGAAACTGATCCACACAAATATGCCTCAGAAATTGTACGGTGTTCCTTATACGTCATAAACTTACACATCCATTTTGTGGAGTCAAATTTTGGACTCCACAAAATGGCCGACCGTGTTAGTTCGCAAAGTAAAAGGAAAACCACACAATTTCGAGGCATACTTGTGTGGATCTTTATATTCTACTCTTAAAACATCTTTCTAACTATTGTATGCATCTTATATGATTTGAGGCTTTGCATGGTTCGGTATCAATATTTGGTTTGCAGTAACACCGTGTGTGTATCTACATGTACTTGCCAGGTAGAGTTTGTTCTTAGAGAACTGTCTTTCTTTATTCTCTTACCGCGGAGTAGATTATCGGGTGTTCGGGAGACTTCTCAGTTCTGAAAAGAACTGTCCTGCTTCTTTACTACTACTACCCGGGCGGAAGGTATAGAAAATTGGCTGGGACTACTACTTAAGCTTAAAGGATCATAATTAACTGTACTACCGCTGAGTCAGTTCTTGAATTGGTCTCAACGTTTCGTCTAGCTTGCTCTAGTCATCGTCAGGACAAATGTCTTATAACAAATGGTTTCAAACATTTTTCATAGACCAACTCGCCCGATCCAAGGCAACGTGTCCCTTTAATGCATGTCCAGGGTTCACTGGGAGGGTATTTCATCTACCCCTTCTTCCTGCGATGTTGTGATCCATCGACCGTCATGAAATTCAAATGACGGACTTGTAATATCTTCGGCAGAGAGGCTTCCGGTGAATTTACCTGCAAAAGTCAATTGGAGCCGCTTTGAGATTCAAATTCAAAGTAGTGTAATTTTTCTGAGGATTTACGGATTTAGTGAAAAGAAGTGAAGTATTTTTCTTACGGATATAAAACAAATTGCAACGGAAAGATTTTTTATTTGATCATCTCTATATTCAAGATTTGACTTACAAACTCAGCTACATCCATGTATATAATATTGTAAAATATGTCTACTTCATTTTATTACACGTAGTACAACATTATTTATGTTAATCAAAAGAAAAAACTGTAGGAGGGCCTATAATATAACCATAGAGGAAGAAAATACATTTACTTACCATCTGGCTACCTACTTACATGTGCATACCATGCTACACATGTACATGTACAAACATGCAGGATACCTTTATTGCAACATTGACCTTGTTTGGGTTTTACAAAGGGGCACAGTGACATAGAACAATGATAGAACATTTTGTTTGAGGTTTTTAGGGTTATTTATTGGTTTAATTGTTGTTGTTTTATTTGATGTACATCTAGTAAACATTGTATAATGTATACCTGTTGGTCGAACATTTATGACATTTGCGCATGTTTTTACCAATATGCTAGATTATGATTATACATGTAGTGCATGGGGAGAACCCTGATTGGGCTGAGTAAAAAAAAAAGTAAAGCGTCCTGGTTTCTAAAAAATAAAAGGAGGAGGGGCTTTTTATTTTTTTATTTTCAAGATGGCCGCCATACTTTTCAAAATGTCAATGATCCATTGTTTTTTCTACTGTTCAAACACAAAAATAGGCCTGTAAATAATTACTCTAATGTAATTTTTTATGTAACACTTTGTAAATTGTATACATTTTACGCTTTAATGCCTTTTTATATATGTGATTGTTACTATTTTTAAGATGTACTTTGACCCTTTCAGCTTTTATTGCTGGTCATTTTGTTGTATACATGTATGTATACCAATAAATATAAATAAATAGATTGTACTGATTATAAGATTAGTAAAAAATATGCGCACAAATGCTCAAACCAACTATCCTTGTAAAATGAAATCCTACACTAAAAGCATTAGGTCTTAAGTGTCTAATCAGTAACAACAGGCCCTGGCAAGTGCCTCATTTGATTGAAACTGACCACAGCTCCTGTGAAGTTCCAGCCTCAAATACATAGCTGCAGGTCTGTGCATTAAACTTGATTGGTACTTCTGGCATTAAAGGCAGTGGATACTATTGGTAATTACTCAACAATTTTTTTAGCATAAAACCTTTATTGGTGACGAGTAATGGGGAGAGGTTGATGGTATAAAACATTGTGAGAAACGGCTCCCTCTGAAGTGCCATAGTTTACGAGAAAGAAGTAATTTTCCACAAATTTGATTTCGAGACCTCAGATTTTGAACTTGAGGTCTCAAAATCAACCATCCAAACGCACACAACTTCGTGTGACATGAGTGGGTTTTTTTCTTTCATTGTTATCTCGCAAGTTTGAAGACCGATTGAGCTCAAGTTTTCACAGGTTTGTTATTTTATGCATATGTTGAGATACCCCAACTGTGGAGGCTAGTCTTTGACAATTACCAACAGTGTCCACTGCCTTTAAGTACAAAAAATAGACTATGATTGATAGCACTGAACACCTTTGATAATAATTGTCAAAGACCAGGGCCCAATTTCATGGCTGTGCTTACCGCTGAATTCTGCGCTTACGACTACTAATCTCTGCTTGCAGGCTAGTGCTGAATTTCTGCGCTAGCACTCGCACAAGCCAAAATTCCCTTCTAATCCGTGAAATAAGCTTGACGTTAGCGCAGATTTCCCTACGTCCGCAAGCGCCGATTCTTATTACAGTAAGCAGAGCCATGAAATTTGGACAAGTATTCTCACTTTGTGTATCCCAATGCATAAGTTTAATATTTGAGTGAGAAATTACCTCTTTCTAAAAAACTATGTGACTTCAGAGGGAGCTGTTTCTCACAATGTTTTATACATCAACAGCTCTCCATTGCTCATTACCAAGTAAGTTTTATGCTTACAATTTTGATAAGTACAACTGTATATTTACCAAAAGTATCCAGCACCTTTAAGTTTTGGTGATGTCTCTCTTTGTCATGTCACTGGTGCTGTGAACGTGACCAAGAGTTTGAAACGTGTGAAGTACAAGATCACACTGTACAACGACATATGATTTGCGTGTATGTGTAATGTTCAAGAGGTACTCCCTCTGGGACATTGAATCAGCGCAAGTGCTTTCTCCACTATCGGAATTTCCCTCTCAACTGGCAATTACTGTCGGATTCACTTGACGTGTTTGGCTGGCTTTACGAAGCCACTAGATGCTGCCTGGACAGGCTCTAAATCCAGTATGAGTGTTTGTTTCTGCTTTTTTTTTTCAGGGGTTGGGTTTTTTCAATGTACACTGTGTAAAATCTTTTGCATAGTTGCATTTTTTGCAAAATAAGCTGAGCACGTTTTTTGATACCTTTTGTAATATCAGGTTTTTGGCCATGACATGAATCCCTAACTCACTGTGGAAGTTTCAGTTTCATTAGTTGTCTAGTTTTTGAGAAAGTGAAAATTACACAGCAATGTTTTCAGGCGAGACGCATAAATCTGTTGTTCATTCTAGGATAATTTTCATCTCACTGGGACACAAATTATTTTTGTGAAATTGTTTTACTAAATTCCCCAAAACTACAGCATCTCAGCAAGGGGAAGCTTTCTACATCATTATCTTTAATTTGTGTAAGTTCATTGAGTTTGATGTCAATCTGTGGACAGGACATTTGTGTTTTGTGTTACCCAAACTCTTTAAAGTCACCTGGAAATATAATTTGTTGTCTTTCAAACATAAGAGTATCTGCTTACGAACAATAAAACAATTTTTTTAGTAATTGTTTGTCACGATTTGTATGTTTAAAAAATATATAAAGTTGTTTGGGGGACTGACTCCGCCTACCCCTTTTGTGACGTCAATCGAGGCAGACTTTGCCTGCAATGCGTATAGTAAACACACGTGCAAAGTACATGTACGTCCAAGTCGTGAGTTGGTACATTTCAAAAAGTGGTTTTCTGCATTCAGCAGCAATACACCTGGTCGGCATTGCCAGAAAAAAACTCACGACTTGGTCCGTACATATAATTGTGTTTACTCTACGCATTACAGTCAAAGTCTGCCACGATTGACGTCACGAACAGCGCCCTCTCGGGTCGGGGTCTACTCTTAAATTTGTAAATAACATAAGAAGTGATTTCTTAAAACCTTAGTTAACTGTTTATTCACATTCCACTCATCAAAACACATTTATTAGTGACAAAAGCTTTATTTTGAAAAAAATACCACTTCCAGGTGACTTTAAGGGGATAGGATCTATGTAGGAGGAGAAAGTATTGAATCTGCATATAGGCTGATCCAGTGTGTAGAATGATAGTACATGTAGCTCTCCTCATGGACACATCATTCATCTCTGTTCCTTGTGATTTGTATTGTGACATTACACATACACTTTAGTAGCAACTGTTATTATTTTTCAGATGCTACAATGTAGATCAATCTTTGTTCTTTGTGATATCAGTCCATGGTTTACCAACACTAACTTTTACTTTCTCTATTTCTTACGGATATTGTACGTATGTACATGCCTAGTCAGGGTACACAGGTCCGTAGTCAATTACATGAGGGAAACTTGTCTTCCTGGTACTTAAAGGGAAGGTACACGTTTGGTAGTTGTCAAAGACCAGTCTTCTCACTTGCTGTATCCCAACATATGCATAAAATAACAAGGCTGTGAAAATTTGGATGCAATGAAAAATGATGAAAGAGAAAACACCCTTGTTGTATAAAATAGCGTGCTTTCAGTGCCTTCAAAGGGACATGCTGCGTTGGTTGCCTTGGATCGGGCGAGTTGGTCTATGAAAAATTTTGGTGTATCCCATCATATGCACTAAATAACAAACAGGCTTTGGGGTCAATCGGTCATCGAAGTTGCGAGAAAATGATGAATGAAAAAAACACCCTTGTTGGACAAATTTGTCATTTGTGTGCTTTCAGATAGGAATAAAAGACTTCTAGCTAGAAGTCTTTTGTTATTTTAGTGAGAAATTACCTCTTTCTCAAAAACTACATTACTTCAGAGGGAGTCGTTTCCCACAATGTTTTACACTATCAACAGCTGTCCAATGCTCATTACCAAGTCAGTTTTTAAGTTAATATTTGTTTTGAGTAATTACCAAATGTGTACCTTCCCTTTAAAGATAGTTTTGTTCTTAGAATCACAATACTACAGACTCTAGGTTCTTCCTGGTTTCACTTTCTGCCATGCCACACCACAAATAATTTTCAGTTTCTGTGATGAGTTTCATTAGATTCTGCCTGAAATCTGGGAACTGCCAGAAAGTGTCAGGAAAAATATTTTTGTTCTTTATCTCACTTGCTGAAATGTTCCTCAAGAAAACAAAGTATCTGGGCCAATGATTTGGAACAAACTCACTACTGTCATTAGGGAATCTGTTACTCCAACTGCATTTCGAAAAGTGCTAAAGAGTCACTTTTTTCCATGTTATAAAATTGCTTTCATGTAGATAGGGCCACATTTTAATTTCTATGTTTTGTTATGAATGCAAATTTGACATCTACAAGTAGGCCTGGGCGAATTATTCGAATATCCGGTTAATGGCGAATAGGTTTTCCTATCCGTAACCGCGAATGCCTTTTTCTTCTTAACCGGATATCCGCGTAGGGCACGAATACCTATTTATAAACCGGATAGTTCTGTAATTACAACCAAGTAACCGGATATTCTTTTAATATCCGAATATCCGCGGACGTTGGGCGACAACTGATAGGAATGTTTTGTCTGAATCCTTATGAAACTTCTATTAAGACAGCATAAAACAGCATAAATTAAGTATTTAACTATGCTCACCTCCATGAAGAGTTAAACAGTGAAATTTCTGACGTAATTTGTTCAAAGATTACAAAAGTTTTCCATCACGTAGAGTCAGTCACGATCAAAAAAAAAAGCAAATCGCCATCTTTAAATTAGATCCGGTTATTTTTTTTTATATTTTTTAATAGCGCCCTCTAGCGGCGAAAAAAACTATTCGAATTTCCGGTTTATTTCGGATAGTTGGCCAGCGGTATCCAAATATCAAAATATCACTATTCGCCCAGCACTATCTACAAGTATTAATTTTGTTTTCAAAATTATTATAAGACTTGCTTTTTATAATCTTACACATGATTCATACTCATGACAATTTTAGAAAAAAATCAAAAACAATTTTGATTTCTTAATTCTTAATAATCTTTTAAAATTGTGTATACATTGTATTGTGTTTATTGTCTTGTACCATTGTAGAGAATAAACCATTAATGAACGAACGATGCAATCGTTGAAAATCGTTGAAAATATCTCTCTTGTTTTTTCTAAAGCTCTGCAGCTTTGGGGTGAAGCAGGAGCAGGTGAGCTTCCCTCGTGTGACTATGTCTTCCCACCGTTGGATCTGCTGTCGACACACCGGCCGAAAACGCCGTAAAGTGGACAGCATAACGGCCATCAACCTAACCCGCAAGACGCCGCGGTCACTGACATGGCCGTGCGTGGCTGACTCCGCCATGATGAACCCTAGAAAACCATGGCTTGCTCTCAAAGGTACTGACTGTTGTTTTCACGCTGCTGTTGCTTGTCTCTTTGTGATTTCTCATTCAGTTAAATAAAAGAAGGGCCCCTGCAGGGTTGTAATTATAAAGCAGCATTTGGAAACGGGTCGTCCAAAAATATATCACACACCGGAAACAAGGATTTAATATTTGTATTAATTATGAGACCTCAACAAAACCAAAAGAAAAAATACAATACAAGGCAAAATGAACAACTATAAAACCAAAACAGAAACAACAAAGCAAAACTGAATTACAGGCCCAGCCCTATAAAAGACTGAACAGTACAGAAATTATGATGACACAAGGGCAGCTAGAACAATGAACATTTATTGTATGAGATGAACAAGCAAATACAAGAAGTTTAATCTGGGAATGATGCAAGAAAAACACAAAACAATACCATTTGGGTCAGGGACAACAATATTAAATTTTTAAAAATCTGATATTCCAATTCTTTCTAAATCGTCTCATAGCAGAAACCCATAATGGCCCAAATTCTTTTGAATCCTCCTTTAAGTGCAATGCCCTGAAACCATTGGTTCTCCTACAGGTAATTCCTTCTCTGTGGCAAAGAGGATGTTGAAAGAGTTTTGCTAC
Source organism: Asterias rubens (assembly GCF_902459465.1). Taxonomy (NCBI): domain Eukaryota; kingdom Metazoa; phylum Echinodermata; class Asteroidea; order Forcipulatida; family Asteriidae; genus Asterias; species Asterias rubens. Next base: position 3,587,320 of record NC_047066.1, on the reverse strand, counting down.
ATGTAGTTTGGGCAGGCATGATATTATTGATACCAAGGGTCGTGGGTTCAAATCCGACCCGAGTAACATGCCTGTGATATTTTTTCAAAATTTAACAGATCTCTTATATCGTTGCGGTACCCGCTGCCAAGACATAGGATTCGAACTGCCTCTAGCTACCGGGCAACCTCGGTAGTCTAGTTGGTAAGACACTGCTCTAGAATTGCAAGGGTCATGGGTTCGAATTCCACCCGAGTTACATGCCTGTGATATTTTTTCACAGGACTCGGGAAAGTACTGAGTATACAGTGCTTATTCACATTGGTGTATGGGTAAAAACCAAAATTAATATTCTTTATCCCCGATGCAAATTTAACATCTCTTAGATAATAATATTCCTACTTTTAGTCTAAATTCCGATTTTGTTTTTGCCTGTGGGGAAAAATTAGAAAAAACTGTGATTAAATAGCATGACAAGTATATTAAACCCTACACCTTATGAACAAGTACATGGGAGGTAAGCCCTTGAACCCAATTAAAAAAAAAAAAAAATTTTCCCAAGGACCAAAATAGTTTGGTTTCCATACATTTTGCATTCTCAGAATTTGAGTTTTGTTGGATCAAAAATGAGATCAAAACCGAAAGTGATTAAGACTTTAATCTAAAATAACAGCAAGCGCAAGTCAGTCAGTTGAAACAGCCCAGCATCTGTAGTGTGCTGAGGAATGAACATGATACGCCTAGAAAGCAATGGGGGTAGGAATTGTGCATCATGGCGAAACCAAAAGTACGTTAATGCATTAGTTCTGTAGTTCTTGCTTTTTAAAGGCACTGGACACCTTTGGTAATAATTGTCAAAGACCAGTGTTCTCATTCGGTGCATCTCCACACATGCATTACATAGCAAAACTGTGTCAATTTGGGCTCAGTTGTAAGAAAAAACACTCTTGTTGCACTATATTGTGTGTGCTTTCAGATGCCTGAAAAAGGCTTCAGGCCTGAAGTCATTTTTTAGATTCAAATATTTTAGGGAGAAATTACTTCTTTCTCAAAAACTATGTTACTCCCGGGGGAGTTGATTTCCACAATATTTTATACTATCAGCAGCTCTCCATTGCTCGTTGGCAAGTACATGTGCTTATGCTAATTTATTTTGAGTAATTACCAAAAGTGTCCAGTGCCTTTAAGTAAAACCGAACTTGTCAGTCGAACTGAAATGAGGAATTACACATAACCACTCTCTTAAGGTTGAAATTGCTATATCAGCTTTCTGTGTGACAGGTTTTTGCTTTCAGTCATGTACAGTACAATGAAGTTGATCTCAATGGTGTTTATTACACTGTATTAAAGTGTAGAATATGTAAAGGCGTATAAACATGTAAAATGTACGTCCTGTGCCCAGAAGAATTTAACCTTCCTGTAACGGGCATGATATTCTACCGACTTTAGTCTGATTTCCGATTTATTTAATTTTTGCTTTGGGAAAAAAACAGAAAAAGTATTATTAAATTACTTGAAAAATTGCATTTAAAGATGCTATGTCAGATTTTTTGCCCCAAACATTAAAAAATAGATTTTTTTGAGTGAATGGTATTTCAAAGAGTGTCACCCGCTCTAACAAAAAAAAGTTTAACTTTAACTTATAATGGTCAGGAACCATGACGAAAATTTAAAAAGTTTTTTATAAAACACTTAAGAATTGGTCACGTGATATATTATTTCACTGCTACTAATAACTGGCGGACTTTTTCGAGCAATGGCTCAAATGAAAGCTTGTAGCTTTTTCAACCCCCATCAAAATACCTATTGAATTTTAAATCAAAATTTTTGGGTCAAATCGGCAAAAAATCTGACATTAGCATCTTTAACATGTTTAAAGTCAACACAATGTGTGTAAATGTAGGTCAGCCCTTGTATCCAATAAACAAAATTTCCAAATACCATGCCTGCTGTAATGGATTATAATACATACATGACTGGCAGACAGAAACACGATCAAACTTTTTACTCCCATAATGTAGTTTTCTTCGAACACAATTTCCCTTTTTTTTGGGGGGGGGGTAACTTTTCATTATGTTCTTGTGGGAGGCACACATCGATAACGTGTTCAATATTGTATCATCCTGGATCTAGATCGAGGATGTTTAAATTTGTTGGAAAATAAGGCATCCAAGTTTTTGTTAACACCATTAAGTTGTAGCCCCGTGTGTGTGAAGAAGTAATTTGAAATTGTTGTCCATAATTAATAAGGATGTTTACAGATGTACTTTTAAGTTGGGAATGTAGTGTATTCTGCCATACCAGCCAGGCTCCTAGTGGTTGATATGCCTTCATCATTGCAGACTGCGAAGGGAGTATAAAACCCTATTTCAGCCCCAGGAGTTGGTGGCAACAAGGTTTGCGGTAACACCATGTAATGACTATCTCTAATGAGTTGGGGTGGTTCTGAATAGAACCGTTGGTTTCAACTCGACGTTTCGATCAGTATGCTCTGATCGTCTTCTGGAGAAAACGATCAGTTTTATTATTTTTTTTCTTTTCTCCAGAAGACGATCGGAGCATACTGATCGAAACGTCAAGTTGAAACCAACGGTTCTATTCAGAACCACCCCAACTCATTAGAGATAGTCATCACATGTACTTACCGCAAACCTTTCCATATCGTATTTCCACCATGCAGAGTTTCAAATCCTACCTAAGCCCCTGGTGATTGATGATTTGGGTTGATAGCCCAAATCAGTCATAGCCCTCACCTTGAAGTGGCTGTCCGACCTTGTGATGTTAGGCAATTTTTCATTGAGCAAAATGAAACCGATAGTCTCTCAATAAGCTGTGGTGGTTCTGAAAAGGACCAGCCGGCGATTTCACAAAACTCTTCCTTACTTAATATTAATCTTATGACTTAGGACGAGTCCCAACCCTGCACTGTAGTATGCAGACATAATAAAGATTAATCCTAAGTTAGGACGAGTTACTCGTCCTAACTCGAGGTAAGACGAGTCCTAACTCTTTGTGAAATCGACCCCAGTGGTGTAAGAACTTGATGTTCTCTCAGGATGCTATAACCACAACAAACAAGCCACAATTTTAAAGGAACACTATAGAATTGGTAAGAAACAAAACTCGTGAAGATCACAGATTTACATAAAACTTACACCGTCTAATGATGATGATAGTAGAAAAACATCCCTTAAAATATTTCTGTCTGAAATGCCATATTTGATGAGAAATAAATAATTTCATTTCACGTTTGGAGATTATCGTTCAGTGAGCGTTTTATTCATTTTTGTTTTGCCAATCGATGCAATGCAAAATTTGTAATCACTTTTTCACTATTTTCTCGCAACCCAGATGGCCAATCGATCTCAAACTTCTACAGGTTTGTCAGTTTATGTATTTGACGGATTACATAAAGTGCTTACGCTGCCAGTAACTGTTTTGTTAGCAAAAACCAATTCTGTAATGTTCCTTTAAATATCATCCATTATATAATTTAACTTTGTACCCCTCTCTATCTACGTTACCAACCAGTTGGACGTCATTTTCAAGTGTTCAACATTGTAGCAGAGAAGCAGCTGCATCGCTGCACCACAAAAGACGATGTGCAATACTGGACCTGGATCAGCGATGATATCATCGGGATGGTCGGAGCTAAAGCTGTATATCACTGGGATCTCTCACCACCAGGTTTGTACAAGACTTGACATCTATTGACCCCTCGCATGCACACCACAGGCGGCTACTGTGCCAGGCTCACCATTTTGGTTGGCAGTTAGGTTTACGTGTAAACGCTGCGTCGCCTAAAATGCGTACTTCACTGAATAACGCACAGTGACATTGCCCACCAATATGGCGCATCCAAGATTATTTGATAATGACGTCAGGTCAATTGGGTCAACTGCGGAGGCGTCCGGCGTGCATGAACATCAGGGACCAATTTCATGGCTGTGCTTACCGCCGAATTCTTCGCTTACGGTTGGCATTCTCGGCTTGCACGACCGAATTTCTGTGCTAGCTGTTTAAAAGAATGCCTAGTAACATGGAGTACGCAAGGACACAAGCCAAAATTCACTGCTTATAATAATAATAATAATAATAATAATCATATTTATAACGCACCTTTTGCCAAAGGATACAAAGCGCCAGGTATTATTACTGCAAGGAGTGGGGCGAATTTTGAGATATAAGACCTAATCCTTAAGCACCATGTAATGGTTTACAAGGTGCTGTGGTGCAATATGCTGCCAATCCAGCCAGGAACACCGGGGCGAACCCCTTCTCTTTTTGATAAGTGCACTTGGTTCTTTTACATGCGTTTACACAACACATGGGACCAACGGCTTTACGTCTTATCCGAAGGACGAAGCAATGGTTATGTGTCTTGCTTAAGGACACAAGTGTCACGGCTGGGGATTCGAACCCACACTCTGCTGATCAGAAACACCAGAGTTTGAATTCGGTGCTCTTAACCGCTCGGCCACGACACTCCCCCGCTAACCTATGAAATACGCTTGACATAAGCACGGAATTCCCTGCTTCTGCGACTTCTGCACTCAAAGCCCACAGAATCACACTGTTTACAGGTATAAGTGCAGTAAGCAAAGCAATAAAATTGGGCTCAGTTGGTTGGTTTAGCACAAACCTTAGAGGGCGCTATTAAAGACAGTGAACACTTTTGGTAATTGTCAAAGACTAGTCGTCTCACTTTGTGTATCTCGACATATACATAAAATAACAAACCTGTGAAAATTTGAGCTCAATCGGTCGTCAAAGTTGCAAGATAATAATGAAAGAAAAAACACCCTTGTCACACCAAGTTGTATGCTTTCAGATGCTTGATTTCGAGACCTCAAATTCTTAATCTGAGGTCTCAAAATAAAATTCGTAGAAAATTACTTCTTTCTCGAACACTATGTTACTTCAGAGGGAGCCATTTCTCGCAGTGTTTTATACTATCAACAGCTCCCCATGACTCGTTACCAAATAAGGTTTTATGACAATAATTATTTTGACTAATTACCATTGGTGTCCACTCCCTTTAAAGGTTGCTTCTAGAAAGCCCTCCATTTCCAAGAATCTGGAGAGAGAACAAATAATTTTGAAATTTTACCTCAAGTTTGATTTTTGGTTTGCCTTGTTTTCAGCTGATTTAGGGCCCCAGAAGGTGTTTGCAAGACACACAAGACTTAGCGTGTGTCAGATCATCAGCTACAAGGCAGATCCAACCCAGAGGTGGCTTGCCCTGGTCGGTCTCTATAGGGACTATGATAGTGAGGTCAGTTCAGGTAACACCCAGGTGTTCCCCTGGTGTTCCCCTAGTGTTAATTATTTGTGCATGGGTACAGTCTGTTAATTTAGCCGCTTTGAGAACTTCTCTTTTATCCTCTGAAAGCTGCCAGTTTTTAATCCGATTTGGTCACTTTTTCTTTGTCGGTATGTTTGTTTGCTTGTCCTTTTCCGTTTTCTGTTTGTCCTTTTCTGTTCTCTGTCTGTCCTGTTTTGTTCTCTGTCTGTCCTGGGGCCAATTTCACAAAGAACTAAGATTAATCTTAACTGCAAATCAATCATAGTTGCTAAGTAAAGTGAGATGTCAATACTGAAAATTTGAGAAGAAAACTGTAATGCGACTGACCGTAATGCGACTGACCATGGTTTTGCCATGTGTATCTAAAAGTTAAAGTTGCTGACCATTATTACATATAGTAACACTTTCGCAAGCTTTTTAGTTGAGGAAATTTTTGAATTATGAAAAGTTTTTTTCTTTTTACAATATGCTTTTTGTGTAATGTGACTTACCGCTTTTTACAACGTTATAACTTAGTGGAAAGAATATCTAACATAGAACTTCTAGCACCAAGATCAAGAAATGACACAGAAAGGTGTAATGCGACTGACCATGGAATTGCCCATTGGCTTGTCTCCGCCCAGGGGTAAATGGGTACCTGTGAGGGCAGAGATGGTTCTTGTGATTGATTTAGCGGAGTAGCGCATTTGTTGCACAAGGCTAAATACAGTCCCTAGGGAGCCGAATCGGTTTAAAGCCATTGGACACTTTCGGTAAACAGTGATGTCCAAGGCCCACACTTCGTGTATCACAACTTATATATATAAATAACAAACCTGTGAAAATAACAGGAAAACCTACCCTTGTTTCTTCACGTTTCGCCGTGTCATGACATGTGTTTTAAAATAAATCCGTGTTCTCGATATCGAGAATCGATATTGTTTTAATGTTTTCTCATAAAGTAAAGCATTTCATGGAATAATATTGCAAGAGAAGTCTTTCACCATTACCTTTTGTAAACCCTGTAAGTTATTTGTAAATATGTGAACTTTAAAAAAAAATTCTGTACCGAAAGTGTCCAATGGCTTTAAGGAATGATTTAAGGCCCAGTGACCAGGGAAAATAATGTGAAGCGCTTTGGGACGCCCTCTGGTGTGAAAAGCGCTATAAAAAAAACTAACTATTATTATTATTTTCCGTCAGTCCAATGAGTTTCATGTGAACAACATATCAGGAATTGCACAAGTCTACTCCATAGACAACAAGTGGAGCCAGCCCATGGATGCCCAGGCTGTGTCGTTTGCAACGTACCGACGCAGCGAGAATGTGCTGCCCTCGTCGTTCCTCTGTGTGGCCAATAGACTATCAGCGCAACAGGGAAAGGTATGTATATCAAGCAGAGATGCCAACATCTGTGTCTTGCACTCAGGGAGATATGTAGATCGAGTACATTCAACATAACATAGTAAAAAGTTTCCTAAAAGGCAGTGGACACTATTGGTAATTACTCCAAATAATTATTGGCATAAAACCTTTCTTGGTGACGAGTAATGGGGAGAGGTTGATGGTATAAAACATTGTGAGAAACGGCTCCCTCCGAAGTGACATAGTTTTCGAGAAAGAAGTAATTTTCCACGAATTTGATTTCGAGACCTCAGATTTAGAACTTGAGGTCTCGAAATCAACCATCTAACCGCACACAACTTCATGCGACAAGGGTTATTTTTCTTTCATTATTATCTCGCAACTTAGATGACCGATTGAGCTCAAATTTTCACAGGTTTGTTATTTTATGCTTAATGTTGAGATACACCAAGTGAGAAGACTGATCTTTGACAATTACCAATAGTGTCCACTGTCTTTAACTAGGGAGGTTTTCAAATTCGTTCATCAGAAATTTTTTAAAGATTGGTTTATTTTCAAGGAGTCTCCTGCAGAATCAGGCAGGGTTGGCAGCTCTGGGTCAATTTCACAGCAAACTTAGGACTGGTCCTAACCCTAGGAGTCCTTAAAACTTAAGGCTAGTCCTAAGTTAGGGTGAGTAACTCGTCCAAACTCGAGATTAAAGACTAGTCTTAACTCTTTGTGAAATCCACCCCTTTACATCTAGTATGACTACGAATGACAGTATGACACTGCATTAACCAACCGTCAGGTTCAGCCCCACTCTACATACAAAACCTGTTGATCAAAGACCAGGGCCCAATTTCATAGAGCTGCTAAGCACAACAATTTGCTTAGCATGACAATTTTTCCTTGATAAAAACAGGAATACCAACCAAATTTCCATCTGTTCCATATTGCTTGTTACTGGTATTCAGCGGTTTTTCGCTCATCCTGAAAATCATGTGGAAATATGGTTGGTTATCCTGTTTTAATCGAGGCAGAAATTTCACAAGTTTTTTTGCTTCAGCTCTATGAAATTGGGCCCTGGTCTGAGATTTACCAGCAACATTCTCCTTGTTCCCCGGTCTCGTTTAGCCAGCTACGGAGACAGGTTTTTTTTCCAGCACAGCACCCAGGCTCTAAAATTCACTTCCTGAAAACCTCAGGGAAAATACATCTCCCTTTTCCAGCAGCAACTGAAGACATACCTGCCACACTTGCTTTCCCTACCACTTGACAGCTCCCTCTTGTGCTATCTTGACCGGCGCCTTTGTATGGCTTTCTACAGATTAAAGTGCGTCTTTACAAATGTTATTATTATTGAGTTTGGGGGTTGAACAAAGAATTGACTAGAGTGGGATTCGAACCAACGACCTCCGGATTAATGTGCCAGCGCTCTACCAACTGAGCTGTCTAGCCCTGTATTGGTGGTGTCCCTATTTTGTCAATATCTTTGTTCGGGGGTGCCAGTCAGAAGCCATACAACCGTTAACTGCCGTGTAGCCAGGGATCACAACCAAATTACGATACAACCTGGGAAGCGGCAGCCAGGGGATCACCTTAAGGGGATGCGACTTTTTGTTTCAGATATCAATATAAACCTCAAGGGAAACTGACTGGGAAAATTTTGAATGAGTTTTGGGGTTGAACAAAGAATTGACCAGAGTGGGATTCGAACCAATGACCTCGGGATTATTATTGTTATTACTGAAAGGTAAAACTGGATATTATTTTCTTGTTGTTATCAGCTCCATGTCATCGAGCTGGGACCGCACAAACCTGGGAATGCTGCCCTCATCAGCTGTACAGAACAATTATATTTCGACGAAAGCGACCCTTACGACTTTCCTGTATCTATTCAGGTGAGACTCTCGCGGTCTTGTGATCGCGACGAGATGTAAAAATGAAATATTCTGTGCAAGTCTTGTGCGAATTTTGACATTTTTTTGCGTGGTTTCCTTCCTTCACATGTTGAAGTCATTTCCCTGGAAATTCAAACGCCCAAAAATGTTCAAATATGTGCAAGACTTAAAGACACTGGAGACTAAGCTTGGGCGGTTCCAGAAATTTGGGGCTCGGTTCCGGTTCCGAAAAAAAGCTCGGTTCTGAGACATACCCGGTTCCAATTCAATATAAAACAGAAGCGGCCCGTCCCGAGCTCACACACACACAATTGAGCCGATCTATTTTAACTGAAAATAACCAAGTTAATCAGACATCGGTCCCGAGCTCACACACACACAATTGGAGCCGATCTATTTTTAACGAAAATACCAGAATACCCACCCCAAGTCAATCAGACATCGTGCCACCGAGCACCTATTCTCCCTGCATTTAAACAAGTCTTTGATTTAGCCGGCAGTACGTCCGTTGTGTAGCAGTACGTCCGTAGTGCAGTACGTCCGTAGTGCAGTACGTCCGTAGTGCATGCAGTGTGTCGTCTCTGTACATACAAGTGTACATGCCTGTACATGCATACAGTACTGTGTGTTTTGTGCATGGGGCAAGCTTTTATGAATATGGATATATCGGCAGCCAATCACAACGTGCTGTCTATTTGGACTTTGGACTCTGTACATGTACATGTATATGCATGAGATATACATGTATAGATCCCTATGCATTGGAGGGGGCTGTGCACTGTGTATGCAGCCACACGTGATAGTTGATACTCATGTCGGCTTGAAGCCTTTGCACACTGTATCTGCGGTCACCGCTTTCAACATCAAGCCTCAATTTCTAGAGCCGGTTCGTCGCAGGATCGGCTCCACAGAGCCTTTTATAGTTGGGACTCGGTCTTTTAAAATCGGAACCGACAAAAGCGGGTACCCGGTTCCACAGAAGAGTGGAACCGCCGGTCCAGTTTTCAATTTGGAACCGGGTAGAACCGGGTAACCGAAGGAACCGCCCAAGCTTACTGGAGACCTTTGGTAATTGTCAAAGACAAGTCTTTTCACTTGGTGTATCTCAACATAAGCATAAAATATAGCAAACCTGTGAAAATTTGAACTCAATTGGTCGTCAATTGGTCGTAAACCTATTGACCACCAAAATGGGGAGCGTGCACAGTCGCCGCGTGTGACATGCGTGTAAGGGGTCAATATGGGTAAAAACCAAAATGAATATTCTTTATCCCGATGCAAATTTAACATCTATTAAATCGTGTGCAGTACCCGCTGCTAAAACATTGGATTCGAACTGCCTCTAGCCACCGGGCAATTTCGGTGGTCTAGTTGGTATGACACTACTCTTGAATTGCAAGGGTCAGGGGTTTGAATCCCACCCAAGTAATATGCCTGTGATTTTTTTTCACAGAACTCGGGTAAATGCTGAGTACACAGTGCTATCAAACATCAGTGTATATGGGTAAAAAACCAAATTGAAATTATTATTATTACTATTAACTTACCAACTGACAACCTCACCTGACTTCTGACTGTTTGTCACAGATTTGTTCCAACTATGGCCTAGTTTACGTCCTGACCAAGTACGGCCATGTGAAAGTGTGTGATATTGAAACGGGTACCTTCCTCTGTACTGCTAGCGTCTCGCCTCTGACTCTCTTCACTGGGGCACCAGACTGTGAAGGCAAAAGAGCCCTTGTGGTTGATCGGAGTGGGAAGGTAAGTTTCGCTTATTTCAAACTACTTTCCATGCTATGGTAAAAAGTTGGAAAGGTAGTGCATTCTACTCTACCAACCAGGCTCTTTATGGATGATACCCATGGCTATATCCTTATGGACTCTGAAGGGGTTCAGCCCCAGGAGTAGGTGGCAACATATCCCCATTAGTTGATTTGAATCGATGGCCTAAATCATTTAAGTGTAGCCCTCACCTTGAAGTGGCCGTCTGGCCTCGTGAGTTTGGCGATATCTCATTAATAAATAAAAAATATTGAATGGTGAAATTTTGATTGGAGACTTTTGAAAAGCAAGGTAGCATCAAATCTGTCGGGTGAATCAAGTTTTCATGTATGCTAGGAACACTTTAAAATATTTGTAGGGTGTCATGGCCGAGTGGTTGAGAGCATTGAATTCTATTTCTGGTGGTTAAGTAATGAGTGTGGGTTCGAATCACGGTCATGACACTTGTGTCCTTGTGCAAGATGCTTCACTGTAACTGCTTCTTTTCACCAAGAGGTATAAATGGGTACCTGCGAGGGTCGATGTTTATATTGTGTATGAAAAAGCAACTAGCGCCATACGACAGCACAGGATTGTTGGTCCCCAGGGAGCTGAGAAGGATTAAGGGAAAGTTATTGGCCCAATGACCACGGCACTAACGTAAAGTGCATTGAGAGGCTGTTGAGAAATGTGCTTTATATAAAGTGAATACGCAGAAACTGAGACTAGACAGTTCTACTCACCATAAACATGACTAACTTTATATTCTTATTTTTCACTATTCCTGCAGTTTTCTTCAGTTGGAGTACGCGAACAAGCATTAATTGAACACACAAGAACTAACTTGAAAAGACCGGCCATTGCAAGGAGACTAGAGAAGTCTATGTTTCCAGAATGATCCGGCTTCTGATGATTGCGAATGCGTGAGAGAGATTCCATGAGACCACAAGATCAGTGTGAACAGGTGTTTTTTAACGAGGTTAAAGGTCAAGACCAAGAGAGCATCGATGCGACTGCAACTTTGGGGTTTTATACAGCAACCGGATGGCTGTCGTTGCTACATTGGAAATGGAGATTCAGAGTTAAACCAAGAGATGCTTCAGGCCTGTATGCTTCGTTTTTGAAAGGGCAAGGGCACCAAGGCAAATTTTTCAACTTGGTAAAGCGCACCTGAAGAGGAAATTGTAAATTTCTAGATAAGCATTTCATGTACACAAAGGCATCGACCAAGGGGCTTATGAGGCAGTCGCCTGCATTGCCTCCGGGTTAGTATCGTGCATGCTGCGCTGCTTTCCACCCACTAAGTGATGACAAAAAAAGAAGCCGCGAAAAGAGATATGGTATGTGTCAAGTGTGTGGTTGATCTACTGTTGCCATACATGTGAAAGTCTCTAGCCATCAGGCTAGCTTGACAAGACATCTGCTCTATGCAAAGGTCATGGGTTTCGAATCCCACCCGAGTGATTTGCTTGTGGATTTTGGCTGACAGTCGTAACTGGTGGATCTGAAGGAACAAGGTATTTTTATGGATGTTTTTTTAATTGGTGCTTGTACAAATTGATCAAGAGTGTATGTATAGGGGACGAGGGAACAGAATGAGGGTCATTAGAGTTAAAGAAATGAGATTGCCCCTTGCCTGCATTTCCTTCATTCTTGTTTTCAGACCTACATTGATGAACCAGGCATGCTCAGCAGATGAGCTGATTTCCTCTTTTTTTCTTGGTTTTGTGTGCCATTGCAAGCTAAAAAACAAACACTACAAATATTCTATTCTATTTAACCTTTGTGGTACCGGCTGCTAACACATAGAATTTGAATTGTATCTAGCTAACGAGCTAACTCGGTGGTCTAGCAGTAAGACTTTTGCTCTAGCAATGCAAAGGTCATGGGTTCAAAATCCCATGGGTTCAAAATCCCACCCGAGTGATTTGCCTGTGGATTTTTGCACAGAAATTTGGAAAGTACACAGTGCCTATACACGTCGGTGTAAGGGTACAAAACATGAATATCTCTAATGTGCAAATCAACCAATTATATCGCATAAATCCACCAGGAAACCAACACCAGGGCCCATTTGCATTGAACTGCTTTAAGCACAAAGTAGCTAAGCTTACCAGAGCAAGGTAACCAGCCAAAAGACTATTTCGCATGTACCATTAGTGACTGGTATCCTGCTCAATTCTGCTAAGCAGGAAGTTGTTAAACAATATTTTCTGCTTATGCAGTTCTATGAAATTGGGCCCAGTCCCCCACATCAATACTTACCATCCTCCTGTCTGCCAAGAAGTAAAACTCACTCTCAATTTGCGTTTTGTAAAAAAATAAAATTGGAGTGGTTTGAGAGGATAAGTGTTCTTTGTAAATTTAAACTTGTATCCCACCAGAACGAATAGATTGCAACAGAGGTTTAAAATGATTAAGTTTGCATGGTAGACGAGTTTGCTTGTTATGTGATTAGTGGTCATGTTTACACATTCAGTCTTTTTACATGTATTACGAATGACTGTAAATTTATGTACTTTAATCAAATCGGGTCAGATAAACTGAGTTTAATGAAGTTTATGAGAAAGGGGTAATTTCTCTGTCACATATTAAAAGACACCAGGCCTGAAGCCTTTTTTCGGTATCTGAAAGCACACAAATTTGTGCAACAAGAGTGGTTTTGTTTTTCTTCATTATTCTCTTGCAACTTTGATGACCAGTTGAGTCAAAATTTTCACAGATTGTTATTTTTATGCATACGTTGGGATACACCAAGTGAGAATACTGGTCTTTGACAATTACATTGTTGTCATAAATTTGTCTCCACTTCAGTATTAGGTGAAGGGGGTTCATTTAAAAAGAGGTTACTGTATTTACGATACTTTTTTTGTCTCGGTTTAGTTTTTTTTTTTTTTTAAGAATTTGAAACGTGATTTACTGTACAATATTGTACAGTCTGTACAATACTGTACATTATAGTACACCACTGTATTTATATGCACAAACAGTTACAGTACATACTGTCAATCAAACCTCAAAATAACATATACATGTAAGATTAAATGTAAATGATATGTGTACATTTACTTGTATATTGGGTATTTTTGCACCACATTTTAAAGCTCTAAAGACGTGTACATTATAACACTGCTTTTATGGAACCCTACTGCATAATTTTGGGAAGTACATTTAACTTTTCAGTGTTTGTACATAACAAATTATTACATAAAGAGCGTCAAAACTTATCACGCATCAGGGTTTTATTTTTAAGGGCCTAATTTTTCAGCATTTCTGGCAAATATGGTCACTTATCACCAAGACTAAATTTTGAAAAGTTTGGCATGCCTAACTCCTTGGTTTGTTTTTTAGCCTTGAAACCACTACCCCCCCCCCCCCCATCCAACCCTTTGCGCTTGTTTCTGGTGTTTCGTACTGGATGTCCGAGTTATTTAGGGCTGCTGGTCCTTTTTTACATTGTGCAAACCTTCAACTCTCACATAACAAATTGCTGAGTGTTGAGTTGGAAGTTTCAATCAAGGCCTGTAACTTTCGCTCTGGTAAATGCAGGGCAGTTTTTCTTCAGCAGAAAGCGCCTCTATTATGCAAGGAAAGGCATTTTTTACTGGAATTTATCATGGGCCACCAAGACAGTGACCAAGGACATGGGGCCATGAGTAAAGTCATGGAGGCAAATACCAGGGGCATTGGTGCCATGGCCATGGGCATAAAGGCAATGACTAGCAGCATGGGGGCAATGACCAGGGGCATGGAGGCAATGACCAGGGGCATGGGGGCAATGACCAGGGGCATGGAGGCAATGACCAGGGGCATGGAGGCGATGACCAGGGGCATGGAGGCGATGACCAGGGGCATGGAGGCGATGACCAGGGGCATGGAGGCAATAACCAGGGACGGGGAGGAAATGATCAGGAGCATGGAGGCAATGACCAGGGGCATGGAGGCAATGACCAAGGGCATGGAGGCAATAACCAGGGACGGGGAGGAAATGATCAGGAGCATAGTGGCAATGATCAGGAGCATAGTGGCAATGACCAGAGTCAAGGAGGCAATGACCAGGGGCATGGAGGCAATGACCAGGGGCATGGAGGCAATGACCAGGGGCATGGAGGCAATGACTAGGGTCATGTGCAATGGCCAGAGTCAAGGAGGCAATGACCAGGGGCATGGAGGCATTGACCAGGGGCATGGAGGCATTGACCAGGAGCATGGAGGCATTTTCAAGGGGCAATGAGGTAATGGCCTTTTTTGCCTCCATAAACAATTAGGCAAGCCAAGCATTTATTGAAATCCAGTGGGTTTTAAGTTATTCTACATGTTCAGTCATACAAAAACTACTGTACAAACCCAGGTTCCAGCAGTGATCAGAAGCTCATAAAGAACGACATTGGACTAGTATTTATGCAAGAGAATTTTAAATGTTATGACTTTTCTGTTTCATAATACTTGCATACACTCAATATCTCATTGAAACTATGTCATATAAATTGCCTCAGTTATAAGAAGGTAGTTTGTTATGCTTTGTAGTATCTCTGTCCTTACTCTATGGTAGTATCGTTCCCTTCTGAAATCGTTTTTTTTTTTTCTTTATCACAACAGTTTGCTGTTTATTGTCGTGCAAACTATGGTTGCCTGTGAGAGTAATGCTGCAATGTAAAGATGTTTCCTTAAAAAAAATGTAATTATATAATTTGTAATTTTATTAAAAATTTTGCTGATGTGGAGGCTTAAAGAAAAAGTACATCGATGGGTTTGGGGTATTTTTTTAACAATTATTTTAAATCTCTTACAAATCAGCTTAAGAAACAACCTCAACAAAATTCATAAAAATTTAAGAAGAAGACAACGAAAAAGGGTTTGTTGTGTTGGCAATGATTTTGTGGTGTGTGGGATTTTGTAGTCCACATTTATACCAAGTTCAATAATCAACAGTGATTCAAAAAATAAATAACAATAACTCTTTGACTTTAAAAAATGTTAGAACTGGTATGAACTTGATATAAATTGTGTTTGTTTGATGGTTTGATTTTTGTTTTGATCATAAGTATTATATTTTGTAATTACCAATCTGTACTCTGTCTTTAAGTCGCGCAGGGAAAGAAAACATGTTATGCAGTAAATACATGTACCACCACCTACCTGTATATAAAATGTATTCATCACAGGTATGTGAAAGTATTTTTCATTTTGTATATTTGTTTTTAACATTTTGTCAGAGTTGTTCTCAAGCGCTTTGTGTCAGCTTTGAGAAGTGGCCTACTTGTATAATATGTTAACATTATGGAAGCTTAGGCCATACCCGAACTTGCAGCTGCGACTATGGCTATGACTGTTGCTATGGCTATGGCTGTTGCTATGGACCTCCTATTCTTTAATGCTTGTTCTCATGGTGAACGGCTATGGCTTCGGCTGTTGCTATAGACATCCTGTGCTTGTTCACATGGTGATAAGCCGCAGTGGCAAATTCTGACACTTTTTCTTATGGCAAGTAGAGTTCTTCTTTATCATTATTTTGTCTTCCACTTTTGTTGATTTTGTTTGAATCCAATTCTGTTTTTCGTTCTAATTTTAAAAATCCTTAAATCTTAGTTGTTTTCAGTTAAAAAAGTTGTGATGCAAAGCTAAAATGTTCAGTATTATTAGCACCAAAGTAACAATGGGTAAGTTCTTTAGGGAAAGAACTATTGTAAGTTCAGGTGGGAATGGCCATCTCTAGTTACTTCTTATGATCAGTCTTAAAGACGTGTTGATGAGTGTTCGACTGGAAAGCAACTGCGTTTGCTTTAATATGCATACTGTCTTGAAGATGCGCAAATCATGGACTTAATAATTATCTGTAGATAGTTTTCAAATAAGGCAGGTTGTGCAATCTTAGTTTATTGTGATGGTTTCGTTTGTAAATAATTGTTAATATTTAAGTTTGAGAGTTAATTCCTTGGGGGATAAAATCTGGTAATATTTAGTTGATGAGTGAATTGTGTTTGGGGGTTTTGTTTAGTATTCTGGGTTATTTGTGGGTGGCATTAGTGAGTGCAGTGGTTAAAAAGGGGGGACATGGATTTAGTGGTAAATTGTTAAAATCAAAGAAGGGTGGGTGGTTTTTTGTGTTTTGTCATAAACTTATTTAAGTTATGGCCTCTGCCATTGGACTTTTCAACCTGATGTTTATGTTCATCTTTAGTTAATTTAAATTCCCCCACGTGAATTGTGAGGCAAATTCAACAGTGCCAAAATTTAAGGAGTTTCTTCTATTAATTTTGTTCTTATTATAATTTTTGCACTTATAAAAAATGCTCTTCTAGACGAATACTGACAATGAAAGAGTAAAACAAATTTCTGGCATTATTTGGGTTTGGTTGGTTGTTGTTACGCCCTTTTTTTTATTTTTAAGAATGCAATTTCTTGTTATTCAGATTAAAGCCACAGTTATGTTCCTGTTGTTGTTTTATGTTTTTGAGGCAGTGGACACTATTGGTAATTACTCAAAATAATCATTTGCATAAAACCTTATTTGGTAACGAGTAATGGGGAGAGGTTGATAGTATAAAACATTGTGAGAAACGGCTCCCTCTGAAGTGACGTAGTTTTCAAGAAAGAGGTAGTTTTCAAGACCTCGGAGTTAGATTTTGAGGTCGGAATTAGATTTTGAGGTCTCAAAATCAAGCATCTGAAAGCACACAACTGCGTGTGACAAGGGTGTTTTTTCTTTCGTTATTATCTCGCAACTTTGACGACCGATTGAGCTCAAATTTTCACAGGTTTGTTATTTTATGCATATGTTGAGAGACACCAAATGAAAAAACTGGTCTTTGACAATTACCAATAGTGTCCAGTGTCTTTAATATAGACTGGTGATGACAACTAACAAACGACAGACCGTAAAATAAGCTTTCTTAGGATTCTACCGATTTAAGGATTTTCTGAAAACCTCCCTGAAACTTCAAAAACAAATTCTAGGAGTAAGTCAAGCTTAGACAAAAGGGGGAAAGAAATAGGTTCCATGTTGTGTTCAAACCTGCAGTTTAGTATTACTGGTGATGTACAAGTCTGGGTTTGATTTCACAAAGTGATACAAATTCTTAGTTAAAAATATTGTCAGTATTACTGTCGTGATTTGTATTGTGACGTCACACTTTAATTAGCATTTACAATTGATTTGCAGATCTCTTTGTGAAATCAGCCCCTGTAAATCTCCTTATTGAGAGATAAAAGGGCTAGGGGTCCCAGACATTCAAATTATTTTCATCTCATTCATGTTGAATGTTTACATAAATAAATCAAATTGAATGTTGAGTTCAGAAATACAACATTATTTGCTTGAGTATAGTTCAGATAAGGCAGGGTTGGTTGCAAAATGGCTTTCTTGCAAGCAACTTTGGGTTACTATAGTTCATGAACATGATTAGATATAATTTATAATGAATATCCTGGGCGCCTATATAACTTTATTAATTTGTTTCTTTTCTGTTGTTATGCTTTTCAGGGTGTGGCTGTTTCTGGAAGTCTTTATGAAACATGCTTTTAAGTTCACTGTGCTTCTTTATATATTAAGAAACCAAAGTTGTAGAAATGGAAAAGGATATCACACAAATATTGTTATCCTTATCCTGAGATCTGTGATTTATGTTTATGACTGACCCATAACGGTTAACCTAGCCAGAATGCTTGACCATCGATGTACATTGTGTAAATCAATAAATTGATACACGGAATGCAGATTTATGGGAGTTTCTGTCGTGATTGTTTTGTAGCCTTTGGGGGTTGGGGTACGCCTACTTTATTTTGTATTTTACTCCAGTTGATCCAGTTGTTAGAATTCGGCCTCCTTTGTCCCTTAACAAAAGTTTCATATGAAAAATGAAAATTTTGCAAAATGAAAATGGCCTTGCCCTCTCAAAGATGAAATTCCAGGACCGGACTGGTTGTCACTTTCTCAGCTCCCTATTATTAAAAAAATACATTCATTTTTTTGTGACATGTGTTTGGGTTGAGCAGTTGAGCTAAAAGACAATCTCTTCATAATGTGCCAGTCATATTACTTTGAGTTGTAGTTTTTTGAAATACCATTTTGTGCAACGGGTTCTGAATGTAGGCGCAGCTGGCCTACCCATCTCGCATTATTAATTACGACTCTCGGTCGGGGATTATTGCATTGCGCACATAGCTGAAATATTTCATCTCTCCTAGCGCCCTCTCTTGATGTACTAATTGGCGGTGCTCTTTGAACTTTGTCCAAGTATTTAGTCAGGAGCCTTTCTGTCGTCTGCGCATAATCGTGTGTTGTTATTGTCTAGAAAGCGACTTTGTAGTCTGGGAGCTTCTCTTCAAATACACACAATTATTTTGTGTAGAAAGAACAATTGCTGGCCACTGAAAAGCGTGATTTTTCGTCATGAAGTCGATAATTATTGTCGTTGTTTTGGCCGTCATTGCTTACTTCCTCTTCAAGCCAGCAACCTTCACTATAAAAAATGACATTTTTATGTACAAGTCGCCAGAAGAGGTCTATACTTTCATTTCGGACTTGAAAAGGACAACAGAGAATCATTCTACGCTTGGGTACGTAATTAGTTTTGTAAACAAACCACACCTGAACTGACTGTACTCGTACTTTCCTCAACCGTAATTAATAATATTTCATACTGACATGTGAAGGCAATAATTATTCGTACATTCACTGAGATTAACTCGATAGTAATTTATACTGTTCTTATTGTCTGTGCTTGAATTTTTGCCTGTGAAATTAAAATGAAATGAAATGAAATGAAAATAATGGTTTTAAAAAAATGAGCCATGATCGAGATGAATATTGAAATGAATGACTGGCTCACTCGCATCATTTATTAGCCGGTCCTGGAGGTAGAACTATATCGTAGGAGGTCCTGTTTTCGAGGTGTCCCTAAAATCGTGGCAAATCTTTTACCTCGCTGTGCGCGATGCAAACAGTCCCTAGATAAAAATTGTGTGGTTCTATTTGCCAAGCAAAGAGTCTCCTCTACCTTGACCAAAACTTAGAAACACGTAAGGCTCCACTGGATATTTGCACTTGTAAATGCAAAAAGTTTGGTATTTTAGGCATTTCTACAAGGTACAAAAATATTTCATAATGTTGAGGCCATATAAAAATATTTGCCCACCGAAAAAGTTTCATCAAACACTATTTCAATTCACAATTCATGATGATCAAATCATGTGACTGAATATTTTGCTGAGCATTCTGGGGGAAAAATACAGAGGCTTAAAGAAGCCATGTGCCTTATATCATTTTCTAATATTTTTTGAGATTTTTTTTTTAACCCTCCGATCAATTTTATTATTAATTTAATATTAAAATTTAAACGATCAGCTTGTTGATTCAATTATCACTGCTTATTTATACGCTTTATTATAAATTTTATGAGAAAAAAAGGGAAAAAAAATAAATAAAAATCAGAATTGAAAGCCAATAATTATTCACACTTTTTATTAAATTATTTATTTTTGTTATTTTTTGCAAATTACCATGGTAATTTCATTAAAAAATATTTTGAATAAAACGAAGACAACTGCTGGCTAAAGAGTCATACACAGAGTCTCAAAGAACACTTGTAGTCACTGTAGATGTTTCTTCCATGTATGGCTTCACCAGGAAACAATGCTTTCTTGTTTGCCGTGAAAACAGGAAAAACTCAAAACAAATGGGGCCAGTTGAAGTCATCGAAGATCGGTGTGTAGCGTGAACATTTCAATGTCCATCAAGTTTTAATATATGTTTGCATACTTCATATTAACAAAAGAAGGTAATTAGGGCATCGGTTGATATAAGGCATCATTATTTTTTTCCCAATTCGAAGAAAAAGGCATACACTGTAATAGCGTGAAAACTGGTAAGGGGAGGATATATTAAATAAGTTAATACTGGCTAAATCAAAATTGAGCCAATTGTGAGACATTTTGTGTTTGGCTATAACTAACGTCTAAGCCGGTGTTTTCCCAGTGTTATGTCATCATTCATAATTCAAAATTATGTTTTTTCATGAGCTCATCATTAGTTATTTACTGTCGGACTAATATTTTTTCCATTATTTTTTTATTTTAAACAAACTTGAGATGCATAGAACATGAATATTTCTAATTGATTATATTAATGTTGTTTTGTTACAGAGGCAAGTGCACTCTGTTGAAACAGCGAACCAGGAAAAATGGTGTGCAAGAAAAACTGTTTCTGGTTGAACGTATAATCCCGCTCTTCTGGGAATACGAACTACCGTTTAACTTGGAGACTCGTCTGTCGTTAACAAAGTGAGTTAAATTTATCACTTCAGTTTCAGATACCCTGTTTTCAATTTGGACACCCAGCAGCCTGGTAGCATGTCCTTGTTTTCTCTCATTTACATGGAATAGTGTCGGAAGTAAGGCAAATTTGAACTTCCTATTTATTTATTTTTGTAAGTCCTGTTTATTTCAGTGAAGATGCTCATTTTTTTCATTTCACCAATTCCGATAATAATGTGGATGAAAAAATGGAGAACAAACTCACAAGTTTTTCATTGACGTTTTACCACTTTACTAGTGGCTTCATCAGACTGGGTTACTTCTCCATTTTTTATTGTACTCCAGCGAGTATCAATGTCAAAGTGTCCCTTGAAGTAGACTTTTTGTTTTCTGTTTTCTAGGCCAAATGAGGAGTTGGAGTACGAGTTTGCGGTTCTTCGCGGCTACTTACTAAAACTGCACAGCAGGTTATCTGTGGAGAAACGGGAGGGGCGTAACTTGCCTGGATCGTTGCTAACCGAGGAGTTGACGATAACATGCCCTTGGCTTGCCACAACGTTCGTCGAGAAAGCATTGAAAGATTCGCACAAAGACACTTTAATCAGCATGAGGAATGGGATAGAGCCAATGCACCTATCCAAGAATAGAGAAAAAGAGGAGGCACCAATGAGCAGGAAAGAGGATTGGGAAAAGAAGACTGAGAAGAAAAAGGAGGAGGCAGTAAAGAAAGGGCGGGAAGGAAAGAAAGATGAGGCCAAGAAGACAGGCGGACAGCAGAAGAAACAGACGACAGATGGAGCTCAAGGACACCCCAAGACCGAGAAGACAAAGAAAACAGCACCTAAGGATGCCGGACATCAACCCAAACCCAAGGAAGTGAACAAGAAACAAGACGGAGGTAAATCTAAAAGATGAATGAAGAAAGATGAGAAGGGTAGGCGAGTCAAAACAAGAAGATTTATTTTAAACCAAAATAGAACAAAATTCACAAAAAAGAAACTGAGAGTTGGATTTGATGAGCTTCATTATCAACACCTGCTTGAAACAAACAAACAAACAAACAAACAAACATTACATTTGTTCTGTCCTCTCGTTGAAGTATTATTTATAAGTTATCACACAAGCGCGAGTGAAATACGGAAATATAGCGCTTCTGCGTCCCATATCCAATGAGGCGGAAGGCCGAATTGGATAGGGACACATACGCGCTTTATTTTTTGGTACTCCACGAGGGCGTGCGAGTTATAACAAATTTATCTTCCAGCCTCACGTGCAATGCGCAAAGTTTAAAGATTCAGAACTTTATTTTGCGACGAACAGCATGCACGCACACAAAGTTTTGCACTGTCCATATACGGAGCGTGACGCATTGACACTCACAATACGCACTGTGCAATAAAAACACTGGAAATAGTATATGTTTTTATACCATACCACCCTTCGAGCATTTCTGATTTGTGGATTAGTGCGTACTGGAAGATAATGTGCTTTATGTTCTGTGTGCTGTCTTTCAAAATCAACAAATTCTTCTGTCATACAGAGATCATCAATACAGGCAAAATTAAACTATAAGTTGTGATTGGAGAAAAAGAAGATTTACATTACAACTCAATGCAAACATTTTCACATTTTTTAAATGGTGCACAAATTTAGGTATGGTTACAAATCTTGCTTATTATGCAAATTTGTGTTATAAAGGCCTACAAATTTCATATTTTTAAAATAATTTCCTTTATGTGAGTGCTCAAAGTCTTCCTTGGATTGGAAAATTGCTGTGATTAAAAATATCCTTAAAATATGTCTTTTTAAAAATACATACTATAGGCCTACTGTTACCGTTCTATAATGTCAATTTAATCATAATTTTGTATGAAAAATCAGCAATTGTGAAAGTTAAATCATTGTAAATTATAAATCTTTCATGCTGAGGGAATTTTGTCGAAATTTTTGCAAAAAATTAATTGTGGTGCTGGAAATACAAAGCGATGTACAAGGAAATTGCTGTTATTTAAATTGCGGTGCTAAAATCATCTAATGATTCGTGTAGAAATTTCTCTAGTGATTTGTCTGATTGTAAATTATATTATTTATTGAATTAATTTTAAATTTATGTATATGTGATTAGTAAAAATGTGTAATATGCATTTTAATTTAGTAATCAAAAATCAAAGCAATGCAAAAATGTACAAACCCAGTAAATTATATTTGATAAATTTGATGCACATCAAAATAAAAGAATTATTGAAATTAGGATTTTTGGAACATGTAGATAATGTAGGGTAATGGAAAACTTTGTGCAATTTTATACCTGTATTTTTGATAACCATGCAGCGATAACAGCAGGCCTGGTGATTCATGTAACAGAGTCTCTGTGCCTCTACTTTTCATTGCCTTGGTGCCCATCAAAATGTTCCAGAACTGGTACTTCACAGAGGCACTAGAGGCAATTGCCCCCATGCCTCTGGTGCCCTTTGAAATGATCCAGGCAAATGCTTCCATGCCCCTAGTCAGTCAATACTTCATGGATATAACTGAGGCAATTGCCCCCATGCCTTGGTGCCCATCAAAATGTTCCAGAACTGGTACTTCACAGAGGCACTAGAGGCAATTGCCCCCATGCCTCTGGTGCCCTTTGGAATGATCCAGGCAAATGCTTCCATGCCCCTAGTCAGTCAATACTTCATGGATACAACTGAGGCAATTGCCCCCATGCCTTGGTGCCCATTAAAATGTCCAAGGCCTTTTTACTTAACAGAGGCAATTCCCCCATAGTTTTAGTAATTTTGTTCCAGAGCTGACACTTCATAGAAGCAACTGAGGCAATTGCCTCTATGCCCATCTGGCGATTGCTTTGGTGCTCCTTGAAGTGTCACAGCTCAATTTTAGTTTCCTTCCTTGGAAAAACTGCCGTACAGGGGCAATTCAGCTAATGTATCTTTGGGATACTTTATATTCGATGCAGTACTTGATTTGTTTATCACAATGTTGTTATCGTATTGAGTGCACAGTAGATGTATTCATTGCAGTGGATAACTAGTCTTAAAAAAATCATTATTTTATTTTAGATACCGTTTAATACAAATTGTACCAGAAAAGTATCCTTTCATGGAACAAAATATACCATACATTGTGTTGCGTTCGTGGAATTAAAGAATCTGATCAGAATAAACTGTATCATATATGATTCATTGAAAAAGAACACATTTTATTTTATTTTCATTTTATTTGCATTCACAACTTTAAAAGAAAGAAATGAAAAGATTGGCATTATAATACTTTTTTTTCCCGTCGACCACATTTCTTATCCCCCCAACACCCGAACAGTTAAAACGCCAGTGTTCAAAGAGTCGTAACATTTTTACCCTAAAAAGTTTGGGGTCGTCCATAATATAAAAAGGGGGTTGTAGACTTATTATGTTTGCTGGGTGTCTTCTCTTGAGATTGTGATGTCACAGGAGTAACAGTTGGCGGGATGAACTTGGTCTGGACAAAGTGTTGTTTTATTGGAATGAATGTGATCTGTTGAACTCAAAGGCGTCTTTTACTGGTGAAATATAAAAATAATATGTATTTCAGTCAAATAAGTTGTTGTATACTAACTTAAAGGACCATGTTTTCATGTCTGCAAAAGATGTAATTGCCCTTTAAGAATTGCATGTACATGTACTGTATTTGAAAGGGAGAGGTTTTGGGAAATGCAAGAGGTTACTAACTGAGTTTTCATTGTTATTTTAATTGGTTAGAAGAAAATAAAAATATTTTATGGAGAAAAGATTAAAATATTGCTTTTAAACGAATTTAAGTCGTTCTGAATATTGATGTCGGTTTAATTAACAAATCAGTTAACTTATTAAACAAACCATTATCGGTTTATAACTGTCAGTTTATGTTGTGTAAAGATGGCCGAGCGAACAGACAAAAGAACAAACTGTATTTTTGTTTTTCTTTCTTTAGATTGGTTCGTTGGAATAGGTTTTTATTTTAGCAGAAAGTAGGCCGATGTCCATTTTTGATCTCAGTTGGGGTGGGGCAACAAGACTTCAAGAGAGAGTGAAATGGTTCTGCAATCCCCCCCCCCCCCCCTCCACCCTCCCTCGCTATGTAACGCTAGTGTCATGGAATGCCCTCTTGTCAAATAATTCCCCAACTCCTCCTCTCTATCCGAGGAACTTTCAAGATATTGTTCGAGACCTTCTACCGTCCATCCTATATAGCAACGAACTTTTTTTAAACCCGTATTGGAATTGTATATTTGGGGTTGGGGTGCATCGTGCCCTCACGATCTTCATGTTACATTCTACTACCAGGGCCCAATTTCATAAAGCCTGTAAGCACAAAAAAATTGCTAAGCATGAATTTTTTTCCTTATAAAAACAGCATTACCAACCATTTTCAACGTGATTTTCAAGATAAGCAAACAACAGCTGAATGCCAGTAACAAGCAATATGCAACAAATTAAAATTTGTTTAGATCAAGGAAGAAAATTCATGCTAAGCAAATTTTTGTGCTTACAGACTTTATGAAATGTGGCCCTGGGCTGTAGTCCAGTATTATGTTATTATTTATTTTTATTTATTCGACCTCAACAGTACATGTACAGAAATTACAGACAATGCAACAATGTAAGGGGGAAAAAACATGATATCAGAACGGACAACCTACAAAACATTGAGTAAACAAAAAAGACAAATAAATGAAAAAATAAATAAATGAGTTAATTAATTACACAAACAACAATATATCAACAATAATTTAAAAATAATACCAAATAATGAAACATAATTAGCATTCTATGAATATCTAATTAAGTACAAGTCGAAGGGGTCCCGCCCGCTGCTAGGTTTTTAACCTCCAAGTATGTTTGGTCTACCATTTCGATGACCCCAGAAAATAATAATGCCTTATAGACTTGTGTCTGGGGGAACACAATAAAGGCATGTCCCATTGTGCTTGTTTAACCTTTGGCATGTATTGTGTGCCCCGCATGCCACCACGTAGGGATGAATTATGCCATGAATGGTAGAAGCAAAAGCTCACAGGGGAACATCTACTCCGCAAGAAGACACACATGGGGTGACCGCAAACCAAATAAATATATAAATAGATTTGTTGTTGACAATGGCGGTCAACAAGGTGTATGTTTTCTGTGGGATCCTTGCTGCTGTGCTGGCTTGGTTTGCTACAAGGCGAGACATCTTTACCGTCAAGAATGAGATGTTTGTGGGTAGAGAAGCTAGTGAGGTGTATGAGTTGATTGCAGACCTGAGAAAACACATCAAGTATCACAGTTTTGTGTAAGTCACCGCTCATGGACAAGTAGCCCCTCGGCTTTACGTCCTGTCTTATGGACCATAATAGAAGTAGAAGTAGAAGTTGAAGTAGTCGAAGTATAGGGCCTACCATGAATTCACATAGCCACAACAACCACACCACGTATTGTACACAGTTAAAACGGTCTGCAAAACCTCTAAACTGTTGCAGGTGTACACATACATGTATAACGCTCAAATGAACTTTGGTAAAGGGGCACCATTTAACTGTCATTTACTCTGCAGATCATTGTTCATCGATTACATCGCCTTTAATAAACGGTTTGCAGAAACCTTTATGCTGTAATTAAACTCGTGCAGGTGTAACGTTAGAAATGAACTTTGGTACAGGGACACCATTAACTGTCATTACTCTATTAGGCCTATTTTACTCTGTAGTGGAACCATTGGCCATTGACAATTCCTCCTTCAAATTGGACGGTTTGGTATGATGGTTCTTTCTGTTGGTGATGTCTAATTAATTAACACTGTACAACATAATGAGCAGATTTGAGTTTTTTAGTTTTTGTGTGTGTGTGTTTCAAGAAAGACTGCTATGGGTTTTGGTTCTGCTGGTAGTCGAGTAGAAGTCGGGCAACCAGCAGTTCGCACGAGAGCCTTGGTAAGCATGCAGTTCGCAACAGCTAATTACATTTTCTCGTTTTTTCTTAACTTATATGAAATCTTTTTGTATCAAACCACAAGAAAAACTTACTGGGTACATTTTTAAATGATTTTGTGTCGAACAAAGAAGAAATTACTTAAACTATGACTGGACTTCCTCTTTACGACTTTAAAACTTTACACTGGCCGCTGAGCACAACGAGATTTTAGTCTTGAAAACTACGATTGATTTAGTAGCAGACATTTATTACAAAACAAGTTCTTTAAATCATTTCTAACTGCAGGCCAAAAGAAATTGTATTACTTCACACCCGAACCCACAGCAGCGGTTTAGAAGAGCGTCTTTTCCTGGTCAAGGAATATGTGCCCCTTCCCCTTGGCTATAACATGACGGTGAATTTTGATGCCCTCGCAAAACTTACAAAGTTAGTATCAGAGTCTTTACTTCATTAAATTATCTAAGTTGACCTGGAGATCAGAACATCAACAGAGGGTACCCGGGCCCCCACCCCTCCCCATCACAACCCCACCCCACCCCTCCCCATCACAACCCCACCCCACCCCTCCTCAACCCCACCCCTCATCAACCCCACCAGTCCCCACCCGCACTTTAAAACACTATTTCCTATCTTACAGAAGTGGGCCTACCCTCTGAGATGTCTTAAGCACACACTGAAGAAAAAAATATCCCATATCGATGCAATTGCCGGCCTTGAGTCAGTTGATCCCAATGGTTTGGTGATGTTTGTGATAACAAATTAGCCTTTTTTTTCTTTTCTTTTTTCGTGCTTCTTGGATATGGGGGCATTCGGCAGCATGCCGGCCCTACTGCGCTGAGTGACAAGATGAGGGCATGGATGATAGATAGACGATGAATAGAGCTGAGCAAGAAAGTCGAAACAATGAGACCTAAGAACTCGGCGTGAAGGAATGAAAAGTCCCCTCGATCCACTAAAGCAAAATTAGAAATCCTTGCTGATTGTCTACCTTCCGTCTGGTAGTAGTTGATGAGCAGGACCCAATTTCATAGAGCTGCTTAAGCACAAAATTTTGCTTAAGCAAAAAAATCCTTGCTTTGTTAAATCAGATTACCGGCCAAGACTCCACTCAATATTATTGTTATGCTAAGTAAACACCAGCTTAATACCAGTCACAAGCAATGTATATGGCATGACATTTTTGCCAGTAACATGTGAAAAATAAGCAAGCTGTTTTCGTGCTTAATCAAGTTTTTTGCTTAAGCAGCTCTATGAAATTGGCCCAGAAGGTTAGCATGCCTTTTCGTGTGCTTACGGTTAGCAGCGCTATGAAATAGAAATCGCACAGTGAGCGAGCAAAAAATCGGCCGCTAAGCAGCGCTATGAAATTGGACACTGGGGATGGAGAGTTCTTGTCAATAGTAGTATAGACCCACCCTTGGTGTCTTCGCTTGCATTGCATACTATCGGCCAATGATACGTCTTCCTTTGACACTTGTGTCGTCATTTATATGCAACGGGGCTGTACAAACTTATGGTGTTATTTTTTTTGCAAAGTAAGTATTGTTTTAATTGGATATACTGTCTTTTGCAGACCGAACGAAGAGCTTGTGGTTGACATAGAAGTAGACATGATCGGAGGGGTGTCGGGGGCTTCTGTGTGGACCCTTGTTCCCTCATCCATTGGAGACGTCCGAGGAACATTGGTCACTGAGGAATTCTCCTTACACTGTCTTAGGGTTACGTGTGGCTTCATTGAACACAAGGCAGCGGTGTCTCATGAGGAACTGTTTCAAAAACTCAAAGAGGACCTGGAGAAATCTTGACTCTCATTGCATGCCGTGGAAGGGACATTAATATTCTACAACAATCGGCAGCGGGAATGATAAGGATTGTTAATTTAAGTACCAATTTGTGCATAAGTTTTGAATTGTTTTCTTATTATAGCGACCCCATTGCCAGTCTAATTGTTTATAATAAATTATCGTCACTGCAGATCGGGTCCTATAAGAGGCATGCCACCAAAAACGGAAGCTTCCTATAGCATTCAAACATGAACTTCCACTCGCTTGTTGTTAAAGTTGTTGTGTCTTGTCTTTGGCAGGCCTAACCTGTGATACGTTATCAAAACTGTCCTGCACATTTTGTGTAATTATATGACGACCGCATTTTATAAATATTTTTGATTAAAAAAAATTAACTTTTTTAGCTTCTAAGTATACGTATAGAAAAATTGTATTTTTGTTGTCGGCATAGTTGTGAAAAATTATATTGAAAAATGAAAACAGAAGGCTAATTATTTATAAAATGTACATGTACATCAATGCATTGAACATAAAAACAACTGTATTCCGAAATAAAATACACAGGACACTTATACGGGCTTTCGTATTATCCCATTGAATTGTTCACTCAATATGGGGAAGTTCTCGAAAAAGAATGGGTGGCGACAATATTCCTCACTTTTAAAAGGTTTTAAAAACAAGCCACCCGCCCCCATTTCAGCGTAGAATGATTGAATTTAGAGCATGCGTGTTTTGTCCGTTACACCGTACATTTCAGAGTTTGCAAGGTGCCGAAGTGACGACCGGTACCCGTCCGTTTTCTACTGGTGCGCGCTAGCTTTCACGTGAGTGCGCCCTCCCCGGGGCACTAAAGATACAAAATGGCAGACGACAAGAAATACCGGTAGTCATTATTTTTCTCCCAGTTATCCCGGGTTTTACAGCCAATATTCGGGTGACGAAACCACTGCAAGTGAGCTAGGTGAGTTAAATTATATTTGTAACATCATTTAAAATATCCAATAGGCTACGGTGAATGTGAGGTTTCAAATGAGTCAAAATGAAGCAAAGTTTGTTTTGTGGCGGCGCGGGAGACTTCGAAAACCACATGACCGTGTATACCTTTGTTTAATGGATGACCCTTCAACTTAATACTGCTTGAAAACGTCTGGGTGGCTTTCTAAACATACAATACGTCATGCATGCGGCAGGCTACCGAAATTGAAAAAGTTGTAAAAGTGGGGTCAGATCCTCGTCAATGTGGCATTGGTGGGCGGGCCAGTTTTCTGCTGGCGGTTCGGCTTATTGCAAGTTGATTATTCTTTCAGGCATTTTAACCTTTCAGCTGATCAGACGATTTCCTCTTTTTCTTTTCAAAACAGTGCCATAGAAAACTGAAAAACACTTTCAGAAACAGTTAAGTGTGGTCGGCCATTTCCTCTTTTGTTTTGCAGTAAGAAAGTTTGTTCCTTGAACATGTCCGCTATCTCTAACCCCGCTAAGGCTACTTCGACAAAAAGGAAAAGACAGTGCAAACGCATGCCCGGGACCTCTATTTAAATCAATAAAACACGTCTCTTGCTCTCAAAATAGAAAGATTGCCACTCTTGACTGTGAATATTTCAGTCAGTGTCTGCAAAGGGACATAGGCGTAATACACCTAGAATTTACACACACACAGGCAGGGTTTATTTGTTTGCAAAATGTAGCTGAATATTGTTTCGTAGTGTTTTCATAATGGGTTTACTAACTAGTCATCTACAAAACATAGGCATACAGGTAAGGTATAACAAATTTATATCTTTACCCCAATAAAGATCATTTATTTCATACTTTTCTTATTTCGAAAAAATCTTTAAACACTAAACTTTCAAAGGGCAATATCAATAAAGGTACATTATACATAATTCTTGAAAAAAAAATATATATAAACAACAGATTTTTAATCTCAAAGCTCTACTTTTAAACTTGATGATGGCATTTCAACATTGTCTTATAATAATACTATGATGCGTCTATTAATTTCTGCTTTACCGTTACACCGATGTGTGGTAAGCACTTTATACTCGGTATTTTCCCGAGTCCTGTTAACAAAATCACAAGCGTATTACTCGGGTGGGATTCGAACCCAACACCTTTGCCATTCTAGAGCAATGTCATATCAACTACCACCGAGATTACCCGGTAGCTAGAGGCAGTTCGAATCCTATGTTTCAGCAGTGGGTACACTTCATAGATTGCTTTTTTCGTTTCCAAACTATTAGTTTTTCTCACGGATTTAAATTTCCAACAAACAATTACCCTTTAGGTATATTTAACAATATTACTTTTAAAGCATAAGTTAAACTGGCATTTTCATTTAAACTTAATCAAAATAATAAATATAGCTAAGCAGAATGTATAGGAAAAGATCCACACTTGGACAAAATATTACGAATAATGTCAGTCAGTACATCCCTACGAGAGGTAGTGATGAAGGGCATCGATACGGCCCGCTGCCCTGTGTTGTAGTCAAGACCGAGAACTGAAGGTCCGCGGGGAGACCAGGGCCCGATGTCATACAGCTGCTTAAAGGCAGTGGACACTATTGGTAATTACGCAAAATAATTATTAGCATAAAACCTTACTTGGTAACGAGTAATGGGGAGAGGTTGATGGTATAAAACGGCTCCCTCTCAAGTGCCATAGTTTTCGAGAAAGAAGTAATTTTCCACGAATTTGATTTCGAGACCTCAGATTTAGAACTTGAGGTCTCGAAAATCATTCATCTCAACGCACACAACTTCGTGTGACATGGGTGTTTTTTTCTTCCATTATTATCTCGCAAGTTCGAAGACCGAGTGAGCTCAAATTTTCACAGGTTTGTTATTGTATGCATATGTTGAGATACACCAACTGTGAAGGCTAGTCTTTGACAATTACCAATAGTGTCCACTGCCTTTAAGCAGAAAATATTGCTTAACAATTTTCTGCTTAGTAGAAATAAGCAGGATACCAGTCACAATTTGTACATGTGACATTGTGTTTTGGCTGGTAACTTTATACTGATAAGCATATTTTTTGTTGTGCTTAGCTACATTTTGTGCTTAAGCACTGGGCCCTGATGGTCCAGACCAAGACCGGAGACATAACACTGGCTGCCAATCGTACCAAGGCTAAAAATTATGGTACATGCAAATTGTAATATTGTTAGTACGAAGTTCAAGCATGCGGATTGGGCACCAGCTTGTGTGAAGTTGCCATGAATTATTAAAGTAAAATAATGTCACACTTATAAACATGATAATTCATCTGATGAAGATGGCATACAACTTTTGTTTTTAAGGTGAACAAATAATTGTTTCCATTCAAGAGAAAAAAGATTATGATATTGTGATGTCATGATGGTACTCTAGAGAAGAACTTAAAATACTAA
Source organism: Asterias rubens (assembly GCF_902459465.1). Classification (NCBI taxonomy): domain Eukaryota; kingdom Metazoa; phylum Echinodermata; class Asteroidea; order Forcipulatida; family Asteriidae; genus Asterias; species Asterias rubens. Next base: position 3,555,683 of record NC_047066.1, on the reverse strand, counting down.
CTTCAGAATGATTAAAATCTCATACACTTAAAGTCTCACTTGTCCCCCAGTGTTGTCACTGGTAAGGATTCATTTCAAAGTTAGCATTTGCCCGGGATTTAAAACTTCAGACCGTTTAGAAACTGTACATGTCATGTACACTTGTGCCAGGCATGACATGTTGTCCTTGGATGGAAAAAAAAGTAGGAACATGTTATCAAGTACAAGGACTGACCAACAATGTTTGTAGGCTTTAATAGACATTTCAGGTCATCTTAATTCACAATTTTTCTGATTTCTCCCAATTAATAAATGAAATGAAATGAAAGGGCAAACAAATAGGAAATCAGACTAAAGTAAGAAGAATATCATGCCTGTGGTGAACGACATTGTAGTGGCCTCCATAAGCAGTGATCTATCCAGATTAGTTAGACAAAGCTGATATCTAGTGGTGTTTATCTAGCATTTGGCCAGGTAAACATTTTCAATAGACAACTTCGCAAATATACATTTTACATGAGCGTTACACGCACAATGAGGTGCGTGCTGGTCTAGATAATACCTCGGACCAATATACACCGCAGTAGTTTCTGAAGAGTGCTTTAAGTCAGTAAAATCATTGACACCCTCAAAGACTCTGTACCAAAATGTGGTATAAAAAGATTCCCATTTCGACAAATTATTACACAAAATTTGCAAAGGAGTCTATGGATAATGCTACATTAAAATTCAGTAAAATTACCAAGACAGTAAATGACTCTGTAACAAAATGTGGTGTAAAAAGATCCACACTCAAAACATTACACACATTTTCTTCTTTGAGATGCATTGCTTAATCCCCTGCAGTGACGTCATGATTTCCTTAGGTTCTGTGAACGATCCCATCGTGTCTTACTTCGGTCGGTGATGAGTTGATTGATGGAAACAGTAAGGGTTCCGTTTCATTGACCAAAGGGTTAGTAGTTGATTCATCCTCCGCTATGGAGCTCTCTATCATCGCCATGCGTCGTTTGCGTTCTCTTCTGCTCTGATTCAGAACCCGGCCCTGAGAAAGAAACCAAATTAAAAAATTAGAGATCACCTTTACAGAGAAGGTATAAATTAAAGTTAGGAACCACCAGTGTTGTTGTTTGGCCGGCCTGCCCAGAACTAATAAGTTTCGCCCAGCACTCTGTGCAAAATACCTTGTGCTGCCCAGCACAGATTTCTCCCATATAATGTCTGAACATGATCTTAATTTTTGTTGAAACGCTTGCCCATGAAACACTTGTCATAACCACTGGTAATAACCACTCTTCAAATTAATGGCAATTAAAAGTTACTTGGCTAGGTGACAGCATTTTTAGATTGTATACTTCCAAGTTATGTGGATGGAAAAAGACTTTATCCCCCCAAAAATTTGTATCTCGGACACTTTTCTCAGATTGTCTATTCCCATTACAGATTATTCTTTCTGTGTGGACATATCCGCCGTGGTTTTGATAATTTGAAAAACAATACAACCTTTTGAAATGAAATCTTCACGGGTTAATTTTGTTGTATAATATTTACATTTATATATGATTTTTATCATTGCATGGTTTGCCATGTTTATACGTAGTAAATCTTGTTTCATTGCATGATTTAAAAATTTGCGCAGGATAGCTCAGGCGCAAACTTTAAACACCACTTGTAGTTGAACCGCAATTCTCACTACTGAAAAGGTCATTCACCCATTTGTTACTTCTCGTCTTGACAACGGCAATGCTCTTCTCTACAGTCTTCCTAACAACCAGATTTCCAGACTTCAACGGCTCCAAAATACTGCTGCCCGCATTGTGACACTGTCTAGAAAATCCTGTTCTATCACCCCCATTCTGAAACAACTACACTGGCTCCCTATCTCTCACCGAATCATCTTCAAGCTGATGCTCATTGTCCACAAAGCTCTTAATGGCAAGGCTCCCCACTATATTTCTGAACTGCTTCAAGTTTACACTCCATCAAGGAATCTTCGATCAAGTTCTATGCTTCTCCTCATTGAACCCAAGTCTCGACACTCATGGGGTGACAGGTCTTTTTCTTCAGCCGCGCCACGCATCTGGAACTCTCTACCACTTAATCTTCGATCTTGTCTTTGTACTGCAAAATTCAAGTCTCTTCTCAAAACTTATCTTATGTCACAGGTTTTCAATGACTAATTTTGTTGTGTCTGTTTTTCTTTGTGTTATGTTTTGTTTTTGTTTTGTTTTTGGTTTTACTGCGCCTTGAACACCCAGCAGGGTGGATATGTGCGCATTACAAGTCTTGTTATTATTATTATTTATTATTACTTGTTGTTGTGTAACATGCTGTTTAAAGAAAATTGATTCCAGAAGCTGAAAGGGTAAGTTTGAAGTATCACTCTGCTAGATCTCAGCTTCTGAGCTGAAGTGATACTTTGCTTCAAAAACTTGGGAAGAATGTAAAAAAAAAAACAGGTCCGCTAACGAACTGAGGAACTGATAGTTCAGAATTTCTTGTGACAAAGCGCGGAAACGTGGAAAAGCTTTGTCGCAAGAAATTCTGAACCAACAGCACTTCGCCCAAAGATTATATAGTTGTCAATTTCAAATTGTACATTACCTGTCTCTTGTCCGTGATGTTAAGAAGTAGAGCTGTAACTACACATGCCAGTGTATTGGCAAACAGGAATATCATAACGTACTTCCAGCGTTTCAATGTCTCTTCATGGGGAAGTCTGTGAGTTGTAAAAATAATAAACAGTACAGTGGTGAACAACAGGTTGTTTTACCATTCCTGGTGTTAAATTGCAATATTTTCTAAGTTTCTCCTAGTGGCATATCTTGGCTGGGTTGTCAAGCGCATTGGACTCGGGCTCTGGACTGGCGTTTCTGATTATTAGAGTGTCGGTTCAAGTCCCGGTCTTGACAACTGTGCGCTTAGCAAGGCACATGATCATTATGGCTTCAATATATGGAAAGGTTTGCGGTAACACCATGTTATGACTATTTCTATGAGTTGGGGTGGTTCTTTAAAAAAAAACTGTTGCTTTCAACTTGACGTTTCGATCAGTATGCTCTGATCGTCTTCTGGAGAAAGCATTATGGCTTCGTCCTTCGGATGGGACAGAGAGTCAAAGGTCCTGTGTATTGAGTAATGTACATATAATAACCCAGTACACTGTCGCCAAGTTCCTCCGGATCCTTGTGTTTTCTACAGATTTTGTCTCACAATGATATTTTGAACATTTAGAAAAAAAGTAATGAGTGAGTGCTTTGAGACAAAGTGCTAAATAAGACTGGCATGTTATTGTTATTGAAATATTACCCTTAATTACTGTGTAGTTATGAATGTATCCTTCTGTACATGAGTTTGTTACATTTAGGATTTTAGTGGTCTGTTCATGTAGGCTTTCACTAGTATTCTCTTAGAATTAACCATAAAAGACACTGGTAATTGTCAAAGACCAGTCTTCTCACTTGGTGTATCTCAACATGCACAAAATAACAAACCTGTGAAAATTTGAACTCAATTGGTCGTCGAAGTTGCGAGAAAATTGGTCGTCGAAGTTGCGAGATAATAATGGTAGAAAAAACACCCTTCTCACACGAAGTTGTGTGCTTTCATATGCTTGAATTCGGGACCTCAAAAATCTAATTCTGAGGTCTCGAAATCTCAAATGTTTTAGAGGAAAATTACTTTCTTAAAAACTTCTTTTTAAAAACTATGTTACTTCAGAGGGAGCTGTTTCTCACAATGTTGTATATTATTATTATTATTTGTTTATTAAAAATTCAAACATCGCAGCCCGAGGGCTGAATTGAGTTTAAAAGATACACAACAAGAATAAACATTATGAAAACATTAAAAATATCAACAGCTCTCCATCATTGCTTGTTACCAAGTAAGTCGTTATGCTAACAACTATTTTGAGTAGTTACCAATAGTGTCCAGTGCCTTTAAATGTTACGCAATCACCCTACATGTACTTACTCTGTGGAATCTCCTAAAATAGCACCGATCACCTGATTGCAAACCCCAATCCCTATCATCTGAATGGAGGTTGCAAAACCCATTGCCGTGCCAACCGTTGCCTGGGTAACCACTAGAGGGATGGACGGCCATAAACTTGCCTGTAAAATAAATAAACAATAAAAATAAAGTTTCGATACACTATCATTGACAATGTGACAAGCCTTTGATATTTTAGATTTTGTTTTGTGTGTATATTTCAAACAAGACTGTCCAATTGAGGAGCATTGAGGCAGATAGTGATGGTGCTGATGGTGCTGTTTACAGCAGTTAGAACTCTGGGGTCTGTTCCGCTCATGCAACCATTTGCGCTGGCGCTAGCGTTAGAAAATATGCGTACTGCTAATAGTTTGGACTGGGATGCGCTGTCTTTAAACTTCAATTCTTTGGCCAATCATTATGCAGTATCCATAACGATTATTCCGTGAAATGGTCCATGTTTTGTTGTCTGCTCTTTCAAATAAATAACATACCAATGGACGTCTCTAAACAAACTTAAGTCCAAACAATTAGAGACCAAAGAGAAGTCTTCTATTTTACACTGTAGATATTAAGAAGTTGAAGTTGGGCAGAATTCTTTTCCATTAAAGAAATATAAATGAACAGTTGAGTAATTATCATTATTATTTTTCCTTGGTAAGTATTTGTACTCTTGACCAGACTTGTTCCATCGATCCGCTGCACCTCAGTGACTCAACAACTTGGACTCGTACTCAAATAAAGTCTGAGAAAAAAATACTCACAGCAGCGAAGGAATAAGTAACGCCCAGCCAGAGGGTCGAGACAAGGGGAAAGACTGTAGTGAATGCTAGCAGGCCAAAGACTGGAATAGTAGCCAGTGCACATGTAAGCGCCAGCAGACCTCGCATACCTATGATATCCTGTATAGAGGAGATAAAAAGTATAATGAAAACACACTTGAAATGCATCTTTACATAATAATAATAATAGTGGCTTCTTAGATAGTGCTGTAACATACAGTATTTCCTGCAAGGTATGTGGGACTACGTTTAAATTAGGAGACATATTCCTTTATAGCACTGTTGATAATAAGGTTCGATTTTTGTTTGTTCTGGAGCTTCTTTGCCGTTTCCTCTTTGTTGAGAGTGTTTTCCTGACTGTGTTTGATCTGATTCAAATGGCCTCCCCAAGCCATTGTCAGATTCTGTGTCAATTACAAAGGCATTGTCCTATTTGATGGTGTGATTGGTGGCTGCAACATGGTTGGTTATGGCCGACTTGTGTTGCTTGGTAATGGATGAAGAGCGGGTGTAGAGTCGAATTTAAACTAGCGGATAAATGGCCCCTTTACCAGCATACATTGTGTACAACTAGTGTTTGCGCTTTGCGCTGTATCACATGTTGATTCATCCAGCTTTTTCTGTTAACAGCGGCCAGCCACCAACGCGTTCATTACCACATAGCCAAGACCGGGCCCTCCCATCGTTATTCCCTAAGTCTCTACTTACAATGAGTGCACCAAGAAATGGAGACAAGACAAGTGAGACGTCATAAACTGCTCCAGCTAAGTAGCCTGGTATTGGTGAATCCTCAGAGTAACCATACTTGTCTCGAATAAACTTACTGCGGACAGAAACAAATATAGAATGTGAGGACCCAGTGATGTTTGAAGCTTTGCCTGGTGTGAAGGATAAAAATAGACTATAAATAATAGTAAACTTGTGGGTACCATGTAATGATTCTCTTTTGAGGGAGTGGTGGCTCTGAAAAGAGCCAGTTTGGTCCCGCGTTTCGATTAGTATACTCTGCTCGACTTCAGGAGAAAGCAGACCAAGATTTTAGTCAGTAGCTTTTCACTTAGTGGCATGTTCTACATATAGACCTATCATAGTGCAGCCACCTTGATTTTCTTCTATTCAACCCAATTTAACCGTTGCATGCTGGATAGTTGTAGTATGTTTTTAGCAATGAATATAAACCCCCCCCCCCCACCAAAATTAAACAAAGAAATATATATTTCAAATATATAAAAAATATAAAAAGAGTAGAGACAGCGGAAAGTCTGACTTCATAACTTTACATATGTACCTTGCATCAGCCACGAATGGGAAGACACCATTGTAGAAAAACATTATAGTGAGAGTTACCAGCCAGTAGGATAAGGTGAAGTAGCGGATGTCACTGAAGCGAAGTTTCCTGGAGCTTTGCTTCATATTGGCTTCCTGAATTTCAAACAAGAATCATAGACACTGTAAGGCGGTGTCCGAATCGACGGCTACGGCTACAGCTGAATGACAGCGTCATCATGCAATGAAGTTTGGTATGTCTTAATAGCAGCCTCTTAGCAACAGCCATAGCCAAAGCCATATTCACTTATTCAGATACGGCCGAAGTCAACTGCATACATCTGTCTTAGACTGGAGGGTACTCTGGCTCTGATTGATGTCATGACAGAAAACATTATTACAAATTTTTTCATAGAACAAATATAATAGTAATTTCGAAAGTGTATTCTCGCTACCACCCACTTAAACATCTGGAAGTTTACGAAGCAATTTCCCTGAAGAAATAATTACATTCGGCTGTCGCTATAAAGAACACTGTTTTAAAGAGGTTCTGCTTATAAAGAGTATGTTCTGAAGTCCTGAATCTCATTTCTGCTTTGTGTTTCTCTGTTTTGCTGTACTCTTTTAACAATGTTCCTTTTTTATAAAGAGATAATTTGGCCAGTCCCAGCGACCTTGTTATATAAAGGAGAGTCAACTGTACTATGAATTTCTTTGTATACCTGTCCTTGTTTGCGTACTCCATACGTATCCAGACAGCTCGTTAAAAGGGCTGCAAAGAATCCGAACAAGCAGAGAAAAGCTCCACCCCACAACACCCACGTCAGTCCTATTTTCTCCTCAACAGATTTGGTCAAGAAGAAATTCAAAACACTTCCCTGAATGAAAAAACAGAAAAAAATGTATAAATGCAGCGAAACACATGCTTCAAGCCTAGTTAAATAAATAAAAAAAATTAATAGTTATTATATATTTCTTGTAAAGAAACCAAAGATGCCTCATAAATGAACTTAATCACTGTAGCTTGCAAGCCTGAGGAAACTTGTTCACAAGGGTGCATGGTACGTGAACCAGAAACACCAGGATAAATCCCTTCTCTTCCATGATAAAGGAAGGCTCAAAGTTCAGGAGCAGCATTCCTGATCAAACCCGTCCATGCAGTTCGTAAACAGACCATCAAAAGTTTCTACTCGGTTTGCACACAGTTTAAGTCTTTTCGGCTACATTCTTTTCAGACCGTAGTGAGAATGAGTTCGGTGTGAAGGTGGCTTTTACTAGATGCTTACCAGTCTTGAGAAGGTTAAAGTGATTCCGAAGGCAAGAGCGAGCTCCTTGTCTCTGAACCAGTAGGCTGTGATGCGGTTCTGTACAACTGTAGAACACACGAGAAGAAACGTCTGAGAGATTTATACTCTTGTTTATTACAATGAAGTGTTAAAATAATGTGTACATTTACACAGCACTTCCTTCAAGGTTCTCCAAACCCATTTTACTCGTACCGGGCTCAAATTTTACACTTAACCGCAGGCCCCAGGCCAGTGGTTTTATTGCCAGGCCAGTAAACTTATGACCGGCTGTCTTGTGGTTTATAGGTTTGTATCACACCTCTTCTTGTTATGGGTTTGCCAATCACAACCAAGGATTCAAGCTTGCTTAAAATTGTACTCATGTGATCAGTTTTCATCCTAGCTATTCTCAAGAGTTTCCCTGTCTATTAAAAAGGATATGGGATTTAATACCACAGTACAGAATTCTGTATGTATCATGGTACAAGACATGGTGGCAGTTTGACCCACTCACAAACCTCCACTCTTTAATGAACATCCAAGTAATAAAAGAATGGTTACTGCAATTACTTGTCAATGATCCGTTTCCTGATCCAAATATCAAACGTCCAACGAGCATGACGGGAAACATGGCACTGGTTCCTTTCAACATTGCTCCCCCGGCAAATGTGCAAGACCCGATCAAACACAGGCCAGAAAACAGGAACAGTCCCACTGAAAAAAAAGGGAAGACAGAAAAAGTCAACTAAAATGTTCATCTCTCTTGGCGGTCACCTTTTTTGGGGGGGTTTTATTCACTCTTGCATTTCATTCCTACAGCTTTAAAGGCACTGGACACGTTTGGTCAAGGACCAGTATTTTCACTTGGTGTATCCCAACACATGCATAAATAACATACCTGTGGAAGGAAATTTGGGCTCAATTGGTCAATTACATACATACAATGGGCTTTTTTTATGGCGTCATTTCATTTAGACAACGGTGCTTCGCAATAGAATAATGAAAGAAAAAACGCCCTAGTTGCATAACTTTGTGTGCTTTCAGATGCATAATAAAAATGCTTCAGCTGAAGTCCTTTATTTGAGTTGCTTCACAGAGAGCCATTTCTCACAATGTTTTTGCTATAAACAACTCTCCATTGCTCGTTACCAATAAGTTTTTATGCTTACAACTATTTTTAGTAATTATCAATATTAGTGTCCATTGCCTTTAAGAAAATGAGAACAGCCTGATACTGTAGAATATTGATTGAGATGATTTAAAGGGGGTGTGTAGTCACGATTAAAGCATGCCTATTGCTCTAAATGGAATTATGAACTCTAAACAAGTTAATGCGCATGCGACTGGGTAGGAGCGAGTTTATAATTCTGTGCACAGCCACAGGCTTTGACCATAGACCTTTTCGCAAATACCCATAGCACAAGTGCTATGCTAACTTTTGATTGAGGTGCACACTGGTCTAGCTATCGATCAAACTTGATCTCTAGCTCGAGCAGCATGCACATCATTCCACGTCTAATGCATGCGTATTTGCGATAAGGTCTAAGATGGACGCAGCGCCTTTTAGTTAATGTAACACTCACCCGGATTGCCAAATTTGTCAATCAGATACCCTGCACCAATTACAACCACTGCATTCCTGTTCCAATTAGAAGGACAAGAGAGGAAAAAATATTTCAGTAATACTAAATGATTAATGGTTGGATAGCTTAGTCAGTAGAGCGTCGGTGTGGCAGGAGATTCTGATCCCAGAGATTCTGTCCCCCCATCCGTAAACTCTGTACAGACTTTCTGAAAGCACCCTCTTTTCTATCATCCTCCTTCAACTCGCGTTGTTTTTACATGGGGGATACAATCTCCGGAGGACAAATTAATGATTAATTGATTAATGGTTGGATAGCTTAGTCAGTAGAGCGTCGGTGTGGCAGGAGATTCTGATCCCAGAGATTCTGTCCCCCCATCCGTAAACTCTGTACAGACTTTCTGAAAGCACCCTCTTTTCTATCATCCTCCTTCAACTCGCGTTGTTTTTACATGGGGGATACAATCTCCGGAGGACAAATTTCCCTGGGACACCAGCACATTAATCAGCTGAGGTTTCGAATTCAAGCATCTGAAAGCAAACAACTTGTGCGAGAAAGGTGATTTTTCTTCCACTATTCTCTTGCAACTTCGAAAACCAATTGAGTTCAAATTTTCAAAGGTTTGTTTTTTTTAAGCATAAATGTTGGGGTACACCAAGTGAGAATACTGGTCTTTTTACTGACAATTACCAAACATGTCCAGTGCCTTTAAGCCACCAGAGCGTGAGTTCCACTAAATTGGTCATCAAAGTTTCAACAAAATAAAGAAAGAAAAAACATAGACCAGAAAACAGGAACAATCCCACTGAAAAAAAAAAAAAGACAGAAAAAACAAATCTGTGAACATTTGAGCTCAATTGGTCATCAAAGTTGCAAGCGAACAATGAAAGAAAAGAAAAACCTTTATTGCACAAATTTGTGTGCTATCAGATGCCTAATAAAAGGCTTCTGGCAGGCCTAAAGTCTTTTAACATACTCTTATTCCATGCAGGGCAAACTAACTGCAACATCAGAAACTTACGTCCATGCGTAGATGGCATAGAGTAGATTGTATTGATCAGGGTTCATGCCGAGTCCCTCCACACAATCATCACTAGCATTGGTGTTGGTCGTATTCACACAAGTGATATTCTGAAAAAAAATAGAAAAAAGAAAACCAGTTCAGACCCTTCATTTGGTTGTACCCATATACAACATTGTGTGTTAGCACTGTTTACTCGGTCTTTTCTCGAGTGGTGTGACAAAACACAGGCCTGCATTTTACTCCGGTGGGATTCAAACCCAATATCTAAATGCAATTCTAGAATAGTGTCATACCAACTAGTTAGGAGATTAGTGATGAGGCCCTCTTTCAAAAGTTGAAGTTAGACGTATACGATCGCTATAAAAAATATAATATTTTTATGTTTTCTTCCATTGAGCCGTGTACAAATCGTGCCTGAAGGAAGTCAGGGCTCTCTGGCTCTTTTGTAAACATGTGATGTCACAGGTCACAGGTCACATCGTCTAGACTTACCCCCTGCAGGACTGCCTGTAAGACACTTGGCATGTCAAAACAGAAGTACGTCCCAAATGTCAGCAGGCAGTTGAAGAATAACACCACAAAACGGAAGTAGGCTACAGCAGAAAAAAAATAATAATATCAAAACTGTTTTAAGTATCAAGTGCATAAGTACAGTCATGAGATGAACAAACCCTCCTATTCCATGCAAGGTGCATGCCTACAGACTCTTGAAATTAATTTTGTATTATGTTTGAAACTTTTGTTTCACCTTAAAGGCCCTGAACAGAATCCTTACTGCAGGGGTATATATTATTCAAATAAATCTCATTGTCATTGTTTGTACATGATCATTAATTATTGAATTTCATCAAGGACCCATGAAATGTGAATTGCTTTAAAGTGCACTTTGAAGATCTAGATGCACCTTTGTTTCTAATTGAACCTTAATTTCAAATTTCTTTCTTTCAATGTTTTAGGGTATTTATTTTAGTACCTTTTTGTAATCATGCTATTAAAATTAAAATGTCCATAGTCATGATGAGTGTGGTTTCAATTGTTAGGCAGAAATTATCAATAGTGCAATTTAGTTTTTGCACAAAAAGTGGGCGGACTTGATAATATTTCCCTGTTTTTCTTTAGTGATTTGTAGGAAAAGTTTCCGTATGGCGCCACCGCTTTTTCATTCGAAATAAAATAATAATATAGTATCTAATTTACCTGATTGGTATATCCCTTTTTGTAAAAATGAGTGAAAAAGTGGTGGCGCCATACGGAAAGTTATCCGATTTCTACCCCGAGTCCTAGACCACCTTGTTGAGCTGTTAATAATGGCTCCGCTTTTAACATCGGTCTCATCACTGCCACCATTGTAGTGGCGAAAGTGATGAGACCGATAGTAAAAACGGAGCCATTAACAGCTCAACAAGGTGGGCTACTCGAGTGAAGTCCATGCACTCCACTCAGCTAGCTCAGTGGGTATTCAGGGTTCAGCTCAGCAGGAGGAGCCGTGACAAATCAATGAAATTTAGGGTACCTTTTGAAACGTCCATGGCTCCCGACAATCTAATCACAGCAAGTCTATACTGGGACACAGTCGGGATTTCCAACAGTCGCTCGTTCGATGAAAGAAATCAACTTTGAAGAAGGATCTGTGTTGTGCTAATAAATAAACCTCACAGCACAAAACAAAATGCAGGAAAGACAACAGACACATGACATCGAGTCAGAACAATCTATCTGCCATCTTTGGTCAAAACAACACACACACGTTGAATGACAAGGGCGCCCTCTCTGATCTTCAGCGTATTATTTATTGCTCAGTCCCGTTAGAATGCGCGCTAGGTAACCTCCCTCGGCTTGTTAATAGAAATTTTCGCTCCAAGTGCGCAATCTCGCGATCGCGCCCTCGCTCTTTTTAAAGAGAGCACTGTGAAATTTTAAAAAGGGGGAAGTACCAATCCATCATCAACTCTGGTAAGAAATGCGCGCGTTTAAACAGCAGTCTCCAAAAACAGACTCCAAAACCACCTCATTATACCTCCATAAACACTCATCAGGACATCCATACCATACCGAGTCTAAGACCGACAGGTAAGGTGGCGGACAGTAGACTGTTTCTTTAGACATGGTAGAGTTAGTTTTTGGTACGAAAGTAGTAATACTCACAATAGTAGTACGGTTCTATTTCTAGTTGAAAGTAGCCCCATCCACCACCCACATAAATCATGAAATTGATCCAATTCGAGTTTCCTCAGTTTTGCTTGGGGCTATTGTTGAAAGTTACCAATTAAAACCTTCCCCCTTTTTTAAAACATTATTGCAGCATCATTAAATTAAACAATAAACATGACGTGTATTCACAGTATTGCTATTGTTGTTTTTGGTAAATGGTATTCTTAACTTCCTTTTCTTCCTTTTACAAATGTGCTGCTTGTTTGTTTGTTTGTTGTTTGTTTGAATGATCTTCCCGAGGGATATAAACACCAAGCTGGCAACAGCCAATCTCTCTCACAAACATTTGTTTAACGTCTATGATTATGAATTACACAAATCAAGAAATTGTGATTCATTAACTAGACGACAATATTTATTCTATTTCTATAGTCATTGGGAAATCAGCGGTTAGCTGGGGATTCGAACCCACAACCTTGTGATTGCAGGGAGGGTGTTCCACATTGAGACAGGTCGGGGGAAGAAGGAGAATCCGTAAAGCTGGGTGCGGCTTGTAATGAGTTGGAACTTGTTTGGGTGGTATGATTTTGTGCTGCTGGGAGGCATTGGTGTGAGGTAGACTGCATGATCGATGGCCACTATGTTATTTTATTGGCTTTGCATCGTAACCTTGTCAATGTATTTCTCTGCCAAGACATGTTGTTCGAGAGTGTTAGGCCGATCGCGATAAGGGTATTCTTTGACAGAAGATAGACAGTCGCCTCCCAGCCCTTGCACAAAATTTGGCTATGGATGGTGCAGCGTGGCAAAAGCAGAAGTAGATTACGCGCTGTTACAATAGCTATGAATTGCGTTCCGCATGATAATCTTGCGCGCCTGACACGCGGAAGCCAGCCGGTTATAAACACTGGTCATTATAAACCGTTTAAACACCCCCACGTGACGCGCTCTCCACCAATAGGAGTAGAGAAACTGCCTGGGGTGTTTATGAATATTTGATAATTATTTCGTTTTCCTGTTTTATGTATTCTTGGCAGATTGTTAAAGGCACTTTAATGAATCCTTACTGCATGGGTATATTACTGTAAATTTGGACATCCACCTCTGACTCCTCGACTACTATAATGGCTGCTCAATCAAGCATTGATGACAAGACATTGCGTCTCTTGTCCGAGAAACTAGGTACAGGATGGGAAAGCCTAGCAACCTTCCTCAACATTTCAGCAGTAAGGGTTTCCAATATTAAAATGGATTACCAAGGCGACAGGACAGAGGAGAAGGTTTTTCAAATGCTGAAGATGTGGAACAATGACTTTGATCATGAAGTGAGTGAGGACGGAATAGAAAAAGAGTTGATGAAAGCTCTAATTCAACATGGAAGGAGAGATTTAGCAAATGAACTAAAACAAGGTAAGGCCAACCAACAAAAAAATGTTTATAGCCTCCCTTTTTAAAAAGGAAGGAGGGCTTTTTTTAAGACAAACGGCTGGGTTATTTTTCAAAAAATAAATTTTGGGGGGCTGAGATCAGTTAAATATATCCTCTTTATTTTTCGTGTAAAAAAAAGAAAGTTTTTTTCATTTGGCCTAACGTAAACCGAGTATTGTACACCCAAAACATAGGTACCCATGATGGGTGCAATCTTTAAATTTGTCTTTTTTTTTCTAAATTCATGCGGTGTGCCATTTTGTGACGGTGTAAACTTTGTTTCCTCACACGATTTTCAACATTTGGGCAGGATACCTTGGGCGCAAACTTTTAACACCCCGCTATCTTTGTCCCTCTAGACTATTGACCAGAGTACAGAAACTTTAGCCGAATTTACAACCAGGGCTCAATTTCATAGAGCTCTGTTAAACACAAAATTTTGCTTAAGCAAACAAATCCTTGCTTAGTAAAATCAGATTACCGGCCAAGACTCCACTCAATTGTTATGCTAAGTAAACAACAGCTAAATACCAGTCACAAGCAATGTATATGGCATGAGATTTTGGCCAGTAACATGTGTAAAACAAGCAAGCTTAAGCAAGTCTTTTGCTTAAGCAGCTCTATGAAATTGACCCCTGGGCTTGCATTATTTTATTACACTGACAGTAACTACTGTGACCTAGTCAAAACCACTACTTGACTTTCCAGGTTTCCCAGCGGACTACTTAGAAATCTACATAATTATGTGTAATGTTCTCATAATTTGCATTTGGTTTACCTTATGTAGGTACCTTGAGTTCTAAAGAAGAGCTGTGTGCAGCACGTGAAAATGTCCGTAAGTAAAGCCCTTGCTCTTTGGCAAAATTCCTTTGGTTCATTGTTAACCGTTGCCCCTGAGGCCCACATAGTTTGTATTTCAATTCTCCTGTATCCTTCAGTAATATTAAACAAATTTAAAGCCCGGATCTTGCTATTAAACCATGCAGGTTTTCTTAAGGCAACTGCCATAGATTTATCAACCATGTTGATAAATCTCTTTTGAGTGATTATTTTTACCAACTCCAAGGCAACCTTTTTGTGGCACAATGTAAATGGATTAAATTGCTCAATGGTGTATTTGGGCGGTCAGGTTGGTGTAGTGGTGTCTGGCCTCGCCTTCCACCCCTGGGACCCTGGTTCGAATCACACCAGGGGCACTATGTGGATTGGGTTTTCAGTCCCTACTTGACTGCGTGGGTTTTCCCTGGAACAATTCTCTGGGTTTTTTCACCCACATCTAAAATGGAAATTTCTTCATCATCTTCTCTTCTCAGTTGGCTCTAATTAGAGTGATGAGAATATTTATCCAGATCCAGATATAGTCATACCAACTTAATTTTACCACAAATGCTCTATTTAAAATGTATTGAACGTTGTGTTCATTTTCTTTTCTTTTTTTTGTTGTGTTTAGATTTCCTGACAGATGCCGTACTACGGCAGCTTTCCGAAGGTTTGGGAAGTGGATGGGAGCAGCTAGCCACCCACCTTGGACTTGGTTCTACACAAGTAGGAAACCTTAAGAGAGACTACTATGGGGTAGCTGAACAGATTTTTCAAATGCTTATAAAATGGAGAAATGACAACAACGATGACAGGCCGGTAGATGTTTTGAACAAAGGATTAAGACAAATTGGCAGAAATGACCTGGTTGCGGATCTTAGGGCAATGATAGGTGGTAAGTAAGGATATTAGATTTGGTTTTTCGCTTTCACCGTTGTGTGTTGATGACCTTTGCAATTCTAGAGTAGTGTCTTACAAACTAGACCACCGAGATTGCCCGGTATCTAGAGGCAGTTCGAATCCTATATTTTAGCAGCGGGTAAACATGTTGACATAATCTCTATATTTCTAAAACAAAACTAAGTTTGTGTCTGCTCCACTTCGTTATGCTATGTTGTGTGTATGTATGTTATAACAAGGCTTATTCATGCCTGGACATGATGGTGATTATTATAGAGAATCAAAGAGTTTTAAATTGTGGTCAACAAGTCACGCAAACTAGCTGGTGAGAGAGCTTTAAATTACTACTGCTGCCTCCCACCTATGGAACGCTCATCCCGTCCGTCCCCCCCCCCCCAAAAAAAAAAATAATAATTGCCCAGACTGTTCTGTCCTTCGAAGTGTGTCTCAAGGCACACCTCAAATCTGTAGCTGGTTGTCGCCATCACTTTGGTCTTTCTTAGTTTTTCTCCTACCAAGCACCTTGCATCCTTTGGTAATTTGGCGTTAATAAATCCAGTAATAATGATTAAGATCCATTTGATAAGTTGCAGCTTTTGTCTTCTGCTATTGCAGGATCTGAATGATAAATATCACTATGAAGGAGTACATTGGCGATCGATGGGGTGAAATCTGATGTTTGCGACGGGGTGAGATTTGGACACAAGTTTCCATCACAACCACCAGACTTTAGCCCGGTTCATACTTCATGCGAATTCAAAGCAAATTATGGTGACGTTACAATCGGTGTGCGCTCCCTTTCCAATTGTGACGCAAGAAAATTCGCTTTCCACGAAGCATTCGCAGGAATATGGACCAGGCTTCAAGCAATAATATGGGGCAGTTGTGTTGACCTTGTGCAACAACGGTGCAGACACCATTATGCTTTGGACTTTGCCAAGTGAACATTTTGCTTTCGCTGTGGTGCCCTCCGCAAAGTTCCAATACAGTACAAATTGACATTTTCCTCATGGAAGTGCCCATAATGAGAGGGAAATTGATGTGCACCTTCAAGAGGCCTAAATTGCTCCTCCACAAGAACATTTGTGACCCCATAGACCTTTTCACAAATACCCATTGCGCAAGTGCTAACTGTTGAATGAGGTGCATGCTGGTCTAGCTAGCTAGCGATTAAACTTGATCTCTAGCTAGACCAGTATGCACGCATTCAAGTCACATGCCGAGTATTTGCGATTAGGTCTATAGCTATGTAGACCCAGAAGGCAATTCCGCACAATGCGCATCAAACATTTCCATCTTTGTTTACATTTTGACTCCCAAAATGATGGTGATAGTGCACTGCGCATCAGTCATGGGTCAATATAGGGCCTGTTCTATTGACTTATCATGAATCATCTTAAGAAAAGATGAAAATTTTAAGAACAAAGTTTTATCTGGAAAGAATTGCGGTAACACCATGTAATGACTATCTCTAATTGGGGTGGTTCTGAAAAGAACCGCTGGTTTGAACTCAACGTTTTGATCAGTATGCTCCGATTGTCTTCTGAAAAAGAGGTGGACTCTGATGCTGCATGCTGCTTAAATACTGTGGAGGCGGATTAGCTTGGTGGTGCACGAAGGCGGGAAATAGAGGCGGGAAACGGAGCTCGGTGATGCGTGGTGAAACTGGATCCTGCTCTGGAGCCTTGGGGTAGTGTGTGGGGGTGTGTGCTCACTGAACTGTGTCAGTAGGATCAAGCAAAGGAGATTACGAGGGTGTGGGGCCTAGGGGACTAGTATAGAAGACCCAAAGCAGTCTAAATAAACAAATAATGGTGTGGGGGTCTAGGTGACTGAGGGTATAGATGACCCAAAGCAGTCTAAAGTGGTGGGGGGCTAAGATTTTTGTTGAGGGGTTTGGGCCTAGGAAGTGACCATGGCTATTGAAGATCCATTGGTCGGGAGGAGGGGGAGCCAGATGTCGCCGATGTGGAAGCTGATGTCTTGGGGTACGGTGTCATGCTTATGAATCTCGATGGCCTCTCTGATGCGCCTTGGGTGCCATGCCTGGATTGGAGCGAAGATTTCTGCTGCTTCCCAGTCAACTTGGTGGTCAGTGATGTGGGAATGTTTGACGATGGCTGATTTGTTGAAGTCTCCCCTCCTTCCGTGTGCTTGGTGTTCCTTAAGTCTAGTGGGAAGGTTATGTCCGGTTTCCCCGACATAAACCTTGCCACATTTGCATGGAATGCAGTAGACTTCGGCACGGGTGGAGGGGTCCTTCTTGTCCTGCTTGCTACTTGCTTGAAGATGCATTGGAGGCGATGAGATGAGAATAAAGTTTTTGGTATTACTATAGGACCTTTACAGTACTCAGACAGTAGGCCTTAGGTGTTGTTATTCACCTTTAAGAGAAATTTAACCTGCCTTGTTAATACAATTTTTTTTTATTGCATACCAAAAAAAACAGCAAAACGTTTAGTAAGTGGAAGAGATTATAGTTTTTTATTATTTCTTTATTCAAAAAACTCAAAAATTGTGATCCCAAGGGCACAATTTCAAAGAGCTGCTGATTTAATGCTTACTGCATAATTTCCTTTTCATAGTGCTACTCAACCGTAGAAATAGAAAATGGCCCTCTAAACTTCTGATGCTGACTGAATGATGATTTGCTTTTGCATATTTGAATATTTTTTATAGACTATGCTTTGTTTACATATTTTGTTTTTATGTAAATAAAACCCTCTTAAAATTGATAATATAAAAGTAAAGTTTGTGTGTGTTTGTAATTTTAGTAAACTTCAAAATTGAGGCAAACAAAAGGGACAATAGACTGCGGATAATTTGCTTCAAACAAAAAGGAAATTGCAGGGTCCACGGAACAGAAAGTCTCCACATGACAGTGTAAAGAGATGTTCCCCATGCTTGGGGGGGGGGGGGGGGGCGCATACGGATAAAGTCTACAAGTGCAAATACAATTTAGGACAAAATTTAGGACCCTAATGTGAAGCTGCACACTTGCCTACCCCCCCCCCCCTCCCCCTAAATAAATTCATGTTCAAAAAGAAATTAATAATCACTTTTTATCCTGTTCCACATAGAAATTGTGTTAAACGTCCATGGTAAAGAGGGAAATCCTTGTGAAGATTCATCACAGACCGTGATGCAAAAATAATAGCCCGCCCCCTACATCCAGCAACACGGTCCCAGAGCTACAGATGTGGTGACCAGTTTAAATTGTTTTATGATCCTTTTAGAAGTTGTAGCCCGAAACGAAAGTTTTCCAAACTACCTAATTCGGATATTGAAAGGGGCCCTACGTTTCTTTATTTAAGTGCAACATTGCACTTTCTTTATACCTCAGAACCGCCCCCCCCCCCCTCACTCACTTATCTAAGCTTCGTGTTTTCTTACGCATTTTGTTTTGCCTGGTAATCGACCGCTGCGTAAAAAGGGTTGGTGAAGAGCGCAGGATACCAGTTTAAACGCAAGCGCAAGATTTCAAACGAAATGTCACAACAGTAATTAGGATCTGAATTAAAAATTTATACAAGTTTATGATTTTCTCTGCAATCGTGTCTCCAAATGAGGTAAATATAAACAGATTTGCCAGATGTCAAATAGGTAGATAATTCGTCAATTTTGTATGGTTTGGTTTCAACAATTTTGACAAGAAGTGGAGAGAAAGATCATTCACGAAAGATAAATGAACGGAAAAAACCCTAAATGAAGTTAACCGTTGCTCGTCTATTTCCGACATGGATGGTTTAAAAGCGTGGTGATCAAAAAAATGTTCAAAATTTAAATTGCATGAAATCACCTAACTCAGTAGATTGGGACATTGATTCATCATGAAATAATTTGACATCTAATGATGTATCTCAAATGAGATATTTTGAAAGTTTTGGCAAAAAATGACATGATGATGATTGTGAAAATGAAATGAATGAAAAATGTTGCGGTCCTACTAATAAAAGCCGACAACAAGCCGACAACGCCGACAACAAGTCCAGAGCGCTGCCAACTCGCCGCCAACAAGTTTTAATTACCTCAAAAATGGCCAATAGACCATAGATATATTAGAACTATATGTGTTCTGTAATATAAACATAAAGTTAATGTAAAAACTTCACAAAAAGTGTGAATTTTTAACCAGAAAAAAACTTCACTTGCACGAAAAGCGGTCGGACGCCATCTTGGCTTAAAAACCGTGTTTGGACCAGACTATTATGATACGGGTAGATTTAGCACTTGTCAACAACAGAGGGCAAGCTTCATGTGAAGACCTTCACTGCAGTGTGCACATCATAATGGACTGGTCCGAACACGATTTTAAGCCAAGATGGCGTCCGACCGTCTTCCGTGAACGATCAGGTTTTTTTCTGGTTAAAAATTCACACTTTTCGTGAAGTTTTTCCATTAAATTTATGTTTATATTACAAAACACACATAGTTCTAAAATACATATGGTTTATTTGCCATTTTTGAGGTATTTAAAACTTGTTGGCGGCATGTTGGCGGCGCTCTGGACTTGTTGTCGGCGTTGTCGGCTTGTTGTCGGCTTTTAGTAGGACCCAAATGTTGAACTTGAAGGAGTGAGTGAGTGTAAAACTAAATTGGTGGCAGGACGGAAATCTTTCCGTTGCTCTAGGGCCTAGCGGAAATCTTTCCGTTGCTCTAGGGCCTAGCGGAAATCTTTCCGTTGCTCTAGGGCCTAGCGGAAATCTTTCCGTTGCTCTTGGGCCTAGCGGAAATCTTTCCGTTGCTCTAGGGCCTAGCGGAAATCTTTCCGTTGCTCTAGGGCCTAGCGGAAATCTTTCCGTTGCTCTAGGGCCTAGTTAATAAAGGAATGGAAATTTCTACCTCCATGACCATGGTTTATGTAGGTTCACATCAAGGATAACTTTCCGTATGGCGCCACCACTTTCTCACTCTTTTTTACAAAAATGGATGTCTCATTGAGGTAAATTAGATACTATATTATTTCATATCGTATGAAACAGTGGTGGCGCCATACGGAAACTTTTCCCACATCAATAATAACAAATAATTTTACAACTAATTAAATTTAAAAATGGGCTCATTTGATTCAATCAATGATTGGTGAATCAAATTCAATTTCAAGTTTAAAAAAAATAAATATTTGATCATTAATTCATACCAGTGTCAGACAACTCGTCCTTCAGACAACTCGACAGTCGTGACAACTGGATAGGGCTCAATTTCATGGCTCCGCTTACCGGCGAATTACTGCCGAATCTTGCGCTAACGATCACAATTCTCGGCTTGCACTAGTTGCGATATAACGTAACCCTCCTGCTGCCGACGGCAGGAGGGTTACGTTATCACAGCTACAGCAATACGCTTACATGACATGCACTGAATTTCTGCACAAGCTGTGTAAGCGCAGAATACCTTATACACAATGTGAAGTACGCACGCGCTTAAGCCAAAATTCCCTGCTAACAATAACTAGAATAAATATTGTCGTCTAGTTACTGAATCACAATTTCTTGATTTGTGTAATTCATAATCATAGACGTTAAATCAATGTTTGGATGAGAGAGATTGGTTGTTGCCAGCTTGGTGTTATATCCCCTTGTGGGAGTTTGCCGAGTTCCCTTGATGATGGGAAGATTATATAAAGAAACAAACAAACAAACAAATATGCTTGATGGTGATGATGATGATGACGTAAGCGCAGATTGCCTGCTTCTGCAAGTGCCAATTCTTTGCTTATGATAGCAGCAGAGCCATGTAATTTGGCCCAGACAACTCTATTAACATGTCCGCTCAACCATTATCATCAGACATGTTGACTTTTGATTAGAAAATAATAATAATAAAATAATAATAAATTGCATTTATACAGCGAATAATATGAATTAACATCTCTATGCGCTTTACAAAACACCAAAACACAATGGATGAAGTTCCAATCCTCATCAAAGGGCAGAAGGTTCATGTGTGACATCGGCAGTGTGGTGCAGTGTGAGCTGATGACCACAACAGCCTTTTATTTGTGGGCCTGTGGTTGTGACTGGGCATGGACGTCCCCCAGGTGGCCTGGGTGACTAATTCAAAGATGGCAGGCGTGCATTGAGATTCGCTCAACAGGGGCTGGGAAGGGAGGCACACACAAAGGCAGAAGGCGTGCACAGAGATTCACAAGCCAGAAACTCAAACCAACCATTTAGCATGGGCCGTTAGTAAATAGACAAGCAAACTGGTTGCTTTAGACCTTATCACGAATCCTGCCTGGCTGATTTTTCAATTGTAGAAAGGCACTGTGGGAAGGAACAGCGGGGGGGCTTTGTATGCCCCCCTTTTCCTTCCCACAATGCCTTTTGACAATTGAGAAAAATCAGCCAGGCAGGAATTGCGATAAGGTCTACAATGTATCACTACCTATTAATCAGAAAGATACATAAATGACAACATTTAAAATGTGGGCAACTAAAACTAGCAAGTCACATGCACAGTTGACTACAATGTAGCTAGCATGGTCGGCATTTTTATAAAAAGCATAGTCGCAGGGGAAAGAGATCGAGAGGCTTGTGAAGGCAGAATGTTGTATATATTATACATCATCAATGTTCATTTAATGAATGTTTACTTTCCTCCGCAGGTTGATCAATCCACACTGTGTCAGTAAACATTAGTTATCTCATCTAGTCGTCAAAGATAAGATGGATCTTGCATGTAGTACTCCAGGTAAGACATTGAAGATTTTGAATCAAGAATTAACGCTAACATCATCTAATCATCTCTGAGATTGAAGTAGCCATCTACATTTTATTCCCAAGAGGGTTTACAGCCAAAGGCCGTATGGGGAAAGTATGGTGTTCAATATCTGCCATTTTGCATCTTGCGACAAGGTTTTCAATCTCGAGTTCAGGAATTTTACGTTGCTTTTAATAAATTTTTCAACTCACACATTAATAGTGAATCTTGCATTATGTTTTTTCTGTTTCGCTTCTTGTGTTTAAACCTGGGGGGTCGTGGCCGAGGGGATAAGAGCACTGAACTCGAGCTCTGATGTTTCTGTTTTATAGCAGAGTGTGGGTTCAAGTTTTTTTATTTTTTATTTTTTTTTTATAGCGCCCTCTAGCGGCGAAAAAAACTATTCAAATATCCGGTTAATTTCGAAAAGTTGGCCAGTGGTAACCGAATACCAAAATTTCACAATTCGCCCAGCCCAGCACTAGTCTTTATCTTTGTTCGGATGTAATGGGGGTTCCAGCAGGGGGAGCCGAGGGAGTTCCTAGTTAACACGAGCAAGGGTAGCTGCATTGACTGGTTTTCTGTGGAGTGGAAGGGAAAGAAGAGCAATGATAAATCAACAATAGACCCATTGCAAAACGCACAGCGCACTTGATTGTGCCTCTGCTGTCTGCCATTTCGAGTATCAAAAACATGCACAAAAGGATGGTACACGTGTTTACGCACCTTCAAACAATGCACCTCTGCCATTTCTGCCCTTTTTTGGGGGGGGGGGGGGGGTGGGGGGTCCACTCCTTTTGTGCATGTTTTGACACCCAAAATGGCGGACAGGAGACGCATGTGTATCTGTATGCCAGGCGCTGTGCATAGGGTCTAAAAGAGATCCCCCCCATTCTTTTTTTGTAAAACAAGTCGAACTACATTGGTTGGCAAAACAGGATGTGTTACATGCTGTATTCTGGAAATGGTGGACACCATCAATTAGAGTATTTCTTGTTTGTCTTTTGGGATAGTTTTCATGGCTTTTATATATTGTATATGTACATTTTATGGCATGTGTATCTTGTTTTCCTTTTCCACTGTGGTAACTTTTACATTGCTAGTTGATGTCATAGTATTTTGGGGTTAATTCTTTCTTATATCTGGCTAGTCTAGGTGTTTGTTTTTGATTGTCTCTGTCATTTTTAGTATTACCTTGTGATAATACCGTCCATGTTTTGTGTGTTTAAAGGCAGTGGACACTATTGGTAATTACTCGAAATAATCATCATAAAACCTTTCTCGGTGACGAGTAATGGGGAGAGGCTGATGGTACATGTAACAAACATTGTGAGAAACGGCTCCCTCTGAAGTGCCATAGTTTTCGAGGAAGAAGTAATTTTCCACGAATTTGATTTCGAGTCCTAATATTTAGAACTTGAGGTCTCGAAATCAACCATCTAAACACACACAACTTTGAGTAACAAGGGTGTTTTTTTCTTTCACTATTATCTCGCAACTTACTTTGATGACCGATTGAGCTCAAATTTTCACAGGTTAGTTATTTTATGCAAAGATACACCAACTGTGAAGGCTAGTCTTTGGCAATTACCAATAGTGTCCACTGCCTTTAAACCTAAATGAAAAAATAAAATATGTACTTTGCATTTTTTGGTTCTATTTTTACAGCATGTCGTGGAGCTAAACTCACTACAACAGCTCTCATTCACAGTTCTTCCCCACCAGGATTCAGAGCCAATCAAAAGGTGACAAAAGACTGCTGATACTTGTTCACAAAGGCAACTGCCTCCATGCTCCCTGGCCATTGCCTTGGTGCCCTTGAAATGCTCTCAGTAGTGCCCTTCACCTAGGCGAAAATGCCAGCATACAGGCCTGGTGACTAATTTTACAATGTTTGTAAGAATTATTGTGGAAGCAATTTGTATTGTAATACCGAATAGTTGATTGCTGGAACATGCGTCACACGTCATCATTTATTTCTCCAGGTACATGAGGTATACAGCCGTGACGCTCCGAAATTTAGTTTTGGAGTCCGATGTGTATAATTATTGGATGCTTGTAGTGCCACTTCCAAAATAATTTGTCCGCCCGTTTGTTCAATTTGAAAAGATGCCTCAAAGCATCAGAAGCATCCCATAATTTGAATTTTTTTAAAAACTGTTTTTTGCATAATTTATTTTTGACGTTTTATTTCTTGAAGGAGTTATCGACCAGAGGAAAAGTGAAAGCTCATAATGGTTGCGTTGTGACAGAAAACGACAAGATCATCCTCCTGAAGCGTGTCTACACCTCCCCAGTGAGACGGTCAACCAGGGTCCGTCGGAAAGGCTGTCTCGTCGTATCAACCCCATTACCTAAACGGAGGCACTCTGTATCAGCCCATACAGTAACTGTAAACTCACTACAGACTGCGCCATTATGCTGCCCTAAGTCTGCCGAGCCAGCTCTGCTGAACTCTGTTAATGGTGAGACTCCAGAAACACCCGATGCGACGTCATTGTTGAACTTAACAAGCCCCGCAACCCCAGTTAAGGAGGGTTTTCAATGGTCTGAGGAAACACCAAGACGTCGGTTGTCAGTTAGAATCACCGAGACGGCAGAGATTAGAAGAAAACTGGCGGAGGCCGGCATGCCTCGTCTTTCACTGTGCGCAGACCTGGACGCAACAACGCCAGGACAATACCCAGTGCTGCAAAACTGTTTGTCGCAAGATGACAATTATGCACCACCTTGTGGATTTGGCAATGATCCCCTTGAGCCAATAGGTCAGGAGGACGAACTTGAATTGTCAAAGTGTGATACCAAATCCATGTTTGATCCCAGTACTTACTTGGGATCTGTGTTCCCTGACTTGCAGTGTACCACTAGCAGTTTTGGATCTGATGAGGCTGACTTTGGGTCAACACATGTAGTCGGTGGTGAATCATTATCCTCGTCGAAAACCTCCCTCAAAAGCAAACGTGTAGATAGTGTAGAGTTCATGAACGGATTCTCTCATGCAAGCAGCGAATCGGAAATGGAATCGGTGGACAGTAGCGACGAACTTTCAAGAGATGCAGGAGATGAAGTGCTTTGCATTAGCCCCCTTCCCTTTGAAAATTCAGAGACGAACTTCAGCTTCACACCGATCCAAACCGTACAGAGCAGACGTTTGCATCTTGAGCTTCCAAAATGTTTGCTGTCAGAGCATGATGAACAGTCGACGGGTCTTTGTGATGTTGAGGAGTTTCTTTCATCTTCAGGGAGCTCTCCGGTGAGCAGCATGTCAGCTGAGGCAACTGTGAACAGTTCCCTGTCTTCCCGAAGTCCGGGATCCATCCTCAGGGTGGATCTTGGCAGGAACAATCCATTAAGTCCACTGGCCTCTCCGACAGGAGGAAACCAGTCCAAATGCAGGGATGTTGAGTATCCGTCTCCTCGGAAGAACGGGCTGAGGCCAGTCGGGTTATTGAAGTTAATGACGCCGTCCCCAACCTCAACCTTAACCTTAACAGACTCGAGCAATATCAACTCCCTGGAGTTCCCAGACCCACTGACCGACGATGTCTGCATAGTGAATCTCACTCCAAACAACAGGGTTTATAATAGTTTGAAAGATAAGGAGCCCTCGCCGACCTACGCCTCGCAGGCTAACACTGAATCACCTTCCTCTCCAAGGAATACAAGCATTGAGCAAATGAAGAGCAAGCAAAATACTCCAGATGCTTTGTCCACAGAGCTAGACTCGAAGCGAAACTCCCCGCTAGTCCAACTGAAATCACCAACTTGTCTTTCCCCCGCTGTCTGCTTAAAGGAAGACACCGATTTTCAGGATTTCTCAGAGTTTGACTTTCTGGCTTCAGATGAGAGCGCCCTCCTTGCTCAAGCCACCAGACAGTCTGAGGTTGTCACAAAGCCTGTGAGTCCTGAGAAGGTGTTAAACCACTCATTACACCATCTTTTACGGTCACCAGACGGAGGAAGTCATCTGCAATGTCACTCTGATCAACATCGTAATGTGCAGCTTTCAAAAGAATCTATGGAGGTAAGCTCTTTGCCACATGAGGTACAGGTTTTTGAGAATCATCAGCAGATTGTTAGTGAAAACTATCCAGCTGCTCATCATAAACCATCAGAGTCAAATAGCATTAATGTAAAGGAATCAGATGAAGTGTGGACATCGGCTTCAGATTTCCTACTGAACCACTTAGAATCGCCTTCCAGAAAGAAAAAGACTTGTCCTCGAAGGAGCTCTATGAGAATTGCTAAGAGGATGTCACTGCTGACAGCAGACGTGGAAGCTGAGAAAGGTGAAGCAAAAGATTCGGGTAAAATTATGCAAGTAAAGAATACAGAAACCTCAAAGATGGAGGCAGTGATAGTGGTCAAGAGAAAGCGAGGACGACCAAAGAATTTTTTTACAAAGACTCAAATAAGCACTAATCATTGTTCTGGAGTGCAAAATATTGCAAATCCTATTCCTTCCACTCTAAATATGGAGACACAGTCCACAGTAGTGACTTCAAATCATGTTTCTACAGATATTACCTTGCCAGTGCCTGATGCAGAAGAAGAGGTCGAGAGAAAGCGAGGACGACCAAGGAAATATTTTCCAAAGATTCAAATTAACCCTAACCCTTGTCCCGGAGAGCAAAATATCACATACATGTGTGTGTCTACAGATATTACCTTGCCAGTGCCTGAAAGGGAGGAGCAACTGAAGTTGCAGTTTGACGATGATCCCAAGCCAAATCTTGTTAAAAGGTCTCGTAGACGATGCTCAGCAAGATTCCATCAAGATCTAGCTGTTGGGGACTCCTGTTGCAATACCTCCGATTTGCCAGCTGATGATGAAGTTAAGAGGAATGAGGAGAAAGACGCAATGCTCCACCTGGCTTCTTCCATGACACTCATAAATACTTGTTATACTGTTGATGACGAATCAGCGATAACTCAGCTCAATACACATGACCGAGAGGTGATTCAAGAGTTACCTGTTCTCCCTTCTGGGAGAGCTTCCAATGTAAAACCAGTTGGAAAGGCCAAACGTAGGAGATCGATTCGACTCCTTACAGCAGCTTTAAACCAAGAGGAGGATGCCGGTTCTGCTTCGGGCCAAATATCACAGGAGGATGAAGCAAAGGCACCAAATCTTCACATCTCACCAACTCGGGATGTAGAAAACCTGATGAACAATTTGGAAACTGATGCTGCAGTTCATCAATGTAAACATCAAACTCAGGATGTAGAAAACCTGATAAACAATTTGGAAATTGATGCTGCAGTTCAAAGTATCCATCCAGCCCAGAATGTTGAAAACCCAATAGACAATTTGGAAACTTATACTGCAGCTCAAAGTAATCTGGACGTGTGCAACGAGACAGGAGAGGCTGGCCTCTGCTCAGAAAATGTTGACATCGAGATTGAGGAGAATGAAATATATTTTTCGACCCACTTTAGTCATTCGCAGGAAACCTTTACCTCATCACCGAACAATGGGCTTGTAGATAATAATAGTCGGCCCTTTTATGCAAACTTGGCAGCTTCAAGTGCCCTGGACAAGGCCAGTTCAAACAACCAACCCGAGGAGAATGCTACAAGCCGCAGGCCCAAAAGGCGGCGGTCAGGTGTCACTTTATCTGCAGTACAGAAGAGAGAGGTGAAATGTAAGAAACGTTGCCAGAAGAGTAATGAAGAAGCCGTCAAAGAACTGTACTTAAAAAGAGGAGAGAGCAAGGCACTCAAGCAAAGCAATCTAGAGACCATCTTTGAAGAGGTGCATTTCGGGAAGAGGGGCAGCCCTGTGTACGCAGGATCTCGAAAATGCAAGAGATCCTTGACATTCCTTGAGCACCCTTGGCTACCTCGGAAGAGGAAGAAGCATCAGAAGGACAAAATTTCTCAGGTCAAGCGTAAGAAAAAGTCACTTAAAGATCCAAATATCGACAAAAAGCTTGAGGCGCTTTTAGCCGATTTAACACTCTCGCCATCCCAACCTTTTACGCCTCTCTGGTGATGTTAAAGGATGGGGAAAACTCTGCAAGGTATCACCAGGAAAGGGATGCAAGTATGGACTACAATAATGTATCCTTGTATGCAATTTTTTACTTTTTTTTTTTTTTTTTTTTTGAGTTCATACATCTGTGTTGAGTTCGTACATCTGTGTATATTCTATTTACCAAACACCAAGGTGTGGCTTTTGTTTTTCTGACAAAATTGTTCAAGTAACAATTTCTGGAAAAATAAAACAACAAGACTGTTTAGACACAAATTTTTTTTTTTTTTTTTTTTAGAACATTATTTCACCACAAATTCGCAAAAAAAAGTTTTAAAAGACAATGGTTTTTTTTCTTCATGTCTTTGTGTACTTTAACTTAAGCTGCCAGCATCCCATCAATGGTGGCACAGCCTGCAGCACTTGAGCATAGGGCTAAAAAAAACCAGTAAGGCCTTTTTTAGTACTTGGTCACACTGGCCGAATGCCCACACCAACTCCTGGGATACACCAGTATTGTTCAGAAAGTTGGCTGTTATTGTCTCCTTATGGGGCAGAATTATTTAGGTTCGCACAGTTATGTTAAAAGTTAGAGGCACACAAATTCTGATATTTGGTGAAAAATGATAATCGCAACATAAACTAGATAGGTTTAGATGAAGTTAAAAAGGGTTTTTATCAGTGTTTATAAAGTTTTTCAACCTTTTCCACATGTTGAACTATATTTGTCCATAATATTATATGATATTTAAAAGACAGTGTTTAAAACCTAAATATTTAAATTTGTACCTTATAATTAGCAGTGTTACAGCAGATAAGCTTACAAGAAGGTTACAGTTCACTTTGTGAATTAAAAAAAAAAAAACATGCAGAAATTTGTTCAGTCAAAAAGAACTTGTTTTCTCTTCATGTCAATGAAACTCGCTTTGGAATTTTTTTTAATTGACACTTACAAAATTGAATGACTGGAATCTTTGTTACAGTCATATGGTAGCCTTTTTGGGACAGCCGCTTAAAGACCCAGAACAATCGGCATCCCAGAACTGGGCCCAATTTCATTTAGCTGCAAAGCACAACAAATATGCTCGCCATGAAATGTCTGCCTTGATATTACCAACAGGATTACCAACCAAATTTCCATCATGTGATTTTCAGGCAGCAAACAACAGCTGAACACCAGAAGCAAGCAATATGCAACAAATGGTGATTTGGTTGTTTATCCTGTTTTTAGCAGGGAAGAAATATCATGCTAAGCAAATTTTTGTGCTTAGCAGCTCTATGAAATTGGGCCAGATGGCGTCACAGAAGAGGAAAGTCGAAGGAAGTATACATGTAGTCTGTCTTTATAAAATCTTGGCTGGTATGCGAAAGAAACTGGGCCCACTTTCATAGAGCCGCTTAAGCAGGAAATCAAGTTTTACAATTTTCTGCTAAGCAAAAGTAAGCAGGATACCGGTCACAGGTTTTAGATGTGACATGCCATTTTGGTAACCTTATCCCAGTAAGCATACTTTTGTTGGGCTTAGCTACTTTTTTCCCCGGTCTTTGATAAGAAATTAGGCACAAATCCATCCATGACTTAATTCATTCATTGTTTGCAGTTCATTTGCCGCCACCAAACCATGACCACAGGAATTCTGTGAAACAGTTGCCTATTTACGTTCAATCTTGGCACACATGACCTCTTGACCTGATCCCCTCAGATACATCCAGTATAGAGCTGTCGACTCTCTCTGATTCTTCAGAAATATCCCTGAAAATTAACCAACTTTTCCATGTTCTGCTGAATTTTAAAATCTCCCCCGATATGGAAAGTTTTAATGTATTATGACAAATGTAAGAAGTAACTCACAAAATTTCTTAGATTGCAAATGTTGACAGGTCTGTCAAAAATCTCAAATGCTAGTTTATTAGCACGTTGATGTGTGATGCCACTAAATTTTTGGTGTTTTAAAATGTGTCCGCCGAAGTAAACTGGTTAAAGGTGCCATTTTGTAATTGAAAGTTTCCAAGAGAAATTTCCTTGAAAATTAGATCTGAAAAAGAGTTTGATGAACGAACATGCAATTCAATTTATTTCATATTACCGGATATCCCCTTCTCAGGGTTGTTTCAGGTGGATCAGAATTTTAGTTTTAAAAATTCTGCCCTGAATGTTTTATAGTAGCCACTGGTCGAGAAAGGTCTATAGTTGTTAATACTATTTTTTTATCTATTGTAAAAAGTCCCACCACTCTCTGCAAGCCTAACCATTGTTATACACACAGTGCGCATTTTATGTTTAAGGCCAAATAAAAAAAAAATACCAGTTGATTTTTCAAAAAAGAGGAGGACGAGGGCCTTATTATTTATTATTTACTATTTTTTTTTCAAGATGGCCGCTTAGTATTTCAAATCAAACAGGCCACCAATTTTTCAGTTTGAATCAACCGCAAACTTATTTTATACCTATTAGTTACATGAGGACCTGTGTTCACTAACAGGGTTGGATCTACAAAGATTTGCTGGTAGGCATTCACTAATATTGTTTTATGAAACAGACGGTTACAAGTGTTCGAGAGCATCACGTTAGATTCGGGAAAAGCTCCTATAGGCCAGTCCTTTTGAAAAGATGGATAAAATATTTAAAAAAATAAAAAAAAAAAAATTTTTTTGTTTTTTCTTTTTATCGAAAAATAATAAATAGTATAAAAAAAAAGATGCGGCCCCAAATAAGGATGCGAGCGGGGACGATCAACTGTTTTTTAGGTGTGTTTTTTTTTGGCCTAATGTGCATGTAGCCGGTAACTTGCTTCAATTTAGCATAAGTCATTGATAATGCTAACAAATTTATGTGCTTTGCACATAGAGCTATATATTATATATGGGCACATCCATGTTTATGTACAAACCAATACAAAAGCTTGAAATATTGTACGGCTATTTGCATGATAGTGCGTTTGTTTTTTTCTACGTGTCATCGTACCCAATAAATGCAGCAATTGTAAACGCACAATCTGCTGATGAGCGTCATGTGTGTCATGTTTAAAAGGCGCCTATACAGGTTTTTTAGTTTGTTATTAAATTGGAACTTACGGTTTTCGTTTTCAATTTAATTAGCATGTGTGAAATACACACATGCTTACCTAAATTAATCTGGGCCAAATTTCATAAAGCTGTCTACCGGTAACCAAGTTGTTGAAGTTACTACTTTAGAATTATAGAAAAGAATGTGCGTATACATAAACAAATTTGATTTCTCATGAGGTGCCTTATTTTTTTATAAGCACATACATTTAGGAAGCGCGGACTTACGAGTATGGACAGTCGCGTACGTAAGCGCACACGCCGAATGTAAGAAAAATCGCGGCAATGTGTGTTCTCTTAAAATTAAAATCATTCCGTAGTCATGCAACACATCAAACATGTCTGCGCCCAGGGTGGCTTCAAAACGCGGAGCAAGTTGTTGCTCTAGTCAATATATTTAGCTCTATGGCTTTGCAGCTGTGTGGAATTGGCTCCCAGGTTCTCCCAGTTACAAAACGCGAAGAAAGGAAATCTTTTCCAGCATTACTAAAGACATTTTTATTAAAGCAACATGAATCTGTCATACCTCATGGCCCTATTTCATTAAACATGTAGGCAGCCATTTTGTGCTTACGGGCGTCCCTTAGCAGAATTTTTATTTCATAAAACTGGTTACCGTATACATGGGTGAGTACTAGTTCTTATTATAACTCTATGCAGTAAACACAAGTGATGACCAAGCAAATCCAAAATGGTGAAAAACGTTTATGCTTAAAATGCACATTTTTCTGCTACAGTAAGCACAAAATTTGCTTATACGTAAACAACGTTGTGCAATTGGGCCAATTTCAGATGAGCAAGTAGTTTATTGTCACAAAAGCATTTCACCCTCAAGGACATTAGACTTAAAGACACTGGACACCTTAGGTAATTGTCAAAGACCAATATCTCTTTTGGTATATTCCAATAATATGCATAAAATAACAAATCTTTGAAAATTTTGACTCAATTGGTCATCGAAGTTGTAAAAAAAAACAATGGTGTCCAGTGCCTTTAAAGGCAATGTATACCTATGGTTTTTGGAACCGTTCAATTGTTTTTAATCCTGGACAAAAATGTAAGTGGAGACAATAAAATTAACATTTGAAAATTTCATTAAAAAGGTGGTTGTGTTTTTGAGATATCGGCAAAAATCTGTAGTGAATATTTCCATGCAGGAAGAAAAAAAGGAAAATACTTAAAGGAATAGGCAATCTGAGAAGCATTTTGCAGTAATGCTTCTCAGATTCAAATTGTTGACATATAAACTGTTATCTTTTGACATAACCACATTACTTAGTGAAATGTTTCTCGAAATGCTTTATACTATCAAAGGCTGCTGTAGGCTTCAAACTCAAGGCTATATTGCCATAACATTGTAAGAGTAATTTCCAAACTATACCTTCCCATTAAGTTATACAAAAAGAAGGTTAGCAAATTTTATTGTAAATCATGAATATTTGAACATTTTACAAATCTTAAGTAATAGAAAAACCAATTATGCATTTATTGTAAATTGTGTAAAATGTGTGCTTCAGAATAATTTTACAATTAAACTTAAAATGATTGAACTTTATAAGATGAGTTGGTCTATCGTTTCATTCTGGATATCTGGTTGGTTGCTGCCATGTTTCACAATCTCGGAGGCAAGCTCCAAACATCAGCTTGTTCAAGTACAACTTTCTTTTTTTTGGGGGGGGGAGGGGGGGGGGGTTGGATCATTGGGTAGTTAAGCCTTGTCCGAGGCTCTTTACGCAAGCACTGGCCCGCTCTAAATCCACCACGTAGCGATGGACGACGAACTGCATAGATACATGTACGTATTGGCACGGTACTGGGTATTGATATACAACACTTGACACTGTGGGGTCAAAACATGGTTTTTCAACCTCGTACATTTGGCTTTGTTGTACAGAAGGTTGACAAACTTTGAAAAACCTTGTTTCGACCCCACTGTATCAAGTACTGTCATGGGTAGTTGGGCAAGTGTCCTGAGAATCGAATAGAAGAGATTCACATAATGTAGGGACTTGAAACACTGTGTGGAGGAACACACGCATCTATGTAAACACCTGGGCCCAATTTCATAGTGCTGCTAAGCACAAAAATTTGCTAAGCATGAAATTTCTTCCTTGGTAAAAACAGGATTACCAACCAAATTTCAATTTGTTGCATATTCCTTGTTACTGGTTTTCAGCTGTTGTTTGCTTATCCTGAAAATTACGTTGAAATTTGGTTGGTAATCATGTTTTTATCAAGGAAGAAATTTCATGTTAGCAAATTTTTGCAGCTCTATGAAATTGGGCCCTGCAAATAACTGTGGACCTCCTATTGTCCCTCTTTTGTTTATAAACACTTTTTTACAACAGCTCCCATTGGTTTTACTTATGTACTTATTTTCCAACTGTAGACCTTTCCCAAACCGTGGACCCTGTTGCCTTTTTTTGTTATAGGTTCCAGGTTTAAGTGTGCATCATACCTACTCACATCCACTCAATGTTTTTACACTCTGCGGACAAATTCATTTATTCTCTGCACAGACAAATGTACAGAACATTGTGCACAGAGTGTCTGAGACAAATGTATGCATGTGGGTAGTTTTCAGTATGACTGAACCATCAAAAAAATCAAAACCTAATCATTTCTGGATTCTCAGAAGATTTTATTTTTTTATTTCCATCTTCTTATAATATTAATTTCGTTTTTTTTTACCCATACAAGTACATGTAGGCCTACATGCTATTTTTAAAACTGTTTTTAATACTGAACCGAGTCCAGCTACTAAATTCTTGTTAAAACAATTTGAAATTAATTTCAAGAACAAATATTACCACATAATTTGCACGGATCCACCATGGGCAGGTAGAGCCGTGTTAAGGCCAAGTCACACTGCAGCGATAACGATCACGACGCAATCCAGCCTGAATACGCCCACGCTCATTCAACCAATCGAGAGCGGGCATTTTTATTGTTATCGGGACCTGTGTGACCAGGCCTTTACAACCGACTTCATGTTTCCTTTGTATTGTCTTTAATTGAAAGTCCTTCTTTATCATTGTGACAATACATTTGTACAGAGTTACAGGGCGAGTCAAAAACAAGTTGACCGGGATTGGTGAAGTTTTTCAAAACAAATGAATGACACACAAAGTTCAGTAAAACATATTTTGAAGGGTATATTACAGTGTATGTACTTTTTCCTAACAACAAACACATTGTCCACAGATTTACATTAAACTTACACAGTTTGAAGATTATGATAGTAGAAAGCTTCCCTTGAAATTTTACTTACTGAGGTGCTGTAGTTTTAGAGAAATGAGTAAAAGTAATAATTTTAGTCTCAGTTTTAGCGTGTAAAAACGTATTTTTATGCTATGATTAGAGTTAAAGGATTTGGGTACTTTTTCAAAATGGAAAGCTTCCCTTCAAATATAACTTACTGGGGTGCTGTAGTTTTTGAGAAATGAGTAAAACAATGTCATAAGCTTATGTTTGTAAATTTTCGTCTCATGAGACGAAAATTATTTTCATGACATTGTTTTACTCATCTCCCCAAAACTACAGCACCTCAGCACGTAATATTTTCAGGAAAGCTTTCTACTATCATTATCTTCAAACTGTGTAAGTTTAGTGTAAATCTGTGGACATTGTGTTTTTTGTCCATCAAAAGTTAGATAGACCCTTTAAGGGACATTTCATATGTAAAAAAAAAAAATTCTCCAGTGTAAATAGGGGTTTGTCAGCCAGTGTGATTTCCTCTAGAAAGTTTTTCCCACAAAAGTTACAAACAAATAGTTTTCATCAAGTCATGCCAGTGTGGACTTGCAGATAGCGTGTCAAGTAACTTTTGATGGAGAATTGTTCTCCACAATAGTCACAACAAGTGGTTTCTTACCAGTGTGGACACCCTGATGCTTTTTCATGTGTTGTCTTTGAGAGAAGGGTTTCCCACAAATATCACAAACATATGGTTTCTCTCCCGAGTGGGTACGATGATGCTTGATCAGCGTTGATTTATTCGTGAAAGCTTTGCCACAAAAGTCACAAACAAATGGTTTCTCTCCAGTGTGGACACGCATATGGTTTGCCAGGTGCTGTTTCTGACAGAAGCCTTTCCCACAAATATCACAAACACATGGTTTCTCTCCCCTGTGGATCGTACGCTGATGCTCCCTCAGGACTGATTGATACGAAAAAGCTTTTCCACATACGTCGCAAACAAATGGTTTTTCTCCAGTGTGGATACGCTGATGGTTTATCAGGGTTGTTCTTAAAGGGAAGGCTCGTCCACAAAGCTCGCAAAGAAATGGTCTCTCTAAGGTGTGGATGCCATGATGGGTGGTGAGGTGTGGTTTTTGAGAGAAGAGTTTCCCACAAATATCACAAGCAAATGTTTTCTCTCCAGTGTGGACACTCTGATGGTCCATAAGGTGTGATTTCCTTGTGAAAACTTGTCCACAAATGTCACAAACAAATGATATATCTCCAGTGTGGACACCCTCATGGCGTGTCAAGTAACTTTTGTTTAAAAACAGTTTTCCACAAAAGTCACAAACAAATGGTTTCTTTACAGTGTGAGTGTGGACACGCTGGTGTTTTGTCATGTGTTGTTTTTGAGAGAAAGCTTTCCCACAGATATCACAAATAAATGGTTTCTCTCCAGTGTGGACACGCTGATGCTCCATCAGGTGTGATTTCCTTGTGAAATCTTTGTCACAAATGGCACAAACGAATGGTTTCTTTCCAGTGTGTACTCGCTCATGACGTGTCAAGAAACTTTTGATTGAGAACCGTTTTCCACAAAAGTCACAAACAAATGGTTTATCTCTAGT
The DNA here is from genome assembly GCF_902459465.1 of Asterias rubens. Lineage (NCBI taxonomy): Eukaryota > Metazoa > Echinodermata > Asteroidea > Forcipulatida > Asteriidae > Asterias > Asterias rubens. Next base: position 3,519,919 of record NC_047066.1, on the reverse strand, counting down.
GTGGACACGCTGGTGTTTTGTCATGTGTTGTTTTTGAGTGAAGAGTTTCCCACAGATATCACAAATAAATGGTTTCTCTCCAGTGTGGACACGCTGATGGTCGGTCAGGTGTAATTTTCTCGAGAAAGCTTTACAACATAAGTCACAAACAAATGGTTTCTCTCCCGAGTGGGTACGATGATGACTGGTCAGCGTTGCTTTCTTCGTAAAAGCTTTGCCACATAAGTCACAAACAAATGGTTTCTCTCCAGTGTGGATACGCTGATGGTTTATCAGGACTGATTTCCCCGTGAAAGTTTTTCCACAAATGTCACAAACAAATGGTTTCTCTCCAGTTTGGACACTCTGATGACTGGCAACGGCTGATGTCTGCGAAAAGGTTTTTTCACAAACGCCACAGGCAAATGGTTTCTCTCCAGTGTGGACACTCTGATGACTGGCAACGGCTGATGTCTGCGAAAAAGCTTTTCCACAAACGCCACAGGCAAATGGTTTCTCCATTTGTGAGACGACTTCTCTGTAAAACAAAGGAAAAAAACGGAGAGTTATTGTTTGTGTTTTTATAAAGTAGCTGTGTTATTCTAATAGATAAAGCAAGGACGATAGTGGTACATTGTAGCTCTTAAAGACTTACTACGTATTTCATATGAAAATCCATCGAGTTTGAGCCATCCAACCTCCTAGTTTAGCCTTCAAGGCTGAAAGAAGGAGGAACCCACTGAAGACTGAAGTCCTTGATCAAATTCAGTTCAGGTTCTTGACAATGATAATCTTGTTCAGCAGCTTCCCTTCAATTCAAACCTTTCTCTGAATGCTCTCTGCTGAACAATGCACATGTACAAAGAAACAATTTGGACCACTGGCACTGGTGAAGGAACAGATGTTTATAACTGCCGATTAAATTGGGTTTCCTCCACTACTACAACTACCCTAGCCTTTAAAGGCAGTGGACACTATTGGTATTTACTCAAAATAATTATCAGCATAAAACCTCACTCGGTAACGAGTAATGGGGAGAGGTTGATAGTATAAAACATTGTGAGAAACGGCTCCCTCTGGGAAGTGACATACATGTAGTTTGCGATAAAGAAGTAATTTTCCACGAGTTTGATTTCGAGACCTCAAGTTTAGAATTTGAGGTTTCGAAATCAAGCATCTAAAAGCACACAACTTCGTGTGACAAGGGTGTTTTTTTCTTTCATAGTTATCTCGCAACTCCGACGACCAATCGAGCTCAAATTTTCACAGTTTGTTATTATGTTGATATACAATGTACACGGTGAAAAGATCTTTGGTCTTTGACATTTACCAATAGTGTCCACTGCCTTTAAACGATCTCATAAAACTTACCGCAATTCTGCTTTGCTGCGCCAAAAAAAACGAAGTTCACCAACTACTTACCTGTGGTTCTACAAATAAATGAACAATAACAATACTAATGAGTCTATGGTGTGAATTACAGGCATAAATTATAAAAAGAAGAAGTGAAAGACGTAAATTTCCATAACAAACTCCATACCATAATAATAGCACAGGGTCAACCTTTGCTACACCCATAGAGCTAAATATATTGACTAGAGTGCTAACTTGCTCTGCGTTTAGAAGCCACCCTGGGCGCAGACATGTTTAAGGGAACACACACACCTACTCTGCAGTATGCCTTGACAGTCTGGGATCTACAAACTCAAGACCTAATTTCCAAGATCGACATGGTACAGAGATGGGCAGCCCGCTTTGTCAAGCATGATTAAGACCCACATCACAGTCAGTGTAACCTCAATGCTACAAGATCTGCAATGGCAGACACTGTGCGAGAGACGAGCAAAAAGCAAAGTCATCATGCTTTACCGAATCACTAATGGCTTAGTGGCAATACCATCCTGTCCACCACACCTAGTTCTATCGACATCACAAACCAGAGGTCACTCCATCTAGTTTCCAGATTCAACACTACCGGATCTCAGCATTTCAGTGTTCTTTCTTTCCTAGCGCCATCTGCCTGTGGAACAACCTGCCAGCATCAGCTGTGACTGCCCAAACCATGGAGCAGTTTAGGAGCAGGCTGAGTCCACTGACCCTACGTTAGGACAGATGGGTGGCGTTTTTTACTTGCACCCTTTCACTTGTAAATAGCAGATGTTGTGTTCCTGATCACGCACTTTGCACCTTTCAGTATGACTATACTCTACTCTACAACTTACAAGAGGAATATACTACACCATATAGATAGACTGATAGACATGGCCGCGAGCATTCTTTAAACATGACGCACATGACGACCGCAGTTTGTATGCTCATCAGCAGATTGTGCGTTCACAATTGCTGCATTTCTTTGTTTGATGAGTTTTAGAAAAGAACAAACGCTAAATTCATGCTATCGTGCAAATAGCTGTACAAAATTTCAAGCTTTTGTATTGGTTTGTACATAAACATGGATGCGCCCACACAACATCAACAACTTAGTGCATGGTTTGCGCTCTAGTCAATTATGCGTTTCATATAATATACTTATATAGCTCTACATACATGGCTACACCTAACCTTGTCAAATCCAACAATAACAAAAAATGCTCACTACAACGGCAACTTTCCTGGCATGTAAACTGTTGAGGGCAACTGGATTACTAACTACTAAATTGCCTAGCCCCACTTGTGTGGCCAAGGCTAGCTGAAGGATTCAGCTATCCTTGGCCACACAAGTGGGGCTACTATTGCCTGTTACTATTATTAACCGTTATTAAAATATCAATATAGGGGCCTATCTAATCCACTATTAAAATAGTCAACAACTTTGATAAAGTACTCGGGAACTTCTGTAACTACGGTAAAACACTACCATATCGCAACTAGTAAATAACAAACTTTTCACATGCCGGCCATGTTTTTTGGGTTTTTTTTTTACCAGCCCTAGTGCTGTAGGAGTGTAGGCTATTCCTTTTTTCGAAAAAAAAGAAACTTAACAAGCCCCCAACGTTCTCTCCTGATCGCCCATCTTTAGAAACAACAAACAAAGAAAAGACCTACTCACTTTTATTCTGCACGCACGGGGCGGGAAATAATTGGTTGATCAATGAAGATTAATCTGTGATTGTAGGTGATTTCGTGGAAATATTGGAGAACATTGTTGATGAAAACCATGGATATTTTTAGAAAGTGATTAATTAAGCCTGCCAATAGAGGGCGCCATCTACATTTCCACAAGATATAGGCCGTGTCCGAAACGACGACTTCAGCTACAGCTACGTCTAGATCAGCGCGTCTACCAGTGTTGAAGAATAGCAAACGCGCGCGATCTAGCCGTAGCTGTAGCCGAAGTCGCCGTTTCGGACACGGCCTTAGAGAACGTTTCGTTTGTTGATTAACAAATAGTCTGGTTCCCAGACCCAAAAATCTCCGACAAGGCTCCCAGACCCAATAATCTCCGACTAGGCTCTGTCGAATTTAGGGTCCGGTATCACCCAAAATCACGTGACCAAAGAGGAGGAATTCCTCCTCTTTCGAAGTTATCCGAAATGTTCCGAACGTGTTGTCGTCAACATTCGGACAGTATCGTTGATGTTCGGTACGGACTCGTAATGTCAGTCATGTCGGCCGTAGATCCAGGAGTTTTTATGCCAGTTATTGCAAATGCAGGCGTTGTGCCTAAATAAAGCGTTTGCAAAGCGATGCGACAAGTTCAAAATAATAAACCTGGGAAATCGCTCCGGGATCTGGTAAGTTGTTGTCCTTTTTCTTCAAAAATATTTTTTTCGAAGGTGTTCTGACTTGAGTGTTCATTAGACATTGATTGAGGATTAAGTTTCATGATTTATAAAAGTGGTAAAAATGGGGCAAAATCTGGTGACTAGCTGTCGACATTATGCGTGTTGAACCAGATTGTCATTAATTGACGATCAAAATAATATCGTAACCCTCCGGCCTGGCGGCCGTTGGGATGGGAGGAGGGTTACGTTATCGCTAGTGTAGTAGTACGTGCAGACATGGTTTCCCTGGAGATGACCCCCGACCCTGACAAGTTGCGTCATGCTCTTTACAAACAATAGAGATCTGTGTTTGATTTGCAATCATGCCTTTCGATAGTTTTTTTCACAGACATAAAGAAGGTTCTTTATGTCTGTGTTTTTTTTCCCAACCTCGGCAAATTGAAATAGCGCCCTCATTGTCGTTTCTGTCGCAGTATTTTAGTTCCAATATGGCGGCGCCCATGCGAAACAGCATGCGCTTTCTGGTGACAATTTCCACGTTCAATAAACCATGTTTTCTGACTCAAACTGTGGTTTACAAGTCGACAGCTAGACATGTAGCAACCACGACGCTTAATCTAGCGAGGGAGGTTCGTCAAAGACAGACGAATTGTGAAGAAACGAACGAGCCGACCAAGAAGAAAAAGTCCGAAACGGAGCCGCCGTCACTGACGGCGTCAGGAGGCGGCCGTGACGGCGGGGTGTTCGGACCGCTGTCCGGGGAGGTGTCAGGAAGGTCAGACCTTAGACGACGGTCGGATGATAATCAGCGATTGCAGCGACTCTCTGATTTTGAATCCGAAGATGAAGAAAAGGAAGTTTTGGGAAACAAGATCACTTATGAAAAGGCAAAAGCAGATGACAAACGAATCGGGTGAGTTCCTTATCCTATTTCTAATCTTTTTCATCATACATATTTTTTTTGCTTTGTTTGTTATTTAATTTTGTATATAGTATAAATGTCTTTTCTCCAAACAAGTTAACATTTTGGAAACATTTTACTTGAAATTACGAGGAGGGTTACATTGTCGCAACTTTAAGTATCGAAAGAACACATGACTATTACTAATTAGCCCCACTTGTGTGGCCAAGCAGCCAAGGCTAGCTGGATTCAGCTAGCCTTGGCCATACAAGTGGGGCTAACATAGCCCACCTTGTTGAGCTGTTAATGGCTCCGCTTTTAACATCGGTCTCATCACTGTCAATGTGTGACAGTGATGAGACCGATGTTAAAAGCGGAGCCATTAACAGCTCAACAAGGTGGGCTAGGGCTAACGTAACATGACTTCTGCTTCTTCTTCTTCCTTGTAAAGTGCAGCCTTCAAATGATTGAAGATGTACGCACTGCATGACAATGGTTCAAATGCCATTGTCATATAGGTTCTTTCGTTAATGAGTTAAGTTGCGATAACGTTTTCCTCCTCCCAACGGCCGTCGGTAGAGGGGGTTTCAATAATGCAACTATATTAATGGGTTATGCTTTCCAGGACTTTAAAGACATCAAACGCAGTACTCTTTTCTGTGTTCTGGTCGCCCACACTACTAAAGCATACCAGCCCCTAGCCCAGGTTGGACTCCTCTCCAGGGCTAACCAGCCCCTACTTCTAGAAACTATATAAGGCTCCCCCGTGGAGCATAGTTTCTAAACGTAATCAGCCCCATACTTTTTTTAGCAGCCATGTAAAGTAACTGTGGCTACCTGTTTCGACCTATTTTTTACTGTTGCATTAAGTTGACAGGGAGAGCAGTTTACCTTGCGTCCCCATTGGATTTGATTTTGTCATTCTACGGAAAAGTCCTGCAACCGATTTCACGTAACGCCAGGATTAATCCTATCTCGAGTTAGAACAAGTAATCCGTCCTAACTTAGGATGGGTTCAATGCGTCCTACGCCTTTGGATACAGAACTTTACTCGTCCTAAGTCCTAGGATTAATCCTAAGTTAGCGTGAGTTTGGTGAAATCGGCGGCTGGTACTTTACAAAAGAAAGTCCAATGGGAACACAGCTTAAGTCTTGACTGATTGTAGTGAGGCTGGTGGTGGAGTTAAGATAGTGTGGAAGAAGAAAAACTTAATTACTAGACTTGTGGTCTGTAGCGGTGAGATAGTTGAGTCGTGGCGGTGGCGTAATGATTCAGGTTTTGCGATCAAATACTGCTCCCCCACGAGAACACTGCTCTCGCGCGAAGCTGCTGGTCTCGCGAGACAATCTCTAGTGTCGCGAGAATCAAGGAGAGATTGGGAACGACTTGTCCACAGGCCCACTGAAAGACCCGAGAAATAGTGTTGACTCAATATGTACATTAAAGTATCAGGCAGTTCGACAAGAAAGATTAACATGACTGGTATGAGCTGATTATTTTATTTCATTACACGGTGGCTGTGAAATAGCCTGAATTACAAACAACAAAATGAATTTTTGATTCTGGCTGATGAGACTGCACTAATAGTAAACTGTTCAAGCCTGGAATTTCATCTTAGAAAGGATAAGGCAATTTTCATTTTGAAAAGGGCACTTCCGTTGGAATTTTTTTAAGTCAGTGGGAAACTTTTGAAGGGGCACCAAGGCCAAGACCAGGGGCAACGGAGGTCATGGCCTCTGTAGGCTGTGTGTAATTCCAGGCCTGGTATTCATTGGACCTACAATACCAGATTAGTCTGAGTTCTAAAAGATTGAATGTTAGTTACAGACTACAATGTTCAGTTAATGTTTGATTGATGATGAAGATTCCTAAAAAAGGGGGCACAAAGAAATTTGCTGTTACTGGGAAAATAATGCATTTTTTTTTAAGCCGTCTTAAAATCAGCTTGATTTGTTCTGTACTAAGTTAAGTCCCAACATTTATTCTTAGAAACAAATTATTTACCTTGCAGAGCATTTAAAGACACTGGACACTATTAGGGGTTGTCAAAGACCATTCTTCTCACTTACTTGGTGACTTGCTTGGTGTATCTCAACATATGCACAAAATAACAAACCTGTGAACATTTTAGTTCAATTGGTCTACGAAGTTGCGAGATAACTATTGAAGAAAAAACACCCTTGTCACACGAAGTTGACAAAATCTAATTCTAATTCTGAGGTCTCGAAATCAAATTCCTGGACAAATTACTTCTTTCTCGAATTTGTTGTCTCTTCAGAGGGAGCCGTTTTCTCACAATGTTTTATACCACCAACCCCTCCACATTTCTCGTCACCAAGTAAGGTTTTATGCTAATAATTATTTTGAGTAATTACCAATAGTGTCCACTGCCTTTAATAAGGATTTACCAGCATGTTATTTTTGTGCAGAGTTTTTTAAACTACTCTTTGTGCTCATTAGGTGCAGTAAATAAAGTTAAGAAATTAACATAAATAACTACTATTAGTGTGTTTAAATTTTCAAACAGTTGTCACAAAAATACAAACACTAAACACCAATCTGTAATTCACCAGCAATGGTTGGAAAAGTACAGCAATTGGAAATTATTTGAAAGTTTCACATCGTTGAATTGAGACTGCTATTATACACATAATGAATGTTTATGAGTGCAATGGTGCAAATAATTATGTTCATGAGTTGAAAGATGGAATGTTCTATTCAACGAGGCGGAGCCGAGTTGAATGGAACATTCCAGCTTTCAACGAATGAACATATTCGCACCATTGCACGAATGAAAAACATTCATTATTTGTTTTATATAACATCCAAGTAGATCGTTGTCATTTTGATTGAAAGATACAACTTTCAAAACAAACAAAGCGTAGGCCTCCAATTTTTAATAGTAGAAGACGAATGCTAGTAATTTTACTAATATGCCTTGCTGCGTTACCGAAGACAACGCGCACGCAGTGATGTTCTTACTCAGCTTTTTCGTTCCATCCGAAAAGTACCATTGCACGCTGGCAGCGTGCAATGGTACTTTTCGGATGGAACGAAAAAGCACGGCGAGTGACTCAGCGTGCAATGGTACTTTTATTTGCTATCACGTGACGGACAATGCTCCAATCAAATGGCAAGGATCTGCTTGGGTGTTATATAAAAAGGGTTATACAACGGCTGCAAGAACGAGGCTCCAGTAAAGCATGCAGTCAAAAATGGACGTGTACTTGAGTATAGGGATGGTTAACAAAATGTCCAAAGGGTATTCCTGTTTGTGGCTACAACGACTACAGGCTACAAGATCGAGGCGATCCATTGAAGCATGTAGTAAAATATTGACATCATGATCAAGGCAGGCTTGAGGATGTATGGAATTATGAACTCTCACCACCATGTTGCTTCATTGGATCCCTCACCCTTCATAACGATAGGGAGGGAGGGTGCGTGCATTCAGTAACTGGATGAGAAATCATAATTCCTAACACATCCACAAGTCAGCTTTGAACATGACAAGACATCCCCTCTAACTTAACTTCATATGAAGTTTATATAAAGTTTACAATTGCAATTGCTGTAAAAGGTATAAAAAAAAAGTCTTTTCCATAATAGTATTTCGTAAATCAACCCCCCAAAAAAAAAAATTCATCTATAGTCCGTGAACAGATTTTGTGCACACCTCGGAACGATTTCATCCAGCAATTTTGCTTAGCAAAGCGTTAGACAGAGCATATTTTGTGCACGCTGAATGCAAATATTGAGTAGCAATTAGTGATTTTTGAGTAGCACTTGATACATTTTGTGTAGCATTTTGCTCTGCTATACAAGGGAAATCACTCACTGCACACTGAATACTACTGAGTGGCAAATGATAAATTTGGAGTTACAACTCATGTATTTTTCGTAGCATTTTGCTCTGCTATACTACAAGGGAAATCGTTCACTGCATTTGGTTAATAATATTTTTCAAATTTAAATGAGAACAATTATGGATAAATAGGAGCTGGTGAAAAAATTACCATTTACAAAACCAGTTTTAACATCTAGTAAGGCATTACAGATCTTTTCTTCCACGGTGAATACAAACGCATGCAAAACAGATTGCAGCAAAACTACACGAATCTACAAATCTACAAATCACCCAAATCTTATCAACATTAATTTTGTGTAAGGTTGATCCCATAGTAGCTTTATATAACATTGAATTTAAAAGGTTTAACAAAATTAGTACCGGTGCTTTAAATCAAGTTCTATTACAGTGAACTACATACTCTTTGTGTTCGCTGAAGATGTAGTTAAATAAAGAGGTGTTCATTATCTCAAATGAAATACACCAAAGTGCACATTACTAAAATGTCAAATCACCAAATCCGAAAAACGACAATCTAGGCCTACATGATTGTTTTTTTTTAATTTTTTTTTTTAGGTTTTTATAGTTAGTACCGGTGCTTTAAAACACAATTGATTACAGTGAACTACATACTCTTTGTGTTCGCTGAAGATGTAGTTAAATAAATAGGTGTTCATTATCGCAAATGAAATACACCAAAGTGCACATTACTAAAAATAAAATGTCAAATCACCAAATCCGAAAAACGACAATCTACATGATTGTTTTTTTTTTTTTTTTGTTTTTTTTTAGGTTTTTATAGTTAGTACCGGTGCTTTAAAACACAATTGATTACAGTGAACTACATACTCTTTGTGTTCGCTGAAGATGTAGTTAAATAAAGAGGTGTTCATTATCTCAAATGAAATACACCAAAGTGCACATTACTAAAATGTCAAATCACCAAATCCGAAAAACCACAATCTACATGATTTTTTTTTTTTCTTTAAGTTTTGTCCCATATAGTAATTTATATAATATTGAATTAAAAAGATTTTTAAAATTAGTACCGGTGCTTTAAGTCTCATTCGATTACAGTAAACTACATACTCTTTGTGTTCGCTGAAGGTGCAGTTAAATAAAGAGGTGTTCAATATCTCAAATGAAATACACCAAAGTGCACATTACTAAAATGTCAAATCACCAAATCACCAAATCACAATCTACAGTATTATTGTTATTATTATTATTATTATTATTTTTTTTTTGTGGGGGGGGGGGGGTGGTTTTCCCATAGTAATTTATATAATATTGAATTAAAAAGATTTTTTAAATTAGTACCGGTGCTTTAAATTACATTAGATTGCAGTGAACTACTCTTTGTGTTCCCTGAAGGTGCAGTAAAATAAAGAGGTCTTCAATATCTCAAATGAAATACACCAAAGTGCACATTACTAAACTGTCAAATCACCAAATCCGCAAAGATATCACAATCTACAGTATTTTTGTTTTCTTTAAGTTTTTTCCCATATAGTAATTTATATAATTTTGAATTAAAAAGATTTTTAAAATTAGTACCGGTGCTTTAAGTCTCATTCGATTACAGTGAACTACAAACTTTTTGTGTTCGCTAAAGGTGCAGTAAAATAAAGAGGTGTTCAATATCTCAAACGGAATTCACCAAAATACACATTACTAAAACATCAAATCACCACTACAAATCACAATTTCTTGTCTACATAAATCTTTTTTTAAAAGGTTTATCCCATAGTTATTTTTTATAACATTGAGTTAAAAAGGTTTTAAAGTTAGTACCGGTGCTTTAAATTACATTAGATTGCAGTGAACTACATACTCTTTGTGTTCACTGAAGGTGCAGTAAAATAAAGAGGTGTTCAATATCTCAAACAAAATTTACCAAAACACACATTACTAAAACATCAAATCACCAATGATAATGTACTGTACAGATTGTTTAACTGTTTCTTGGTCTGAATTGAGACTGTTTTACTTCAAGTCTAATTTCCTTATATCTGCCCGCGGCCAGGCCAGGTTTCTCAGTAATTTGCTAGTGTTTTTGCATATTTTTAGCTGTTCTCTTTTTATAACCATTGTATTGCTTTTTCTTGTAAATCTTTGATGTGCAATTTTTTAACACATGTTTGTGTTTTTTCATGTTTGCTGGCAAATAAAATGAAATGAAATGAAATGAAATGAAAGTCATTTCATGAGTGTCTTCCTGCTCATACATGTACAGTCAAGCCTCAAAAATAACCCACGGCACCAACAGCAATGGCTGTGGTGCCCTATTCTTTTGCTGTGGTGCCCTGACCAAAAATTCAATACAGTTTTACATATTCTTCATAGAGTGCCCCTTATCAGAGGAAAATTGCTGTGCCCCTTCAAGATTGAAGTTCAGGCATGTACATTTGTCTCTCTGTGGGGTTTAAAATGCAATTTCTTTCTATTTTAGATTGTTTGAACATTGTAAAATAGAGTTGAAATTATTTATATGAATGAAATTTTTAGTTTAGTACAAATCTATCAGGGTAAAATATTTGTCATCTGCAATACTGCTTAGTGTTTCTGAGTGCGTTTTGCAGTTGAAACTGGCATGGAGTGAAAAAAACAAAATTCTTTGAAAACAATTATTTTCCCAATAACTTTCTACTACCTCGTTTGGTGCAGGATATAAAAAGTATGGTACGTTTGTAATTGCCTGCCAAGTGAATATCTTTCTTCTTGGGTGTAGTTTGTTTTGTATCAAGAAGCTTTCATTAAGTGGTTCCTTTGCTTCCTGAGCAGCTACATTGTCTAGCAATATTTTAGTCCTTTAGCTACACAGAGTTTATTGATTTGTTTCCCTTAAATCTAAGCTCTTACATTTTAAAGGAACACGTTGCCTTGGATCGGATGAGTTGGTCTATAAAAAGCGTGTATAACCGTTTGTTATCAAATGCATACGGTTGGAAAGATGTTTTAATAGTAGAATACAATGATCCACACAAATATGCTTTGAAATTGCATGGTTTTAATTTTACTTTGGGAACTAAGACGGTCGGCCATTTGTGGGAGACAAACAATTGTCTCCCATAAATGGCCGACTGAGTTAGTCAAAGAGGTAAAAGGAAAACCGTGCAATTTCGAGGCGTGTTTGTGTGGATCATTGTATTCTACTTTTACAAGATCTTTCCAACCATATGCATTTTATAACAAACAGTTATAAACGCTTTTTATAAACCAACTCGACTGATCCAAGGCAATGTGTTTCTTTAAGTGGCAACACCACTGACTTCATTTGGATGCTTGAAGGGGCCAATACTTAACACCACACCATCCAAGGTATTTAAAGCAACATAAAAATCTGTGCATTTCCCAATAGTTTGAACATTTAAGTGATTTTCTTCTGCACAGCAGTTTGCAGTGTTTAAATTGCATGTTTAAAACTCAAGTTACAACTCGACTCATAAAACTCCAAGAAGGGGTAGTTGTGACAGGTTCGGTTTACAGTTTACATGGCATCATCATGAAACACAATCTGAACTATCATGTATATGGTGATGACACTCAGTTATATTTCTCTTTTAAACCATTACAAATTTCTGCGGATGAGAGCATTAATCGTATTGAATCATGTGTTTCTGAAATTCGTGTTTGGATGCAGGACAACTTCCTTAAACTAAATGATCACCAGACAGAATTTTTTATACTCGGTTCACGGCAACAACTTTCTAAAATGACTATTCCCCACATTAATATTGGTGACTCCGAAGTCACCGCTGTTACAAAAGCTCGCAATCTTGGTGTTATATTCGACTCTTCCATGACACTTATTTCACATATTTCTAGTATTTTACGCTCTACAACATTTCATATCCGTAATATAGGCAAAGTAAGGAAATATTTGACACAAAATGCAACTGAGCAGATAGTCCACTCTGTTGTAGTTTCTAGACTGGATATGTGCAATTCACTTCTATATGGCCTTCCTTGTACTCAAATTGAGCGTCTTCAGCGTATTCAAAACTATGCTGCTCGTGTTTAACTAAAAAGTCCTGCCATATAACGCCGATTTGAAAAGAATTACACTGGTTACCGGTAAGCAGTAGGATTAAGTATAAACTTTTGCTTTTCGTGTATAAATCGCTCACCAACAATGCCCCTGCATATATTGATGATCTTCTCAGCTCATACAATCCTCCTCGAAAACTCAGGTCTTATAATTCTAGCCTCCTTCTTGAGCCCATTTCCAAACATTCATGGGGAGACCGATCTTTTTCACATGCTGCCCCTCGTCTATGGAACAAACTGCCTGCACTAGTAAAAGCATCCGTTTCTTTGACCCAATTTAAAAAACAACTGAAAACACATCTTTTCAAACAGGCATTTGATTCAATGGTTTAATTATTGTTATTTTTGTTACCTTTTAGGACGTTTTTTCTAAAATATAGCATTTGTATTATTGTACTCTATACCACATGTTCTAGATTTCTCTCAACTTAGGTTTACATTTTAATTTTTGTTGTTGTTATTGTATATTAATGTAATGCTATTGTTTGTATTTTAGCGCCATGAGCACTTCTGTGGATTTGTGCGCTTTATAGTTAAGGTTTGCAACACCCCGCAAACCTTGATCCTATTTCCACCATGCAAAGTTTCAAATCCTACTTATTTTGTTGTTTAACTAAGCTTCCTAATCTTTTTTATTCATTGCTCTTTTGTGTAAATTAGTTACTAGGTTGAGAGGCACATTTTCATAGAACATGTTTTGAGAGATTTGAATGATCCCACCTGATCAGCCCAATGTATACCATCCCGAATACCAGATTCATATGGATAATACTTACCATTTAAATTAGACTGATAACAAGATTTATACCACCATCCTCCTTTGAACTCTACAGCACAGTTAGTGTAGCGCGTTCGATCATTATCCTTGTCCTTGGTGGTGAACATCATTCCATTGTGCCATTCAAGTCTATCTCCTGCTGTGCTGCTCGCCTTGTAGGAGCCAATCTCAAGTTGATAGTTGTCCCCACCAATCTTGAACTGTCCATATTCAGCAAAGGATTCTTCTCCATCCCATCCGACCATCTCAATCTTCAGCTTCCATGGTCCTGCAGACTCAGTCAGGGTACGTAGATTCTCATTTCCTAGCCAGAATTCACCAGATTTGTCACCAAAGCCAACCTGATAGTCAGCCCAGTTCCGATAGAAATCGACACTGCCGTCTTGACGCCTCTGAATGACCATCCAGCCCTGACCATCAGTGTCCATGTCACAGTAGACTTGAAGGGTGTTGTTGAATCCAGCAGGGAATATTGTGTAGATACCACTCGCAGTATGACCTGCCTCAAGAAGCTCCTGGCAACTGCTGTATTCAGCAGGCCCAGAGGAGAAGGTTGTATCGGGCTGTGTAGGGAGTGCTTGGTCAGGTAGAGAGAAGTGAGGTGTTTCTACATCAGCATCAAAGTACACACTATCACAGTATGTAATGAAGTCATCAGGATACTGAGCCCTGGTAGCGTTGTTGAGCTCACACAGATGATTGTCAATGTTGTAATTGACTGAGTGGCACTGAGGATCAGCATGACAGTAACTCACACAGAGGACATGAGAACGAGTTACTTTCGCTTGATATGAAAGTTGAAGTAATTTTCTATTTTCTGCAGATAGAAACTCACTCATCAGCTGAGAATGTTTAAATGACTGACAAGAGGAAGTTACACAAACTGCAATTGAAAGTTGTAATAATAGTAATGAGAAGTACTCCATGATGGGACAAACTTACTCTCGGACTACAGTGTGGAGACAATATGATACCCTCCAACAACAGATTGTACCACACTTTTAAACTGTCAAACTAGCTGCACCCAGCTATATGGAAGTTCCTTCTTCCCCACAACTGTCAAACTTTGGAACTCGTTCCCAGTTGTGGTGTTTGCTGCCCCAACATTAGAGGCCTTCAGGGGAGGAGTTGTATCAAGCCTATCAGCAGGAGCCCAGTTTTTGCTTGCACTATGTCTAGCACCAATTGAATTCCAGTTGTCCTGTCTTCAACACTTTCAGTTCTCTAAGTTGTGTTTATGATTATAGCACTTTTGTGTCTGATCCAAACAATCAAGCACCCTTAGCTTATTGTCGGATCCTGCTGAGTTATCAATGTAAACATGTTTAGAATCACTGTATTGCAGTTGGTAAGCAGAGATATACTTTTACTTTTTAGGCCATATCTATTGAAGTGTTGCGGCTACATGTATCTGTCCATCTGTAGTTGTCTCTATCTGTACAGGATTGTATCGCCCAAATACAAGCGATTTGCAGTGGTTTGGTCACCTCCAACGAATGGGAACTAATCAGATCTCTAAGCAACTCTAAAACTCGAAACGCAGACGAGGTGGCCCTAAGACAACATGGCAAATGTAATCCAGAGGGACCTTTCCAGACTAGGCACTGGTTGGTATGTGTGGAGGAGGCAGAAGTGGCAGCTCAAGATCGGTCTAGAAAGCTTCTCACCAGTCAGGCAGCCGGCCGGTGAAGAAATGCATGATGCTAAACTGATGATGATGATGAAGTACAAGTTCAAAACTGACCACAAAACACGCACCCAATCTGACGTGGTAACTAATTAAAGCTGATACGCTTTAAAGTATTAAGTGTCCTCATTGAATTTGAAGCGAGTTAGGCCTTACGTATGGCAACCAATTAAGTTTCCAAGGACTGTGACGTCAATAGCAAGCAAAGCCAGTAAAGACACGCTAAATGCAATCAAATCACCAAATAGATTGTTTTTTAAAATAATTTGGAAATTGACCTTAAAACACAAATCTAGTGGGAGTAGATAACTATTAAAGTCGATATGCTTTGTTTAAGTTTTCAGTGATTTGAATGCGGATGTAGCCCTACACACTGACACATGGCAGCAAAACAATTACATTTCCAAAGACTGTGTAGTTTTTAGCCTCAGTAGCGAGCAAAGCTATAGAGAAGTTGCAATCAAATCACTTAATTTGATTGTATATTCAAAAGAACCACTGAAAGCTTACCTGAACACCTTCGGTAATTGTCAAAGACCAGTATTCTCACTTGGTGTATGTCAACATATACGCATAAATTAACAAACCTGTGAAAATGTTGACTCAATTGGTCGTCGGAAGTTGCCAGTGAATAACAGAAGAAAAAACACCCTTGTCGCACAAGTTGTGTGCTTTCAGGTGCCTCGACTTCAATAGCTCAGCTGAGGTCTCACATTCTTAATTTAAATATTTTAGTGAGAAATTACTTCTTTCTCAAAAACTACATTACTTCACAATGTTTTATACTATCAAGAGCTCTTCATTGCTCTTTACTGAGTAAGTTTTTATGCTAACAATTATTTTGTTTAGTTAATAGTGCCCAGTGCCTTTAATCTAAACATCTGTGAATCCAGCCATGATAAGATGGGTGTGACTTAAATCTATGGTTGACCAATAGGCAACTAAGTAAAGTCAATAAGCTTCAAAGAAGTAAAATCCAATATGAATTACGAACTAAAGAGAGTGAGGGAGTCTAAACCGACCTTAAAACACGAATCTAGTCTGAGCAGGTAACTAATTAAAGCCGATATTCTTTAAAGAAGTAATTGATTTTGAAGTGAGTGTAGCTTCTTCACACATGGCAGGCAATTAAGTATAAGGACTCTGTAAGGATTGACTTCAGGTTTTTGGAGCATATTGAACAAGGATTAATTTTTCCAATATTTTAAAGGCAATTACAGCATTGGTAAAAAAAAAAAATTGAGAAGATCACATTCACAGATTTACAAAAAACTTACACGGTTTCATGATGATGATAGTAGAAAACATCCCTTGAAATATTCCTGTCTGAAATATCATTTTTGATGAGAAATAACTAAAAATATTTTTTCACTTGGAGTTTATAGCTCAGTGTGAGCGTTCTATTTATTTTTCTTAAATGGTGTCATGAAAAAATATGTTATCAGGTTTACAGTTTTCCTCGTGACCCAGATGGCCGATCGATCTCAATCTTCTACAGGTTTGTCAGTTTATGATAAAAAGGTGGATTACATAAAGTGCTTGTACGCTGCCAGCAACTGTCTTGTCAGCAAAAAACAATCCATTACCTTGAAGTATTCTCATACTTCATAATAATCTGTACACAACCTACATCTAAGATATTTCCACAAATATAAATTACTGATTTGTGTATTTTGACACAAAACTGCAGTTCAGAGCAATATGCATACCACCAATAACGAGTTTTGATGTGTGTGTCTCACACGGTGGAGAATCATGAAAAATATTACTTAATTTTATTAAACCTAGTTTTGCTTGATAAGGTGAAGTGTTTGGATTAAATTAGAATCACTGGTTCACAGCTGGACCAAAAAGACTTCGCAAAAGTTTACTAAATTCTTATTTAGTGCGCATATCCATCATCGAGTGACACTCAAGGCGCTTTAACATACATTCATAAATACATCAGACAGTTTAGCTATTCCTATTGGTGGAGAGGGTGTCACGTGGGGGTGTTTAGGCGGTTGATAATGACCAGCTGTAGCTCTGTTTATAACGGTTGTTTTCAGATACTACGCGCTAGTCTTGGTGCAAGATGTTTCTTGTTACGAGCGATGCGGTCGCTGTCGGTGAGTTGGCCGCGCTGTGTGTGAAAGGAAAACGAGAATGTCTTGCACCAAGACTACAACGCGCACGAACGGATCCGGAAACTGGGCGTCTCAGTCGTAACAATGCAATACACGGACGTCGAACATACAGAGCTCAAGCAGGTCGGAAGCGGATAAGTTTTACAGAGTTTCTTACTTTATTACGCCTTTAAACCGAAAAGGCATTTATGAATGGGAAGAGTAGTGACTCGTTCTTAAACGGCCGTTTAAAACCTTGCAGGGTCGTTGCCTTGCAATAAAGGCCCTCGCTTTCGACTCAGGCCTTTATCACACGGCAACGAGCCTGCCGGTTTTAAACAGCCGTTTAAGAACTACCGTTTTATTCCCTTAGTAATTTCCTGAAATGTATGTGGGACTACGTTTGCATGAGACCTACTCCTTTGACATAGCATCATGTAATGGTTTACAAGATGCTATATGTAATCAAACCAGAAACATCAGGGAGAACAATCTCTTTTTGATAAGTGTAATGGGTTATTCTACGTGCATTCAAAAACACACATGACCAATGGCCTTATAATATAAGTCCCATCCCAAGGGCAAAGTAATTACTGTCATGCTTTTAAGGACACAAGTGTCACAACTGAGACTCAAACCCACACTCTGCTGATCAGAAACACCAGAGTTTGAACTCGGTGCTCTTAACCGCTCGGCCATTACACTTCCATGGGTCTATAGCCAGTGACTAGTGTGCATTTTGCTTTACTTATGGTTAGCAGTGTTGTTAAACTGTGCTAAGCGAATATTCCCTTACTATTGATGCACAGGTACAATGTGTTGCTCTTACATGTACATGTAGTCTTACCGCAATGCATTCTATCCTTGACCATTATTCCCAACATAAAGGCACCAAAATCACTGTTTCTATACACACAGCCTTTTCAATTAAAAAAACACTGCAGCCACAGGTTTTTGTTCCACCATTTTCAGTCAAGTGTGAACATCTTTAGAAAGCAATTTTTTTAATTTCCTGTAACTTGCATCCAAGTCACTATTATTAATTTCCCTTTAGGTTATTTAAAGGTCTTGTTGCATCACTCATGCAGAGCACATTTTTCACTGTAGTATTTTGATACAGGTTTTGGATCAAGCTTAAAACCTCATGGAAATCAAACTAAACTTGATAAACCTTTTAAAATAAGAAAATAATTACTGCCAGGGTTTTTCTAACTTTTTTATTTTTATTTTTATTTATTTGCTAGCAGGACCAATTAATTTGTCAGTTCACTAATTCATCAGCTTTTTCACCAGTCATTATTTCAAATGAAATATGGATGCTTTCTAACACTGAACTAGCCGATCCGACTACTCGGGAGGGAATTTTGACTTTTCTGTAGGTGTTTTAACTGGCATTTGGCCATCGGAACATTGCTAAGGGGAAGAACACTGACCATTCGGGGTTCAAATTGTACACTGGACCAGAGGCCCAAGTCCAGTGATTTTATTGTCGGGCAAGTAAACTCATGTTCTGACAGGTCCATCTGTCCTGTGTTTAAACAAGTGAATGGCAACACCTTGCTGTGTAATATTTAAACAAAAACAAATTGTGATCAAATGTTGACTTTGGGTCTGATAAACTACCAGGGTTCTGCCAAGGATTTATATATTGACAGAAAAATGTTTTCCACAGATCATACAAATAGCCTCAAACCAAAGAAGCGTTCAAAATTTATGGCTTTGGATACCATGTTTTTTTTTACTGGTTTTTATATTCAAATTCCTTTAAAGACACTGAACACTATTGGTAATTGTCAAAGACTAGTCTTCACAGTTGGTGTATTTAACATATGCATAAAATTACAAACCTGTGAAAATTTGAGCTCAATCGGTCGTCGAAGTTGCGATATATTAATGAAAGAAAAAACACCCTTGTCGCACCATGGTCACACGAAGTTGTGTGCTTTCAGATGCTTGATTTCGAGACCTCAAATTCTAAACCTGAGGTCTCGAATTGAAAACTACGTCACTTCAGAGGGGCTGTTCCTCACAATGTTTTATATTATATAACTGACATACAGATCCTTGTCATTTGATTGGTGGAACTTACTTCACGTGACATTCACTATTACTCCATGATCCGCACCGGCGATCATGCCCATGGGGAATAGCAATTCCCATTCAACAGTTAGGATCAACAAAGGAGCACCTGTGCAAAAGGTCGTGATCCGATTTGTGCATTGTTGCCGCTACGCGGCGCTATATGATTTTTGGTTGTCAGTAATTTGTGTGATTTTTCATGTTATACTTTTAAAATACATCAAATGACAAGGATCTATATGTAAGTTATATAAAACAAATATTGAGTGGCTTTAATTTGTGGAATGGAAGGAATATTATTGCTCGGTAAAATTTGGACTCTTCCATTTCACTTTGCTTCGCCTCGTGAAATGAAACAGTCCAAAATTTACCGAGCGATAATATTCCTCCCATTCCACTCTGAGGCACTCAATATTTGTATACTATCAACCTCTCCCCATTACTTGTAATCAAGAAAAGTTTTATGATAATAACTATTTTGAGTAATTACCAATAGTGTCCACTGCCTTTAAAGGGAAATTGCAAATTAACATTACAATATTTGAACAATAAAATGAAAATGTGTGGTGGTCGGAAGTAAATAAAATTCTGCCAGTGGTGTATGGGGAATCATATGTGCCAGCACCAACCACGGAATTACCTTTAAATTATATTGACTTTACTTCATTTGAACCATTTTATGACAAGTGAGAACTGTACATGTTCTGCCTATAGTGCTTTAGATGCCTTTTATAAAGGGAAGGTACACGTTAAAAATGCAAGAAATAAACCTTTTTTCGAAACATACAAACTCAGGACTAAGACTTGCATGTACTTGCACGTACGTGTGTTCAATGTTCGATCGAGGCACAGTCTGCCTCGATTGACGTCACAAAAGGGGTAGGCGGAGTCACCCCCCAAACAACTTTGTATATTTTTTTAACATATAAATCGTTCCAAACAATTACTAAAAAAATAATTTTATTGTTTACTATCATATACGCTAATGTTTTAAGACAAAATATATATATATATTTCCAGGTGACTTTAAACAGAATTTTTTTAATAATAATAATATGGATTTAGCCGTCTACACAAAAAGAAATACAAAGTGAAAATGAATAAATGCTTGTGTTTAAATTAAACCAAATGTAAGTCTATGTAAGCAAGTTCCCTCTTGAAGTTGTCAAGTGATGGTATTTTTACTAAAGGAGCTACTGGGTGATTTAATTATACCATGCCATGAATGCTTTATGAAACCAGGTTATCTTCACAATAGGAGTGCCCTTGTTCATTTAAAACAAAATCTGTCATTGTTCTTACCAGAATTTTAATTAAGGCTGCTCCCTGGTAGTTTTAATAAATAATTATATAATGAACTATTCCCAGTTGGAGTTCGAACGACCCGCAAAACCGCAGAGTAAAAAAAGAATACCATGACAATGCCCCTGTCTGATCAGTGGAAAAAGATAGGAGACCTCCAGCTTATCTTCACAATAGGAGTGCCGTTGTCCATTTAAAACAAACATTCAATCTTTTAGTACTCAGATTAATCTGGTAGTGTAGGTCCAATGAATACCAGGCCCGGAATTACACGCAGCCTACAGAGGCCATGACCTCCGTTGCCCCTGGTCTTGGCCTTGGTGCCCCTTCAAAAATTTCCCACTGACCTTAACATTTTTCAATGGAATTGCCCTTTGCTAAATGAAAATTGCCTTATCCTTTCTAAGATAAAATTCCAGGCTTGAACAGTTTACCATTATTGCAGTCTCATCAGCCAGAATCAAATTCATTTTGCTGTTTGTAATTCAGGCTATTTCACAGCCACCCTGTGATGAAATAAAATAATCAGCTCATACCAGTCATGTTAATCACTCTTGTCATTCTGCCTGCTTATTTCTGTCTCTACTATTCATTCTGACTCTACATCATGCCTTAGGTCTTTTTCAGTGATTCCTCTTCCACACTTCCCTCATCCTGATCATGGTCAGACTCCAACTCCAAGCCCAGCCCTCCTCAGGCACAACTAGTCCATATACTTAGACAGAAAAAAACCCACTAAAATTCTAATACAAATAGAAGCTGTGGGAGCCTCAACATGGTTAAAGTTCAAGAGGGCATCCCAACGCAACATTTATGGACACCCTGGAGCGGGACTCAGGAATTTTAGAGAGTTTTCATTCTCAACTACAGATGGTTCTGCAACGATTGTAGTTTTCAGCCAAGGGTCGTCGTTTTCAGCACAACGCACAATCCTTCGTTTCTTATTTGACTCCAAATATCCCTTTTTCTTGATTTGTGTTTGATAGACGGCTGATGATGCTCGTCAAGTCTCGCAAATACAGAGAGCAATCCGGCAGAGTAATGATTGAAGGACTCCGTCTGATCAGTGATGCTATAAACTCGGGGGTCCAAGCCCACACACTGTTCTTCAGTCAACTCCAGAGTTTGGAGGGTATCCCTTTGCACAAGACAAGAGCTGTTGTGGTCAAAGTCCCCTACAGAGAGATCACCATGTGGTCGGATGTTGTAACACCACAGGGCGTTATAGGTAAGAATGATTTGATGGCTTGCATAGTGGAGGTGCATGTGTACCCGGTCACCATGTGGTCGGATGTTGTAACACCACAGGGCGTTATAGGTAAGAATGAGGTGCATGTGTACAATGAGAAAGGGTTGTGGTAACACTCTTTGTGAGTGTATGATTCTAAGGAAAACTAAAGGTTTACAAACATTTCAAACAGTTTGCTCAGTTTTTAATCTGGAAAAAAAGCTTGACTCGAATATGACTCCCAGCACATCGATATGAGCTCCTTTTGAAATATCGTTTCTGCAACAAAACCTTGACTTGACCCCCAAACAAAAATTAAACATAAAAAGTTTCTCATAATAAGCACCAGGATTTGAGGTTTGAAGATTTTCTTGTGAGAAATATGAGTAGGCCCTCACCGTGAATCACTGAACCTCAGATAATCTGCGTTGTGCCATGTTCGACTCAAGGAACATTTTAACTCCCATTGATCCAAACACATGTGACGAGCTTTTTTTGTGAAAGAACATATATTTGTAACTCTCACATTGATGCAGCGCATTGAAGATTGTTGTACTTGATCTTTTGTGAAGTGGTTTTTCAATGCCCTTTTTTGTAGTTAATTATTGTTTAAAGGTGTAAACAACTATTCACACCTTTCTTATTTATTTGTTTATTTATTTATTTCTTCTTTACCCTGGGGAGACCTCTCAGTGAAACACTGTTTTTAAAGCCATTGGACACTTTCGGTAAACAGTGTTGTTCAAAGGCCCACACTTCGTGTATCACAACTTTTACATAAAATAACGACTCTCTGCTAGGCTCAATCGGTCATCGGAGTCGGAAGAAAGTAACGGGAAAACCCACCCTTGTTTCCACATGTTTTCCCGTGTCATGACGTGTGTTTAAAATAAATCCGTAATTCTCGATATCGATATTGATAATTGTTTTAATGTTTTCTCAAAAAGTAAAGCATTTCATGGAATACTATTTTAAGAGAAATCTTTCACCATTACCTTCTGTAAACCCTGTAAGTTATTTGTAAATCTGTGAACTTTTTTTCTTTTTTTTCCTGTTCCGAAAGTGTATATGGCTTTAAGAGGTGCCCAGCAGCTACAAACAAACATTTAATTTTTTATATTTGTTATTAACTAAATGATTAAGAGCATTATTAAAAATAGAAAAACAGCCAGATTTAAGTAAAGGCCCTTGCATACAACAACAACACAGAACCATTACCACAAGCAAATATACAATAAAGACAACACTGTTAAAAATCTTGGCCAGCCAGGTAAAGCACCACATGCCTATCTATTAAAATTTCCAATTTGTGTAATCTGTGTCTTTCCTCTTCCAACAAGGTGTATTTAAGAAGCCAACTCATGAGAATTACACACTCCATTCACAGTCAACGGTGCTGCCTCTTACGCTGATCTGTGATAACATCAGGGAACCAGGCAACCTTGGAACCATCCTTCGTTCAGCTGTGGCCGCACAGTGCCAGAGGATTCTCCTCACAAAAGGTTTGTCATCGTTTGCGCCGTATTTTTCACCGCGTGAGGGTGCTCTCACACATATTTGTATCACGTCCGGGGGTATATCATTCATTCATAACCAAAACAGTTATTAAAGACTGGAACACATTACCACTACATATCCACAACGGACAATATGACCTTTAAAGGAGCCGTTTTAATCAACCTCTAAAGAAACTTAAAACTACGGCGCTACAAAAGTTACAGTCTGAGAGCGCCTATTCTGTTGTAATTCGGCTGTAAAAGCAGCTCTATGAAGTTGAGCCCAAACTTTTAAAAGCAGGATGCCAAAAAAGTCCCTTTTACAATACACTTTAATCTATATAAGCTCTGTGTTCAATTTAACCTGGAGATTCACACAGATTTTCAGAATTTGTTGGAGCATTCACACTGCACTTTTCAGGACTAAAAATTATTCTAATTAACAAACCCAAAACTGTTTTACCACCACAATAAAGCCATGGTTCATTACTTCCTGCGAATGCAAACCCAGATGCGAAGCTTTACAAATTCGCAACAAATAATTTGCCATGGTTGAGCTGTGCTCAACTCTTGCAAATTATTTGCATTGAAAACAGAGTTGTGGCGTCAATATTCGCTTCACATTCGCAGTAAGTATGAACCGAGCTGAACTTATTTCAAAAGATTATCCCAAGGTGTTTAACGTCAATCCTCTCTCTATAATTTCACAAGTATAAAGTTTAACTTTTTTTTATTTTCTAAACTTTGAGTTTCTTCTATCTTTTCTCTCTAATAGGATGTGTTGACCTTTGGGAGCCAAAGGTTCTTCGATCAGGGGCAGGTGCTCATTTCCACATGCCGATCATCGCGAATATTCCATGGAAGGAAATGGCCAACTATCTGGATGAAGACGTCACAGTGCATGTTGCAGATAACAACACCTCAACAAGCATCGATCAATCGGAGATGAGTCCCTCAAAAAGAAAGCGGAACCATGGTGCACCATTCCAAAGGAAACTGATGGAGGAAAGCCAAGAGGAATATACAGACTTACCTGTTTTAGAATCTGAAGTCTACCACGATGTTAACTGGCGAACCAAATCAGCGTTGGTTATCGGTGGCGAAACCGAAGGCTTAAGCTATCAAGCCCTGGAGATCTGTGATAAAACATCAGGCTGTAAAGTCCACATACCCATGGCAGAGGCGGTGGACAGCTTAAATGCAGCAGTCTCTGCTAGTGTTATAATGTTTGAGGCATTGCGGCAGAATTTAACTCACAATTGAAAACTTCTTAAGGAGAAGGTACACATTTGGTAATTACTCAAAACAAATATTAACTTAAAAACTGACTTGGTAACGAGCATTGGAGAGCTGTTGATAGTATAAAACATTGTGGGAAATGACTCCCTCTGAAGTATTGTAGTTTTTGAGAAAGAGGTAATTTCTCATTAAAATAATAAAAGACTTCTAGCTAGAAGATGAGGACACAAGCTTACTGTGGACGTTGCCATGATAGAAGTGTATTTCGTATGACCTCTGACATACCCGCAGCGCGCATGCGCTACAGACTTAGTACTACCACAACAGCGCCCCTGAACAAAATAGGGAGACTGCCAACATCAGCTGTCGATTTCACAAAACTTTTCCCAATCTTAGGTCTTAAGACAAGTTAAGTTCCGTATCCATAGACGTTAGGACGCATTGAACCCATCCTAAGTTCTCAAGATAGGATTAATCCTAGTGTTTCATGAAATCTGCTGCAGGGCTAATAGCTAGTTTGGTAGAGCACCAGCATATTAATCCAGAGGTTGCAGGTTCAAGTCCTGCTCTAGTAAATTTCCTTTGTTCAAACCCATTCTATTTAAATCAAAAGAAATGTGTCTATCAGGACAAAAATTAACTATAGACCCTTTAGCATTGAATCTGTGTTGCAGCTGAAAACAGCATGACTATAAAGCCTGGTTCATATACATGTCTTGGTGCCCCCCCCCCCCTTTTAAAAACGAAGCATCGGTCAGGTCTGTTACCCACTCCAGTAGTAAATGGGTACCTGTATAGGGGAAGGGAATTTTAAGTGCAGCCATACTCCTAATGAGTTGAGATGGTTTCAAGAATGCTTGAGGCTCAATGAAATAGACTTTCAATGCTGCCCCCATCTTGGTCATGTTTTTTGCATCGAATAACACTAATGAATGCTAATAATCTTTATGCAAATAGGAACCAGACTATTTTGTTCTTCACTCGGTTTGGTTCATAGAGTTACAGACCTTTCTTTTGTTGATCAACAAACAGCCTTGGTTGGCATGGTCGGCCGAATGTTAGTAAAACATTAAATCGTAAAAACAGATGTTTTAACAAAATTCAAAATTTTCTGCAAACTTTCAATTAAATAAAGTACTTCTCATTATTAGTTGTTTTGTTTTAAACAAAATCGACAAATTTGGTTACATTGTTACAAAAAATAGTGATCTTTTCTTGATTTTCACTTATGGCTTTCCATAGTTTTCCAATCTGGGTTGGCAAAAACTCGGGCTGTGACGTTGCAAAAGAAAGGTCTATTAACTAGAGGGCACACTGCGTGATGCTGCTTGCACAATCAAACCATAGATGGGGTAATTAATGGTTATAACTGGCAGTTTTGGCCTTCTAGTTTCCCTGCCGTACGTCGTTTGCATACGACGACCTCCGTTGTGCTTTGATGGCGTTCTACACGGGCTTGAAATTCTCCTCTCAGGTGGGCTATGACATGGACAAATAAAAATAAAGCTCAAAGTTGTTCTTGGTTCTGTTCTATCTCAAGTCTTCAGTGCGTGAATATAGGGTACACGAGGATAAGTGGATGAATCCTGAAAACTGGCCATTCAAAAGCGATCGGGGAGTTACTTTCTGGGGTAATTAGCATTAATTCCAAACGAAAAGAAATCTGAAGTTTAGTTAAGTCCGAAAATTTATTTGATTGGTTGTCAAGTTTTGCTTTGGAAGATTAGTGAATTGCGCCCTCTTGTGATGTAGTTTTTCTTGTGCCGCCGGCCGTGTAGTCTGGTTCGCAGACCCGAAAATCTCCAACTAGGCTCTGTCGAATTTAGGGTCCGGTGTGGCGGTTTCAGTCTTCCGCCGTGTTC
Source organism: Asterias rubens (assembly GCF_902459465.1). Classification (NCBI taxonomy): domain Eukaryota; kingdom Metazoa; phylum Echinodermata; class Asteroidea; order Forcipulatida; family Asteriidae; genus Asterias; species Asterias rubens. Next base: position 3,493,640 of record NC_047066.1, on the reverse strand, counting down.
AGTTTTCCGGGTGAAGTAGTCGGACATATCAACACGTTGTTCGAACGGTTTTAGCTTTCCGGCGTGTTCAGTTTTCCGGGTGACCTGTCAGATACCGCCGCGAGTACCCTGGCGGGTACTGTAGTTCTCTCAGCAGTGACCCCCAAATTGTTTATATTACGATTCTTTTCTGTGTAGTCACATAATCTCTTGCCCCATCATTACATGTATTCATGGGTACAACTTTAGGCAGGTCACACTCTGCTTGCATAAAAAAACAACTCATACGATCCACGCGTTTGCCGCTAGTTGTACTCGACTCGTGGACGCCGGCATGATCAGCTACCGGAGGGTAATGGATGACTCAATACGGCACTAAAAATGGACTACTTTCACTTGCTGTGCGCAGGCATCGCATGACGTAATGCTACCGTATTTGGTCATTCGGAAAACTGAACACAGCGGAAAGTTGAAACCGCCAGACCGGTATCACCCAAAATCACGTGACCAAAGAGGAGGAATTCCGAAATGTTCCGAACGTGTTGTCGTCAACATTCGGACAGTATCGTTGATGTTCGGTACGGACTCGTAATGTCAGTCAAGTCGGCCGTAGATCCAGAGTTTTTATGCCAGTTATTGCAAATGCAGGCGTTCTGTCTAAATAAAGCGTTTGCAAAGCGATGCGACAAGTTCAAAATATATAAACCTGGGAAATCGCTCCGGGATCTGGTAAGTTTTTGTCCTTTTTCTTCAAAAATATTTTTTTTCAAAGGCGTTCTGACTTGAGTGTTCATTAGACATTGATTGAGGATTAAGTTTCATGATTTTTAAAAGTGGTGAAAATGGGGCAAAATCTGGTGACTAGCTGTCGACATTATACGTGTTGAACCAGATTGTCATTAATTGACGATCAAAATAATCTCGTAACCCTCCGGCCTGGCGGCCGTTGGGAGGAGGGTTACGTTATCGCTAGTAGTACGTGCAGACATGGTTTCCCTCGAGATGACCCCCGACCCTGACAAGTTGCGTCATGCTCTATTTTTAACCGTGGGTGATACCTGACCTAAGATTTTTAACAAGAGACGGCAAGGAATCTTTGGTCAGGGAACCAGACTGGTCTTGGTTGGCATGGACGGCCGAATGTTACCAAAATCACAATTTTTGCAAACTTTGAAATTTTTACAAACAGTAATAGAGATCTGTGTTTGATTTGCAAGTATGCCTTTCGATAGTTTTTTTCACAGACATAAAGAAGGTTCTTTATGTCTGTGTTTTTTTTCCCAACCTCGGCAAATTGAAATAGCGCCCTCATTGTCTATTCTGTCGCAGTATTTTAGTTCCAACATGGCGGCGCCCATGCGAAACAGCATGCGAAACAGCATGCGCTTTCTAGTGACAATTTCCACGTTCAATAAACCATGTGTTCTGACTCAAACTGTGGTTTACAAGTCGACAGCTAGACGTGTAGCAACCACGACGCTTAATCTTGCGAGGGAGGTTCGTCAAAGACAGACGAATTGTGAAGAAACGAACGAGTCGACCAAGAAGAAAAAGTCCGAAACGGAGCCGCCGTCACTGACGGCGTCAGGAGGCGGCCGTGACGGCGGGGTGTTCGGACCGCTCTCCGGGGAGCTGTCAGTGTCAGGAAGGTCAGACCTTAGACGACGGTCGGATGATAATCACCGATTGCAGCGACTCTCTGATTTTGATTCCGAAGATGAAGAAAAGGAAGTTTTGGGAAACAAGATCACTTACGAAAAGGCAAAAGCAGATGACAAACGAATCGGGTGAGTTCCTTATCCTATTTCTAATCTTTTCATCATGCATATTTTTTTAGCTTTGTTTGTTATTTTATTGTTTATATAGTATAAATGCAGCCAAGGCTAGCTGGATTCAGCTAGCCTTGCCCATACAAGTGGGGCTAACATAGCCCACCTTGTTGGGCTGTTAATGGCTCCGCTTTTAACATCGGTCTCATCACTGTCAATGGTGACAGTGATGACACCGATGCAGGCCTCAACCTTATAGCTTCAGAGGGGCAAGGCCACTTGGCCTCAAAAGCTCTAAAAAAGAAAGGGGCACCAAGGCCAACTGAAAGGGCACCAAGGCCATTTTCAAACCTTTATTTGTTGATGATTATGTTAATATACTTTCCACTGATTTCAAGATGGTGGTCAACTTTCCAACCCATGTTTATTTCATTGTCGCTGTTTACATGCGATGCAACTGAAATTAAATAAAAGTTTAACAATATTTGTTTCTGAATTATTTACAGTTTTTTTGCAACACTCGAATTGCAAACGATTACCCCAGTAATTAACTTGCCCCATTTTACCCCTTACCCCCTCCCCTTAATTAAACTCCCTTCTGCTCATCTGAAAACAAATCATTGCTCCAGAACAAAGAATTGTTAAAAAAAATCATACAGAAAAAAATATTAAGAAAATTAGTTCTCTGCATGCCAATCTGAAGAAAAAAAGATCAATTAGTCTCTGGCTCACCACTACCCCAACTCTGCGCGATAAACGAGCCCCACCCATCCAGCCCACGCCAAAAACCCACCAACAACCCGGAGGCTCAGCTAAATCCGATGATTTGGATTTTTTTTATTTTTTTTTCTATTATATAAATATGATTATGAAAATTAAAAACGAACCCCCTTAGCACAAAATAATTGGCCTAGCATTTAGCTAAACTTGTAAGTTGTATTTTGCCTGCCACGCTAGACTGCGCTAAATAAATACTATAAAAATGTAAACAAACACACCTAATTAAAAAATGCTTCTAAAGTTGGCACTTTGCTGCCACCACTCCAGCCCTTTCGCCTTCCTGCTTATTTTTGCATCTTTTGTGGGATGGCATGCTGATCAATAATGAACTTGATGGAGTATGATGATTTCCAAATTAGGGCTCTGCCGTTACCTCCATTTAGTCCGATTTTGATGTTGTACAACTCCACGCTTGTTGTGTGTACACAAACATGTGTTTGGCAATGAAAAACAAAGTCGCAAGGCAGGCAGATCACTGGTAGTGGTGGGTCACAAACATTAATCCAGTACAAGCCTTGGACACCAGCGAAATAGCCAGTGGAAAAACATAGACTGTATCCAGTCCCCGGCCGCGCGCCTCCCCCGCCCCATCCGCTACAAATACATATCTTGATAGACAAATCAGTGCGAAAATGCGTAATTTAGTGTAGGGACTTGTGGCGAGTATATACATTGGAGTAGTCTGGTGCTTCGTTTTTAGTAGTAAACAGCTCAACTAAGGCCGTGTCCGATTCCGAAACGGCGACTTCGGCTACAGCTACGGCTAGATCGCGCGCGTCTGCCTATTCTTCAACACTGGTAGACGCGCTGATCTAGACGTAGCTGTAGCCGAAGTCGTCGTTTCGGACACGGCCTAAGTTTGATATGGTTACCACCATGCCACGTTCTCGACACATTTTTTAGTGCACAGAATCAGCATTGTGAAAACTAGTGTGCGGGATCGTACGTTTCGAATTTTACCTCCATATAAATTAAATGGGTCACAATGTTAACATTAAATAACATTTTTGAATAAATAATGTTATGGAATCAATGAAAAAGGGCACGACGGCCAAGTGGTCGTAAGGTACGTGATTTTTAAAAGGGCTTCACGGCAGTTCGCTGGGGCATCACGGCAATGGCTGCTGGTGGCCGCTGCAGAGGTCGAGGCCTGCCGATGTTAAAAGCGGAGCCATTAACAGCTCAACAAGGTGAACTAGGGCTAACGTAACATGACTTCTGCTTCTTCTTCTTCTTCCTTGTAAAGTGCAGCCTTCAAATGATTGAAGATGTACGCACTGCATGACAATGGTTCAAATGCCATTGTCATATAGGTTCTTTCGTTAATGAGTTAAGTTGCGATAACGTTTTCCTCCTCCCAACGGCCGTCCGTAGGGGGTTTCAATAATGCAACTATATTAATGGGTTATGCTTTCCAGGACTTTAAAGACATCAAACGCAGTACTCTTTTCTGTGTTCTGGTCGCCCACACTACTAAAGCATACCAGCCCCTAGCCCAGGTTGGACTCCTCTCCAGGGCTAACCAGCCCCTACTTCTAGAAACTATATAAGGCTCCCCCGTGGAGCATAGTTTCTAAAAGTAATCAGCCCAATACTTTTGTTGGCAGCCCTGTAAAGTAACTGTGGCTACCTCTTTCGACCTATTTTTACTGTTGCATTAAGTTGACAGGGAGAGCAGTTTACCTTGCGTCCCCATTGGATTTGATTTTGTCATTCTACAGAAAAGTCCTGCAACCGATTTCACGTAACGCCAGGATTAATCCTATCTCGAGTTAGAACAAGTAACCCGTCCTAACTTAGGATGGGTTCAATGCGTCCTACGCCTTTGGATACAGAACTTTACTCGTCCTAAGTCCTAAGATAAATCCTAAGTTAGCAACAGTTTGGTGAAATCGGCGGCTGGTACTTTACAAAAGAAAGTCCAATGGGAACACAGCTTAAGTCTTGATTGCTGCTGGTGGAGTTAAGATAGTGTGGAAGAAGAAACACTTAAAGACTAGACTTGTGGTCTGTAGCGGTGATATAGTTGAGTCGTGGCGGTGGCGTAATGATTCAGGTTTCGCGATCAAATACTGCTCCCACGAGAACACTGCTCTCGCGCGAAGCTGCTGGTCTCGCGAGACAATCTCTAGTGTCGCGAGAACCGAGGAGAGATTGGGAACGACTTGTCCACAGGCCCACTGAAAGAACCAAGGAATAATGTTGACTCAGTACACTTGAAAGTATCAGGCAGTTCGACAAGAAAGATTAACATGACTGGTATGAGCTGATTATTTTATTTCATTACACGGTGGCTGTGAAATAGCCTGAATTACAAACAACAAAATTAATTTGATTCTGGCTGATGAGACTGCACTAATGGTAAACTGTTCAAGCCTGGAATTTCATCTTAGAAAGGATAAGGCAATTTTCATTTAGAAAAGGGCACTTCCATTGGAATTTGTTTTAAGTCAGTGGGAAACTTTTGAAGGGGCACCAAGGCCAAGACCAGGGGCAACGGAGGTCATGGCCTCTGTAGGCTGCGTGTAATTCCAGGCCTGGTATTCATTGGACCTACAATACCAGATTAATCTGAGTTCTAAAAGATTGAATGTTAGTTACAGACTTCAATGTTCAGTTAATGTTTGATTGATAATGAAGATTCCTAAAAAAGGGGGCACAAAGAAATTTGCTGTTACTGGGAAAATAATGGTTTTTTTTTTTAAGCCGTCTTAAAATTAGCTTGATTTGTTCTGTACTAAGTTAAGTCCCAACATTTATTCTTAGAAACAAATTATTTACCTTGCAGAGCATTTAAAGACACTGGACACTATTAGGGGTTGTCAAAGACCATTCTTCTCACTTACTTGGTGACTTGCTTGGTGTATCTCAACATATGCACAAACGAAGTTGACACACGAAGTTGACAAAATCTAATTCTAATTCTGAGGTCTCAAAATCAAATTCCTGGACAAATTACTTCTTTCTCGAATTTGTTGTCTCTTCAGAGGGAGCCGTTTTCTCACAATGTTTTATACCACCAACCCCTCCACATTTCTCGTCACCAAGTAAGGTTTTATGCTAATAATTATTTTGAGTAATTACCAATAGTGTCCACTGCCTTTAATAAGGATTTACCAGCATGTTATTTTTGTGCAGAGTTTTTTAAACTACTCTTTGTGCTCATTAGGTGCAGTAAATAAAGTTAAGAAATTAACATAAATAACTACTATTAGTGTGTTTAAATTTTCAAGCAGTTGTCACAAAAGTACAAACACTAAACACCAATCTGTAATTCACCAGCAATGGTTGGAAAAGTACAGCAATTGGAAATTATTTGAAAGTTTCACATCGTTGAATTGAGACTGCTATAAAGGGTTATACAACGGCTGCAAGAACGAGGCTCCATTAAAGCATGCAGTCAAAAATGGACGTGTACTTGAGTATAGGGATGGTTAACAAAATGTCCAAAGGGTATTCCTGTTTGTGGCTACAACGACTACAGGCTACAAGATCGAGGCGATCCATTGAAGCATGTAGTAAAATATTGACATCATGATCAAGGCAGGCTTGAGGATGTATGGAATTATGAACTCTCAGCTCACCACCCAGTTGTCGCATTTGATACCTCACCCTTTATAACGATAGGGAGGGAGGGTGCGTGCATTCAGTAACTGGATGAGAAATCATAATTCCTAATACATCCACAAGTCAGCTTTGAACATGACAAGACATCCCCTCTAACTTAACTTCATATGAAGTTTATATAAAGTTTACAATTGCAATTGCTGTAAAAGGTATAAAAAAAAAAGTCTTTTCCATAATAGTATTTCGTAAATCAACCAAAAAAGTATTATAGTTCAGGAAAAAAAAATCATCTATAGTCCGTGAACAGATTTTGAGCACACCAGGGAACGATTTCATCCAGCAATTTTGCTTAGCAAAGCGTTAGACAGAGCATATTTTGTGCACGCTGAATGCAAATATTGAGTAGCAATAAGTGATTTTTGAGTAGCACTTGATACATTTTGTGTAGCATTTTGCTCTGCTATACAAGGGAAATCACTCACTGCACACTGAATACTAATACTGAGTGGCAAATGATAAATTTGGAGTTACAACTCATGTATTTTTCGTAGCATTTTGCTCTGCTATACTACAAGGGAAATCGTTCACTGCATTTGGTTAATAATATTATTCAAATTTAAATGAGAACAATTATGGATAAATAGGAGCTGGTGAACAAATTACCATTTACAAAACCAGTTTTAACATCTAGTAAGGCATTACAGATCTTTTCTTCCACGGTGAATACAAACGCATGCAAAACAGATTGCAGCAAAACTACACGAATCTACAAATCTACAAATCACCCAAATCTTATCAACATTAATTTTGTGTAAGGTTGATCCCATAGTAGCTTTATATAACATTGAATTTAAAAGATTTAACAAAATTAGTACCGGTGCTTTAAATCAAGTTCTATTACAGTGAACTACATACTCTTTGTGTTCGCTGAAGATGTAGTTAAATAAAGAGGTGTTCATTATCTCAAATGAAATACACCAAAGTGCACATTACTAAAATGTCAAATCACCAAATCCGAAAAACCACAATCTACATGATTGTTTTTTTTTTATTTTTATTTTTTTAGGTTTTTATAGTTAGTACCGGTGCTTTAATACACAATTGATTACAGTGAACTACATACTCTTTGTGTTCGCTGAAGGTGCAGTAAAATAAAGAGGTGTTCAATATCTCAAACGAACCTCACCAAAGTGCACATTACTAAAATGTCAAATCACCAAATCCGCAAAAATATCACAATCTACAGGTTTTTTTTTTTTTCTTTAAGTTTTGTCCCATATAGTAATTTATATAATATTGAATTAAAAAGATTTTAAAAATTAGTACCGGTGCTTTAAGTCTCATTCGATTACAGTAAACTACATACTCTTTGTGTTCGCTGAAGGTGCAGTTAAATAAAGAGGTGTTCAATATCTCAAATAAAATACACCAAAGTGCACATTACTAAAATGTCAAATCACCAAATCACCAAATCACAATCTACAGTATTATTGTTATTATTATTATTATTATTATTATTTTTTTTTTTTTTTTTTTTTGGGGGGGGGTGGTTTTCCCATAGTAATTTATATTATATTGAATTAAAAAGATTTTTTAAATTAGTACCGGTGCTTTAAATTACATTCGATTGCAGTGAACTACATACTCTTTGTGTTCCCTGAAGGTGCAGTAAAATAAAGAGGTCTTCAATATCTCAAATGAAATACACCAAAGTGCACATTACTAAACTGTCAAATCACCAAATCCGCAAAGATATCACAATCTACAGTATTTTTTTTTTCTTTAAGTTTTTTCCCATATAGTAATTTATATAATTTTGAATTAAAAAGATTTTTAAAATTAGTACCGGTGCTTTAAGTCTCATTCGATTACAGTGAACTACAAACTTTTTGTGTTCGCTAAAGGTGCAGTAAAATAAAGAGGTGTTCAATATCTCAAACGGAATTCACCAAAATACACATTACTAAAACATCAAATCACCACTACAAATCACAATTTCTTGTCTACATAAATCTTTTTTTAAGAGGTTTATCCCATAGTTATTTTTTATAACATTGAGTTAAAAAGGTTTTAAAGTTAGTATCGGTGCTTTAAATTACATTAGATTGCAGTGAACTACATACTCTTTGTGTTCACTGAAGGTGCAGTAAAATAAAGAGGTGTTCAATATCTCAAACAAAATTTACCAAAACACACATTACTAAAACATCAAATCACCAATGATAATGTACTGTACAGATTGTTTAACTGTTTCTTGGTCTGAATTGAGACTGTTTTACTTCAAGTCTCATTTCCTTATATCTGCCCGCGGCCAGGCCAGGTTTCTCAGTAATTTGCTAGTGTTTTTGCATATTTTTAGCTGTTCTCTTTTTATAACCATTGTATTGCTTTTTCTTGTAAATCTTTGATGTGCAATTTTTTAACACATGTTTGTGTTTTTTCATGTTTGCTGGCAAATAAAATGAAATGAAATGAAATGAAATGAAAGTCATTTCATGAGTGTCTTCCTGCTCATACATGTACAGTCAAGCCTCAAAAATAACCCACGGCACCAACAGCAATGGCTGTGGTGCCCTATTCTTTTGCTGTGGTGCCCTGACCAAAAATTCAATACAGTTTTACATATTCTTCATAGAGTGCCCCTTATCAGAGGAAAATTGCTGTGCCCCTTCAAGATTGAAATTCAGGCATGTGCATTTGTCTCTCTGTGGGGTTTAAAATGCAATTTCTTTCTATTTTAGACTGTTTGAACATTGTAAAATAGAGTTGAAATTATTTATATGAATGAAATTTTTAGTTTAGTACAAAACTATCAGGAAAAAAATATTTGTCATCTGCAATACTGCTTAGTGTTTCTGAGTGCGTTTTGCAGTTGAAACTGGCATGGAGTGAAAAAAACAAAATTCTTTGAAGCCAATTATTTTCCCAATAACTTTCTACTACCTCGTTTGGTGCAGGATATAAAAAGTATGGTACATTTGTAATTGCCTGCCAAGTGAATATCTTTCTTCTTGGGTGTAGTTTGTTTTGTATCAAGAAGCTTTCATTAAGTGGTTCCTTTTCTTCCTGAGCAGCTACATTGTCTAGCAATATTTTAGTCCTTTAGCTACACAGAGTTTATTGATTTGTTTCCCTTAAATCTAAGCTCTTACATTTTAAAGGAACACGTTGCCTTGGATCGGATGAGTTGGTCTATATAAAAAGCGTGTATAACCGTTTGTTATCAAATGCATACGGTTGGAAAGATGTTTTAATAGTAGAATACAATGATCCACACAAATATGCTTTGAAATTGCATGGTTTTAATTTTACTTTGGGAACTAAGACGGTCGGCCATTTGTGGGAGACAAACAATTGTCTCCCATAAATGGCCGACTGAGTTAGTCAAAGAGGTAAAAGGAAAACCGTGCAATTTCGAGGCGTGTTTGTGTGGATCATTGTATTCTACTTTTACAAGATCTTTCCAACCATATGCATTTTATAACAAACAGTTATAAACGCTTTTTATAAACCAACTCGACTGATCCAAGGCAATGTGTTTCTTTAAGTGGCAACACCACTGACTTCATTTGGATGCTTGAAGGGGCCAATACTTAATACCACACCATCCAAGGTATTTAAAGCAACATAAAAATCTGTGCATTTCCCAATAGTTTGAACATTTAAGTGATTTTCTTCTGCACAGCAGTTTGCAGTGTTTAAATTGCATGTTTAAAACTCAAGTTACAACTCGACTCATAAAACTCCAAGAAGGGGTAGTTGTGACAGGTTCGGTTTACAGTTTACATGGCATCATCATGAAACACAATCTGAACTATCATGTATATGGTGATGACACTCAGTTATATTTCTCTTTTAAACCATCACAAATTTCTGCGGATGAGAGCATTAATCGTATTGAATCATGTGTTTCTGAAATTCGTGTTTGGATGCAGGACAACTTCCTTAAACTAAATGATCACAAGACAGAATTTCTTATACTCGGTTCACGGCAACAACTTTCTAAAATGACTATTCCCCACATTAATATTGGTGACTCCGAAGTCACCGCTGTTACAAAAGCTCGCAATCTTGGCGTTATATTCGACTCTTCCATGACACTTAGTTCACATATATAGTATTTTACGCTCTACAACATTTCATATCCGTAATATAGGCAAAGTAAGGAAATATTTGACACAAAATGCAACTGAGCAGATAGTCCACTCTGTTGTAGTTTCTAGACTGGATATGTGCAATTCACTTCTATATGGCCTTCCTTGTACTCAAATTGAGCGTCTTCAGCGTATTCAAAACTATGCTGCTCGTGTTATTACCTTAACTAAAAAGTCCTGCCATATAACGCCGATTTGAAAAGAATTACACTGGTTACCGGTAAGCAGTAGGATTAAGCATAAACTTTTGCTTTTCGTGTATAAATCGCTCACCAACAATGCCCCTGCATATATTGATGATCTTCTCAGCTCATACAATCCTCCTCGAAAACTCAGGTCTTATAATTCTAGCCTCCTTATTGAACCCATTTCCAAACATTCATGGGGAGACCGATCTTTTTCACATGCTGCCCCTCGTCTATGGAACAAACTGCCTGCACTAGTAAAATCATCCGTTTCTTTGACCCAATTTAAAAAACAACTGAAATCACATCTTTTCAAACAGGCATTTGATTCAATGGTTTAATTATTGTTATTTTTGTTACCTTTTAGGACGTTTTTTCTAAAATATAGCATTTGTATTATTGTACTCTATACCACATGTTCTAGATTTCTCTCAACTTAGGTTTACATTTTAATTTTTGTTGTTGTTATTGTATATTAATGTAATGCTATTGTTTGTATTTTAGCGCCATGAGCACTTCTGTGGATTTGTGCGCTTTATAAGTTTTCATTATTATTATTATTATTATTATTATTATTATTATTGTTATTGTTATTATTGTTATTGTTATTGTTATTGTTATTGTTATTGTTATTGTTATTGTTATTGTTATTGTTATTGTTATTGTTATTGTTATTGTTATTGTTATTGTTATTGTTATTGTTATTGTTATTGTTATTGTTATTGTTATTGTTATTGTTATTGTTATTGTTATTGTTATTGTTATTGTTATTGTTATTGTTATTGTTATTGTTATTGTTATTGTTATTGTTATTGTTATTGTTATTGTTATTGTTATTGTTATTGTTATTGTTATTGTTATTGTTATTGTTATTGTTATTGTTATTGTTGTTGTTGTTGTTGTTGTTGTTGTTATTGTTATTGTTATTGTTATTGTTATTATTATTATTATTTCTAAAGAGTTATAACCAACTTCAATATAAGAAATTAGATATTTTTTTTTATAGTAAAGGTTTGCGATAACACCATGTTTACGGCAAACATTTACTATGTGTTGTTTTGTTTTAATTGCATGTGTAAAACAACTCATGTGTAAAACAACTCATCAAACTCCAAAACGGGTGGTTGTGACAGTTTACATTCTAAAAAGTTAAAATAAACTTAAATTTTCAATATAGGAAAATAGTTGTTGTTATTTTTTTTGTATAGTTAAGGTTTGCAACACCCCGCGAACCTTGATCATATTTCCACCATGCAAAGTTTCAAATCCTACTTATTTTGTTGTTTAACTTAGCTTCCTAATCTTTGTTATTCATTGCTCTATTGTGTAAATTAGTTACTAGGTTGAGAGGCACATTTTCATAGAACATGTTTTGAGAGATTTGTATGTTATCACCTGACCAAACCAATGTATACCATCCCCGATACCAGATTCATATGGATAATACTTACCATTTAAATTAGAATCATAACAATACTTATACCACCATGCTCCTTCGCACCGTACAGCACAGTTACCGCTAGACTTATCATTATTCTTGTCCTTGGTGGTGAACATCATTCCATTGTGCCATTCAAGTGAATCTTCTGCTGTGCTGCTCGCCTTGTAGGAGCCAATCTCAAGTTGATAGTTGTCCCCACCAATCTTGAACTGTCCATATTCAGCAAAGGATTCTTCTCCATCCCATCTGACCATCTCAATCTTCAGCTTCCATGGTCCTGCAGACTCAGTCAGGGTACGTAGATTCTCATTTCCTAGCCAGAATTCACCAGATTTGTCACCAAAGCCAACCTGATAGTCAGTCCAGTTACGATAGAAATCGACACTGCCGTCTTGACGCCTCTGAATGACCATCCAGCCCTGACCATCAGTGTCCATGTCACAGTAGACTTGAAGGGTGTTGTTGAATCCAGCAGGGAATATTGTGTAGATACCACTCACATTATGACCTGCCTCAAGAAGCTCCTGGCAACTGCTGTATTCAGCAGGCCCAGAGGAGATGGTTGTATCAGGCTGTGTAGGGAGTGCTTGGTCAGGTAGAGAGAAGTGAGGTGTTTCGACATCAGCATCAAAGTACACACTACCACAGTATGTAATGAAGTCATCAGGATACTGAGCCCTAGTAGCGTTGTTGAGCTCACACAGATGATTGTCAATGTTGTAATTGACTGAGTGGCACTGAGGATCAGCATGACAGTAACTCACACAGAGGACATGAGAACGAGTTACTTTCGCTTGATATGAAAGTTGAAGTAATTTTCTATTTTCTGCAGATAGAAACTCTCTCATATTTGTCTTACATGCAGTTGCACCAGAAGCTATTGTTTGATTGATGTTTAAAATGATGAGTGTAAGAGTGATAGCTGCATGTAGCATCAGGAGTTGTGTTTGAGAAGCCATATCATACATTGCATGTAGATTCAGTCTTGGTAGATGTGGATATCTTCCAGACAAATATCTCGGAATTATAAAACTGAATCTTCACTAACTGTCTCCAGCCAATGACTAGAGCAAGCTAGTTGAAACAATGAGACCAAATTAAGAACTCACTCCGCGATAGTCAATTTAATAACGATCCACTAAAAGCTAAAGTAGTTTGTCCCGGTTGTTTTTCTACCTTTCGCTCAGGTAGTAGTTAAAAAGCAGCCAGGACAGTTCTTTTCAGAACTGAGAAGTCTCTCGGATTCAATAACTGATGTGAACTACCTGGGATTCTGAAAATCTACTCCGCTGTAGCAAGACAGTTCTCTAAAGAACAACATCTACCTGGCAAGTAGAAACACTTCTGGTGTTACCGCAAACCAAATATATATATTTGATACCTCACCATGCAATGCCTCAAATCTCACTTATTTACATGTATATGGCATGGACACTCTCGTGGGGTGCTGTAATTGGTTATTCTCTGTCACAGCCCAAGTGATATGATTGGTTACCTGTGTGTATTATCTTCACTTTTTTGCGTGCAATCATTACATCAATCAATAACTGTGAACTACCTGGGAGGAGTTACTGTAAAAGGGCACTCCTATTGTGAAGATAACCTTGTTTCTTAAAGGGCAACTCAAAGCAAACACGGACATGACACAAACAAATAAAATTTGTGTCACAACATTCTTTCCACTTAAAAGTTATAGCTAACATTTGAAAGGAAACCGATAGAACTTTTGTTACACATTCTGTACCATTTTGTACAAATTCAGCTCATGTTTGCACAAGCTGTGAACGGACCCTAAAAAGTGAGCACATTAAGGTGGTTTCTTCAAAGTTAAATATTTTCCCCCACTGATATTTGTGATTAGCAGCAGGTACAACTTTTTAAAATCCAGAATGAATTTTAATTTGTACCACTGCCTAGGGCTGAAAAAGCAGAAATGTTATGTTGACAAACTGACAACACAAGGATTTCAACAAGAGAACAGAGAAATCTCCCAAAAGAGCAAACACAAGCAAAAAGATAATGTCCTCTTGCCACCATTTTCCTTGAGAAAGAAGAAATAATATGATTAATACAAAATGCTGCCTTACAGATCAGGGTAGCAATGTATGGTCAGTGGTGTGTGGTGTAACATGCAGTGAAATGTATCCAGTTAAAGTCGAGGAGATGGGTGATCAAGAAGGGTTTTTTGTGTTGTAAATAATACACTGCTTTACTGATGAACTGATGAACTAGTAAAATGACAAGTTAATTGGTCCTGCTAGCAAATTGACCAACAAATTAGGACAAACCCTGGTGGTATTTCTTATATTGAAAGAGAAGTCATATTTGTATAATGTTTAGTTTGATTTCCATGAGGTTTTTAAAAGTCAATCCAAAACCTGTATCAAAATACTACAGTCTGTTTGCTCTGCTAGAGCGCTGCAACAAGACCTTTAATTAACAAAAAGTGAAATCAATAATAGGGCAATTCCGCGGACGGAAGGAAGTTTTGACTCATTAAAAAACATTTAAATCATGGATATCATTAACAGTTTAAAAAGTTTCATCAAGCAAATGTCACAGTTTCTTTTATTAATGAATGCCTTTAAAATGGCCTCCTCTTTTTGGCTGAAATACTTTTAGTTTATAAAATATGAATATTAACATGTTCGGTAACGTAAGGACACCAAAACAGACATGGTTTTCCCATCAATCATGTGTTTTGCATAATTTCTGTGAATTCTGAAAGATAATTTTGTTTTAAAGGATAGAAATGCAATACTTAAGGGTTTGGTTATACTATACCAGTCTTCATTTGAAATTGTTTGGTATTGTATTATACACACAATGCCTTAAGTGGATTAACATTTGGTAACGGAAGGACGGTAACGGAAGGACAACAAGATTACTCAACTATACCATGCACAAAAAGTGATCTTAACATTACATTTTGCTGAAAATGTGCAGCGTTAGTGACATCTATTCCACATTAGACCTTTTGTCAATACAATTATAATAAAGAAAATGTTTATTGTAATAAGTATTTCCTGCTAATTAATGATTAAACACTTAATTTGTCTTGATTATAATTGGCCCCTTAAAGGCTACCAAAGTTGAACTTCCTTCATGTAAAAGTAATAAAGTACTACAACCACTTCTCAAGTTTGCTAATCTTTCCAGCTTACATGTACATGGGTTAGCTTAATTTGCAGTCAGTTTGTTAATGAAGAGCAGTCAGTGGGCAACTTGGTGTCTTGAAAAAGTACAAATTTGAAGATGGCTTCTGTTCATGTATCCTTGGTGTGCACACACAAGGGGCTTCTCATTATTCTGAGTTGTTTTTTTACACCACTTTTCAAGATGTTCATATTGTATCTAACATGGCTAAAGACCTTTGCTTTTCCTTTTAAAGGGTCTATAATGTACTTTTTCCTAACACAAAACACAATGTCCACAGATTTACATTAAACTTACACAGTTTGAAGATTATGATAGTAGAAAGCTTCCCTTGAAATTTCACTTACTGAGATGCATGTAGTTTTGGAGAAATGAGTAAAACAAATAATTTTCGTCCCAGTTTTAGCATGTAAAACGTATTTTTATGCTATGATTATGGTATAATATCATAACTGCTTAATGGGATTTTACATGCTAAAATAATGTTCATCTTACTGAGACAAAACTAATTTTGTGACTTGTTTTACTCATTTCTCAAAAACTACAGAACCTCAGTTTTTAATATTTAAAGTGAAGCATTCCACTATCATTATCTTCAAACCCTGTAAGTTTAATGTAAATCTGTGGACATTTTGAAAAAGTACCTGAATCCTTTAATGACTATAGGCTTATTAGCATAACAAAAGATGTTGTCACAGGTTAAACGCTTCACCAAGCTGCAGTATAACAACACAGACATTGCTAACCAGGTTGTTTATTTGTCAAATGCTACAAATTGCATAAAACATTTGATAAAAATTGAAGTTTTCCTTATGTTACCGTCCTTCCGTCACTAATATGGTAAAGGAAGGACATGATTTAATCAAACATAATTAATAAACAAAAGGTTTTGGGGCATCAGTCACAATTCCATGTTAGGCGCCTTGTCAAAACCTCCAAGCTGTTCCATTCCGCGTGCATTCTGCGGGAGTCCGCGGATTTTTGTAACAAAAGAACCCGTAGCAACCGGGCATGT
Organism: Asterias rubens; assembly: GCF_902459465.1. Lineage (NCBI taxonomy): Eukaryota > Metazoa > Echinodermata > Asteroidea > Forcipulatida > Asteriidae > Asterias > Asterias rubens. The sequence continues at coordinate 3,477,594 of NC_047066.1, read as the reverse complement.
CCACGGCCACGACGGCTCATTTACATGTCAATAAACATGAATATTCCGGGGGCTCCGCGGAGCTACCGGTCGGCCATTGTAAGGTCCAGCTTATGAGCTGACCGGCGGAACCGCGGAGGAACGTAGGTGGTTAACAATGGTTTTACCTTAATTTGCAGATTAAAAAGCAAAGCGAGGGTGGATGTGTAACTAAAATCCATTTCCTCCAATGTGTGATTTTTAAGACTTGGTTGGGCCTACATTACCAAAACATGAATTTTAAAAATGGTTGTCTTTATTCCCGGATTCGACAAAAGTTCCAGGCTACGTGCAAACTCCGTTGTAAGCTAACCCTCTAGTCACTGCACCGCCCGAGTTTCTGAAAACCAATTTTTTAAGATTCTTGCAGTAAACAACTGGAATCGTAGTTCAATTTTTAAAAGATAGCTTAATATTTATGCAAATTTTTTTACCCTTTCGGTAATGATTGTATAAAAGTACAAGCTCCCATTGGGAACAATAATCGGCTCTCGAATATTTTTTTGTAAGGATAAAATGGACACAATAGCTTTTCAAGGCTTTTATCTGGCTCAATGCTCATACTAATTAAATGCGAAGGCGTTAGTTTTCGACAATATCATCATTAATGATAAATCGTCAGCGACGCCACGAAGTAGCACGCACCTTTCCACAGTCCAAAAATGTGTTCTGAAGATAACGCGTGTTTAAGTTTGAAATGCATTTATCTTGCAAATAACAAGCGGGCACGGTATAACAAAATGTACGTCGTCATAGAACTATATCTGAATAATGTAAATGTATTGTTTTCTTCTTGATGGATTAATTAATAATTAAGCTATTAAACTATGAAGGTGCGTACTACTTCGTGAAAACAAAATCTACACGAAATACGTGTTGTACGCGCCGCACAACTGCAGTGCTACTTCGTGAAAACAAAATCTACACGAAATACGTGTTGTGCGCGCCGCACAACTGCAGTACTACTTCGTGAAAACAAAATCCACACGAAATACGTGTTGTGCGCGCCGCACAACTGCAGTGCTACTTCGTGAAAACAAAATCCACACAAAATACGTGTGTGCGCGCACACACAACTGCAGTGCTACTTCGTGAAAACAAAATCCACACAAAGTACGTATGTGCGCGCATGCACACACACGCAATCTAACCCAAAACTATAAAGTACGGTTGCGCAAAACTACCACATAATAATTAACTATTAGGGCCTATATTCCCCCAGTATGGCACCACATGTGTTATTAATCTTTGAGAACTCTTTCCTAAACAAAAGTGTTTTTATAAACGTTGTTAAATGGGTTTAGGAGAATTTGCTTTTCCCCATACCACCCCCCCCCCCCAAAAAAAAACCCCACATAAAAACATGAAGTTTTATAAAATTAAAAATCCGTTGGACAAAATGATGAACGCTGAGATGTTTTTATTAACAATTTGATCGATATAAATACAAATTTGTAATTCATTCGTAAATTTAAACATATTAACAATTTGATCGATATAAATACAAATTCGTAATTCATTCGTAAATTTAAACAATTGATATTTAATATTTAAAAATTTCATTAAATAATTCATTGAATATGGTAAAATAAACATGATGACACTGAGGAACGATTGTCAAGTTTCGTGTATCGACCTTACTTTTGCAGCGTCACAGCCCGAGTTTTTGCCAAACGTGATTGAAAAACTATAGAAAGCCATAATTGCAAAACGAAAAAAGATAGCCACAGTTTTTAACAATGTTACACAAATATTCAAAAATAGTGTTGAATTTGTTGGACACAAAGCAACCAATCATGAGAGGTACTTTACTGAATTGAAAGTTTGCAGGAAATGTTGAATTTTGTTGAAACATCTGTTAACACGATTGAGTGTTTTGCTAACATTTGGCCTTCCATGCCAACCAGCGCGGTTGTTTATCAACAAAAGAAAGGTCTATAGACCTTCATCATACCGCAGCCATCGTTGCCAAGTTCCCTGTATACACAACAACATTCATAGTTCAAATTATTTCATAGAAATTAACCAGAGTATTATACTTCCCGTGTCAGTTTGGGTACAGTAATTTGAAAGGAAGACACAAGATGGCAGCACCATGATAAGTGTGTATAGAAACATTGTTTGGTATTTTGTAAATCATTCTCAGTTCATAAAAGAAATGTTGAACAAATTACTTTCCTTTCAGACTCACTGAAAAATGCACATACAAATTCATAACTTGGCAAAATTTCATGGCTCTGCTTACCGCGGAATTCTGCTCTTACGGAGCCCTTTTAGCACATTTCTATGATATGTAAGCGCAGAAATCCGCGGTAAGCAGAGCCATGAAATTGGGCCCAGATGATTCACTAAATTGCACTTCGAAAACTAGTCATGTCACATCATAAGAGTTGCACACAACCTTGTCGACATAATATACATGTACCCTGCAAACGAAATGTCCAATTACAGAATTGTATTCTTATTACTTTTCAAGGCTTAGCATAGCTATTCAATTATGCACACTAAGGTAAGTATCTGTGTCTTACAAATAGTACATTTAGTTAACCCTCACCAAACAAGTAAGACATTCCTCACGCTATTTAGGAAATTAAAGCCTAAGGAGTCACCTAAAACAGCAACAGTTTCTGTAATATTTTGTCATTTAGAAAGTTTACACAGACCATTCATGTAGTCTCTGGAGTTCTGCAATAATTAATAAGTCTGTCTTGATTTTAACTGTAAATGTGAAAACAGTTACATCGACTTGATCAATTAAGTCAATTCATTCTTACTATTATTAGTATTAACTAACAAACCAAAACTTTTCAGCTTTAAATAATTAAATTATTCAACAAATATCTGTTTACTCTTCAAATTACAACATCCAAAAGAAGTAAACAGCCTCGTTCTCATGTAATCATCATTACTAAATACTTCAGTACTAAAGAAGCTCAATAAGTCTACTATCAAAGTTATCAGTAGAAATCCTGAAAACCAAGATTGGTCATGTTCAAAAGAAGACAGCCTCGTTCTCATGTAATCATCATTACTAAATACTTCAGTACTAAAGAAGCTCAATAAGTCTACCATCAAAGTTATCAGTAGAAACCCTGACAATCTAGATTGGTCATGTTTAAAAGAAGACAGCCTCGTTCTCATGTAATCATCATTACTAAATACTTCAGTACTAAAGAAGCTCAATAAGTCTACTATCAAAGTTGTCAGTAGAAACCCTGACAATCTAGATTGGTCATGTTCAAAAGAAGACAGCCTCGTTCTCATGTAATCATCATTACTAAATACTTCAGTACTAAAGAAGCTCAATAAGTCTACTATCAAAGTTATCAGTAGAAACCCTGAAAACCTAGATTGGTCATGTTCAAAAGAAGACAGCCTCGTTCTTATGTAATCATCATTACTAAATACTTCAGTACTAAAGAAGCTCAATAAGTATACCATCAAAGTTATCAGTAGAAACCCTGAAAACCTAGATTGGTCATGTTCAAAAGAAGACAGCCTCGTTCTCATGTAATCATCATTACTAAATACTTCAGTACTAAAGAAGCTCAATAAGTCTACTATCAAAGTTATCAGTAGAAACCCTGACAATCTAGATTGGTCATGTTCAAAAGAAGACAGCCTCGTTCTCATGTAATCATCATTACTAAATACTTCAGTACTAAAGAAGCTCAATGAGCCTACTATCAAAGTTATCAGTAGAAACCCTGAAAATCCTAGATTGGTCATGTTCAAAAGAAGACAGCCTCGTTCTCATGTAATCATCATTACTAAATACTTCAGTACTAAAGAAGCTCAATAAGTCTACTATCAAAGTTATCAGTAGAAACCCTGACAATCTAGATTGGTCATGTTCAAAAGAAGACAGCCTCGTTCTCATGTAATCATCATTACTAAATACTTCAGTACTAAAGAAGCTTAATAAGTCTACCATCAAAGTTATCAGTAGAAACCCTGACAATCTAGATTGGTTGAGCAAGGGTTATACACTCCCAGTTAAAGACAACCTTACACAACATGAAGTCGAATGCTTACCAGCCTAAATTATTCTGAGAATTTGGTTTATGTTATGTTTTACTTTGTGGCAATTTGTCCTATTTCATCTAGACAACCACTTCAACAAGGCATGCTGAAAGTTCCTATTGAAAATTACATAATTAATTTGCACAATTTCAGTGACTGAGCTGCCTGTAAAAGGCCTGATAGTCGGGGTGGGAAATTACAGGAGTCTGTCCGGTGCACAGGCTAATCAAGTCATCATACTTTGCCTTAGGAATACTATGAGCACCTAAAGGGTAACATTGTAGTGGTTCTGCAAGCTGGGCTTGATCAGTAGAGTGTCGACGCCTGCCATCGATTCTGAGTGTTTCAAAGTCATCGTCATCATGTGAATACTTGAACTGTATCGTGTTAGAATATTTTTTGTTCACTCTGATCTGCATGAACTTCTTCCAGTCAACCTTAGTGCCAGCTTCTGAAGACCGCACACACAATAACCCCCGACTTTGGCTATATGTCTTCCAGTCCAATATATCTGATGACTCTACTGAAGTTACACGATATGGTCTTGGATTCTTACGGGCCATCTTGATGAGTGTTACTAGTTGTGAGGGCACAAACATTTCACCAATCTGCCTCATTTGCCTCTCAATGGTACTGTGCATTGCATCACCTTCTGACTGACCGTGGTTTGTTTCAAAGAAATTCAATGTTACTTGCTGAACAGATATTGAACGTTCAACAAAATACAAAATCATTGCCGGGATAATTGAGTTTTTGTTTTGCCCAATGCAGCCGTCAGAATACAACTCCACTGTCTCACAACCTTGTTCATCAACTGTAGAAAGGTACCGATGAAGAAAGGATGCTATTTCACAAGACCCACGTCCTGTGCGACCTTCATGTGATACAAAGCAAAAACCGTCTTTACTTGCTAACTCAAATATTGTGAAGTTGAAGCATGAAAGTCGACGCTTATAGAAAAGCTCCGAACGATCAGACTTTGGCAGGTATATCACCTGTTGAAGGTCAAAGACAGCAGCATGGTATTTGTTATCAATGGTGGCTTTTTCTTTGGCAATATTTTTCAATTCACGAGATTTTTCTTTCTCCAGCACATGTCTGTCGTATTGCTGTTGCAGTTCCTTCTTATGTTCAGCACTTGCATGGTGAAACGTTTCACATAAGCCACACATATCTTTTTTGGCATGGTGAAATTTCAGGTTGAATGACTTGAAAACCTTCTTATAGAAGGTCATGGATGCTCCATTTGGGTGATCTTTCTTAAACATCTGATACATTATTGAAAAGTTAAGGTCAGGTGAAAGATACTGGCATTTTGAATTGGCCCTACAGTAATGTGACTCCATTCGCGGAAATTTATTGATATGAGCTTTTACCTGCTCTCTCTTCGTTTGGTCCTTTTCAACCATTTGTCGTCCACCACGTTTCTCTCCTTCTAGTACATCAAACTGGTCAATCTTACTCAAAGCAGTGCGGACTTGACAAACAGAAACACCAATTGTACTTGTAAACATCTGACGACATACCTTCCATTTCTGGCCCTCCTTGGTTATCTGTGGCAGATAGTAGGAATAATTGCGCTTTAAATCTGAAACCTGGTTCACAACTACGTGTCTTATTATCCACTCACGTTGTTTCTGCAAATCTGCCATGTTGTAATAGGCTTCCCTGATTTGGTGACGTTGTTCCGTAGAAATCTTAGGGCAATCTCGACCTTGGAACTTGCAAAAGCAGCAGTTACTCTCTCCTAATTGTCCATGTTTTGACGGTACACATTTGTTTGATTTTTCCATTATGTAGGCTTTTCCTCTGTTTCTGTTGTGCTTAACTGCCAAATTTTTGCTTTTGGGTGTTTTAACAACATTTGGAGAGAGTGGTCTTGACTCACCATCAACTCTAAAATCATCTGGCTGCACATCATAGTGTTCACTGTGTGCATCATACCATGAAGCTTGTGAACTAGGCAAGCTGGCCGACGAAGGAAGAGAAGCTAAATGCTCATGTCCAGCCAAGGGGGCACATCCACCCACAGACAAAGTTGAAGGAGGGGGTCGTGTAGCAGGCACACTGCTATTTGAAGACAGAGATGTAAGACCGTCATGTCCAGCTGTAAAGGGGGTACATCCACCCACAGACAAAGTTGAAGGAGGGAGTTGTGTAGAAGGCACACTGCTATTTGAAGACAGAGATGTAAGACCGTCATGTCCAGCTAAGGGGGCACATCCACCCACAGACAAAGTTGAAGGAGGGGGTTGTGTAGAAGGCACACTGCTAGTTGAAGACAGAGATGTAAGACCATCATGTCCAGCTAAGGGGGCACATCCACCCACAGACAAAGTTGAAAGAGGGAGTTGTGTAGCAGGCACACTGCTATTTGAAGACAGAGATGTAAGACCACCGTCATGTCCAGCTAAGGGGGCACATCCACCCACAGACAAAGTTGAAGGAGGGAGTTGTGTAGAAGGCACACTGCTATTTGAAGACAGAGATGTAAGACCGTCATGTCCAGCCAAGGGGGCACATCCACCCACAGACAAAGTTGAAGGAGGGGGTCGTGTAGCAGGCACACTGCTATTTGAAGACAGAGATGTAAGACCGTCATGTCCAGCTGTAAAGGGGGTACATCCACCCACAGACAAAGTTGAAGGAGGGAGTTGTGTAGAAGGCACACTGCTATTTGAAGACAGAGATGTAAGACCGTCATGTCCAGCTAAGGGGGCACATCCACCCACAGACAAAGTTGAAGGAGGGGGTTGTGTAGAAGGCACACTGCTAGTTGAAGACAGAGATGTAAGACCATCATGTCCAGCTAAGGGGGCACATCCACCCACAGACAAAGTTGAAAGAGGGAGTTGTGTAGCAGGCACACTGCTATTTGAAGACAGAGATGTAAGACCACCGTCATGTCCAGCTAAGGGGGCACATCCACCCACAGACAAAGTTGAAGGAGGGAGTTGTGTAGAAGGCACACTGCTATTTGAAGACAGAGATGTAAGACCGTCATGTCCAGCCAAGGGGGCACATCCACCCACAGACAAAGTTGAAGGAGGGGGTCGTGTAGCAGGCACACTGCTATTTGAAGACAGAGATGTAAGACCGTCATGTCCAGCTGTAAAGGGGGTACATCCACCCACAGACAAAGTTGAAGGAGGGAGTCGTGTAGCAGGCACACTGCTATTTGAAGACAGAGATGTAAGACCACCGTCATGTCCAGCTAAGGGGGCACATCCACCCACAGACAAAGTTGAAGGAGGGAGTTGTGTAGAAGGCACACTGCTATTTGAAGACAGAGATATAAGACCGTCATGTCCAGCTAAGGGGGCACATCCACCCACAGACAAAGTTGAAGGAGGGGGTCGTGTAGCAGGCACACTGCTATTTGAAGACAGAGATGTAAGACACCGTCATGTCCAGCTGTAAGGGGGTACATCCACCCACAGACAAAGTTGAAGGAGGGAGTTGTGTAGAAGGCACACTGCTATTTGAAGACAGAGATGTAAGACCGTCATGTCCAGCTAAGGGGGCACATCCACCCACAGACAAAGTTGAAGGAGGGGGTTCGTGTAGCAGGCACACTGCTATTTGAAGACAGAGATGTAAGACCGTCATGTCCAGCTGTAAAGGGGGTACATCCACCCACAGACAAAGTTGAAGGAGGGAGTCGTGTAGCAGGCACACTGCTATTTGAAGACAGAGATGTAAGACCACCGTCATGTCCAGCTAAGGGGGCACATCCACCCACAGACAAAGTTGAAGGAGGGAGTTGTGTAGAAGGCACACTGCTATTTGAAGACAGAGATATAAGACCGTCATGTCCAGCCAAGGGGGCACATCCACCCACAGACAAAGTTGAAGGAGGGGGTCGTGTAGCAGGCACACTGCTATTTGAAGACAGAGATGTAAGACCGTCATGTCCAGCTGTAAAGGGGGTACATCCACCCACAGACAAAGTTGAAGGAGGGAGTTGTGTAGAAGGCACACTGCTATTTGAAGACAGAGATGTAAGACCGTCATGTCCAGCTAAGGGGGCACATCCACCCACAGACAAAGTTGAAGGAGGGGGTTGTGTAGAAGGCACACTGCTAGTTGAAGACAGAGATGTAAGACCATCATGTCCAGCTAAGGGGGCACATCCACCCACAGACAAAGTTGAAAGAGGGAGTTGTGTAGCAGGCACACTGCTATTTGAAGACAGAGATGTAAGACCACCGTCATGTCCAGCTAAGGGGGCACATCCACCCACAGACAAAGTTGAAGGAGGGAGTTGTGTAGAAGGCACACTGCTATTTGAAGACAGAGATGTAAGACCGTCATGTCCAGCCAAGGGGGCACATCCACCCACAGACAAAGTTGAAGGAGGGGGTCGTGTAGCAGGCACACTGCTATTTGAAGACAGAGATGTAAGACCGTCATGTCCAGCTGTAAAGGGGGTACATCCACCCACAGACAAAGTTGAAGGAGGGAGTCGTGTAGCAGGCACACTGCTATTTGAAGACAAAGATGTAAGACCGTCATGTCCAGCTAAGGGGGCACATCCACCCACAGACAAAGTTGAAGGAGGGGGTTGTGTAGAAGGCACACTGCTAGTTGAAGACAGAGATGTAAGACCATCATGTCCAGCTAAGGGGGCACATCCACCCACAGACAAAGTTGAAAGAGGGAGTTGTGTAGCAGGCACACTGCTATTTGAAGACAGAGATGTAAGACCACCGTCATGTCCAGCTAAGGGGGCACATCCACCCACAGACAAAGTTGAAGGAGGGAGTTGTGTAGAAGGCACACTGCTATTTGAAGACAGAGATGTAAGACCGTCATGTCCAGCCAAGGGGGCACATCCACCCACAGACAAAGTTGAAGGAGGGGGTCGTGTAGCAGGCACACTGCTATTTGAAGACAGAGATGTAAGACCGTCATGTCCAGCTGTAAAGGGGGTACATCCACCCACAGACAAAGTTGAAGGAGGGAGTCGTGTAGCAGGCACACTGCTATTTGAAGACAGAGATGTAAGACCACCGTCATGTCCAGCTAAGGGGGCACATCCACCCACAGACAAAGTTGAAGGAGGGAGTTGTGTAGAAGGCACACTGCTATTTGAAGACAGAGATATAAGACCGTCATGTCCAGCCAAGGGGGCACATCCACCCACAGACAAAGTTGAAGGAGGGGGTCGTGTAGCAGGCACACTGCTATTTGAAGACAGAGATGTAAGACCGTCATGTCCAGCTGTAAAGGGGGTACATCCACCCACGGACAAAGTTGAAGGAGGGAGTTGTGTAGAAGGCACACTGCTATTTGAAGACAGAGATGTAAGACTGTCATGTCCAGCTAAGGGGGCACATCCACCCACAGACAAAGTTGAAGGAGGGAGTTGTGTAGAAGGCACACTGCTATTTGAAGACAGAGATGTAAGACCGTCATGTCCAGCTGTAAAGGGGGTACATCCACCTACAGACAAAGTTGAAGGAGGGAGTCGTGTAGCAGGCACACTGCTATTTGAAGACAGAGATGTAAGACCGTCATGTCCAGCTGTAAAGGGGGTACATCCACCCACAGACAAAGTTGAAGGAGGGGGTTGTGTAGAAGGCACACTGCTATTTGAAGACAAAGATGTAAGACCGTCATGTCCAGCTAAGGGGGCACATCCACCCACAGACAAAGTTGAAGGAGGGGGTTGTGTAGAAGGCACACTGCTATTTGAAGACAGAGATGTAAGACCACCGTCATGTCCAGCCAAGGGGGCACATCCACCCACAGACAAAGTTGAAGGAGGGAGTCGTGTAGCAGGCACACTGCTATTTGAAGACAGAGATGTAAGACCGTCATGTCCAGCTAAGGGGGGCACATCCACCCACAGACAAAGTTGAAGGAGGGGGTCGTGTAGAAGGCACACTGCTATTTGAAGACAGAGATGTAAGACCGTCATGTCCAGCTAAGGGGGCACATCCACCCACAGACAAAGTTGAAGGAGTACGACTGGAACTAGGGTAGCTGGATGATGAAGGAAGAGTGGCTACAGACTCATCATGTCCAGCTAACAGCAACTCTGTGAAAGATGTAGATGAACTATCAAAAAGCTCTGAATTTAAAGTTTGATACTGCAAACCATGCCCATAAACTCCACTTGGTGATGCACACAAGGGTGTTTCTGTTTGTAATATGGAAGCTGATGTGTGTGTTAAGCCATGATACAGATTATGTGTACTACAATCCTTATTTACTAGAAAATGGTCATAGCAAAGGAAACACAAACATTTGTTACAAGCTGCCCAGACCTCTCCGCTGCAGAAAAAATCGTCACATCTTGCAGGCATCTGTGATGAGCCATACGTATCTAATGTAAGATAAAATAGAAAAACATAAAATGATAATGGACAGTTATCATATTATTATATGTCTGACATTAGTACGTAAAATCAGTAATGAAAATGTATTTTGTTTAGTTTTACGATTGATTGATTTATCTATGATTGGAAATTATATTTGATTAGGCGTGCGTCTGATGCAAGTTTGTTTACAGGTCCACCTGAAATGTTTGTTACATGTACTTAAAACTTTCACCAACATTGAGGGTGTAGTTTGATAATAAATGAGTTTTAAACATGCAAGTGTATTCATGACATTACTGCCATGCAAATTAAGAGAGAGACAAAAATAATTTTATGAAATTTCAGTATTCTCAGTTTATTAATAAAATGAAAGTACAGTAGGGTGCTTACCTTGAGCTTTGGTTTGGTTGTTTGCTTTTAGCTGAGCAAGAGGAATATCGGAATCCGAATCATCATCACTATCGGTGTTGCCTTCAACATCTAGCACCCGTCCTTCCCATGTCTGCTGTCCCCATTTCATTGATATTTTGCACCCCTTTTCAAGCTTTCTGCTCACTAGGATGATGTCCTGTATCTTGACCACATTTTTAGTTCCATCCTTCCATTCCACCAAAAGATCAGTTTGGGGATCCAATCTGTAAAAAAGATAAATCTGTATTACAACATAGACAAACATGAATGCACAGGTGTACCTGTCCTTTGAAAATAAGATGTAAACTTGTCTAGCAACTGTTTTTGTATATAATTTGGGGTAGGATGTTGTGTTGCATTAACACCCCTCCCCCCTGAAATCAGTTTATGCAAAACATGATTGGACAAAACATTTTAATGTGCTTTATCTGTGTCAATTCACATAGTTCCTAAACCTTGACCATTATAGTCACAAGTGATAATCTCTAGATCATTACTTTTGTTGAGTTATTCGTTTTTTAAATGTCTATTCAATTTAAAGCCTTCAAAATATATGACGTTACCGGTGAACTTGTTCCTCACAGGTATTTTCTACATCTTCAACCCAGATGTATGTTAACTTCAAATATCACCATGACTTATTTTTGACTGCAAGGTGGCACCCTTTTATATGAAGACTGGGGTCAAACCATACAAATAGTGTGGTAAAGAAGCAATGAGACGTTTTATAAAGCAGTATGTCCTAATTCCAAGGTTGAGATTGATCATAGATCTTTTAAACTGTAAATGTATGTAAAGTATTTGCTTCAAAAGTGTGATTTGTTTGTGGAATATTGTTGTACTCCTATAATGCCATTAGTGCCCCATTGCAGTCAAAAGTAAGGCATCTAGTTCCTAAATTCGGATTGTCCATGTCACAAAATACTGGCATGCATGTTTAATTAGAATTTGTTTTTAAATGTAGATTGGTAGATTATGTACGAATGTCATTATTTCAAAGTAATATGCTGTACATTTTAGAGAATACAATCAACTTACTGCTGTTTTCTTGACATCTTATATAATATTGGAATTCCCCGATGCACGATTCAATACATCACTCCAAATTCTGCAAATTAAAGCACAAGGAAGAAGTGAAGGGAGTGATTCCGTCACACATTATATTAAAGCATGCAAACAGGATTCCAATGACAACGTATATGCAGATTACATGAACTAGATAGGATAAACAAATTAGTAAACATGAAACTGATATTTGATAAACATTTCTCAATGTAAAACACATCAACATTAATGGAGACGGCTCATTGATGACAATACTGTGCACAGTCATCATGATGAGTCAATATGAACGACTTAGGCCAGGCGTAATCAAATTACTCTTTATAATCACAGTCAGAGAGGAGAAGGCCTTGCAGTAATGTCAGTGATTTATACCACTATAAAGAGTACTAGAATTTCAAGTATTACTAGTACGCCTACTACTAGTACTAGTACAGTACGTACCTACTACAGCCTAGCCCTACCCTTGCATGAATGAGACTGATCGTGATAGTATCACCACTATTATCAGTCACATTCACAGTGTGACTATTATTATTATAGTATTAATAATTATAATATTACAATTGGAATTATGTATCACTATCATCAGTGATACAGTGATAAATATTATTATAAATCCAGTCATGCATTCTCATGGCCCAACGGTCATAATATCAGGCCTATAGCTCTCTCTGGATGTCTGTACTCTGTATTGTAGTACTACTGTGTAGGACTAGGAGTAGTACGTGATAATTAGGCCCGATAATTAGTACGGTGTACATGTAAGTTTACATACAACCATGTCCATGACAACCAAAACTTAGTCTACCGTCTGACTGTCTGCCGGCTTTGTCCGGTTTTATTTGAATTATACAGGATTCTTGAGACATGAGATTGCTTTATAAATGATCAGCGCTAGTTTATTAAATAAATCGAATTAAAATTATTATACTTACACCCATTGTTTAAGCTGTATGTTAAGTTGTCGATGACAACCAAACCGGCATCCCGGAAAGACTGGAGTGGCGCCATTTTGAATGCAACGTCGTTTCTATTGTGATCGCGTTCGTGCGTTAACTTGTACTTGTGTAAAGTAAAACTCTGAGAACGAGATTGCGGTGCTACTTCGTGAAACCGCAAAACCTCAAAAATCGCTCAATACCGTTTTCACGAAGTAGCACCGACTTCTGTGCTACTTCGTGAAAACGAAAAATCGCCAACTTGGCGAAAATTCAACACACTCATTAGCGTAATTACCAAGACAACGGACTTGGAACCTCAACATTTTGGGAAAAGGAAGATTTTGACTAACTTTGCACGTAAATCCAAAAAAAAAAAAAAAATTTTTTTTTTTGTATATTGCATTATGGTATGGCACAGTGCTACTTCGTGGCGTCGCTGACGAAATAAATACAGTTTCCGTTGTGTTTACTAATTGGTATGAGCTAAATTATTTCATCAAGCATAAATGTTGCAAATTATGCTTCGCAAATTGGATCGCAACATTTACGATGCACTTTTTACAATTGCATAGCAAATCATCAAAATTGCATCACAAATTGCGATGTGATACAGGCGAAATCGTTCCCTGATTATCACAAGCGCTGGATGGTGTAATTGTCTTGTCGGTGCGGCCTGTCCGCTTCCAGGAGGATGTTATTCATGAGTAGAAAATGTATTGTTCTGGAAGAGCACGGCCGGTCCGCGTCCAAGCCGCTGATATTTATGACCTGAAAATACAACTTGTTTATTCATGAGACTTATTGTTATACTAACAATAGCGCCCGGCAAGGATAGCTCATTAAATTCGCCGCGCTTCAACGCACGCACATGGCCGTTCTTCCGCAGACTGTCCGAGGTCCTTAGCAACGGCAGTATTTGCTGTCCAGTCCGCAGACTGTCAGCGGAGGAACGCCCGGGAGGTTTTCACAAGGCGCCTTAAAGGCCTACTAAAACTTGCTTTAAAGACACTTGACACTATTGGTAATTGTCAAAGACATAGTATTCACAGTTGGTGTATCTCAACATATGCATAAAATAACAAACCTGAGAAAATTTGAGCTCAATCGGTCGTCGAAGTTGCGAGATATTAATGCAAGAAAAAACACCCTTGTCGCACCATGGTCATACGAAGTTGTGTGCTTTCAGATGCTTGATTTCGAGACCTCAAATTCTAAATCTGAGGTCTCGAAATCAAATTCGTGGAAAATTACCTCTTTCTTGAAAACTACGTCATTTCAGGAGCTGCTTCTCACAATGTTTTATACTTACCAATAGTGTCCACTGCCTTTAAAAACTAAGATTCACTGCATTTATCCTATAACTATTTTTTTTTATTTTTTTTTATTTGACGTTTCTTTGGTAACGGGACATTGTACTACACCAAATATGTAAAGTCACCGAAGTGAAACTAAGTACAAAATATTTAAGCTCTATACTTTTATATGACCTTGATAAAATTAAAATAAATCATATACTTTCTGCATAATTCTTTAATAGTTTGTAATCAGAGTTTTTTTCCATAACTTGATTATTGATTTATTGATATATATGGATACCAAAATGTATCAAAATCACTATTCTGAGTAAAGATCTTGAAAATATAGACCTTTAGCTTTAATTTGACACCTATATTTGTTTTTGTACCATGAATTTAAGTTTGTTTGATGTCATGTCCACTTTGGTGTGGAGTTACCCAATAATGACTTGGACGCAAGTTACAGGGAAAACATACAAAATTTGCTTTCTAGAGATGTTCACACATGACTGAAATTGGTGGAACTAAAATACATAGCGGCTGTTTTTTAATTGAAAAGGCTGTGTACAGAAACAGTTATTTTAGTGCCTTTTTGGTAGGAATTTGGGGTCAAGGATTGAATGCGTTGCGGTAAGACTACATGATGTCAGAGCAAAACATCATACCTGTGTACCAATAAAATATTAATAATGATAAATAATGTTTAGGGAGCAGTTTTTTACAATTACAAAGCGCTGTACAAGGAACTATATGAATGAACACATTACCGCACTTAATGATAAGTCACGACTAGTGTCAAAGGTCACGACTATTTTTGTCAAGTAGTAGATTTCACTAGTTGCTCGGGCTTAGTTATAAGGATAAGGGAGTGTTCGTTTTAGAAGACGGATGGTTCTGCGACAGTAAATATGACGTTTGGCGTCACCTGAACATGCGTCAGCTTTGAGGACGGTCGTCCCTCAATTTCTACCACAGTACTTGGGATGAATCTGCGTTGTGTTAAAAATGACAACCCTTGGCTTAAAACTACAACCGTCGCAGAACCATCCTCCTTAGTTGAGAATGAAAACTCTCTAAAATTCCAGAGTCCCGCTCCAGGGTGTCCATAAATGTGGCAATGGAATGCCCTCTTGATCTTTGACCATGATGACGCTCTCACAGCTTCTATTTTTAGTAAGAATTTTAGTGTATTTTTTTTGTCTAAGTCTTTGGACTTGTTGTGACTGAGGAGGGCTGGGCTCAGAGTTGGAGTCGGGTCAGGTTGAGGGAAGTGTGGAAGAGGAATCACTGAAAAAACCTAGGCATAATGTACATGTAGAGTCGGAATGAACATTAAGACAGAAATAAGCAGGCAGAATGACAAGAGTGATTAAACATGACTGGTATGAGCTGATTACCATCATCTTAGAAAGGATACGGCAATTTTCATTGTACAAAGCGCACTTCCATTGAAAAGTCAGTAGGTAATTCCAGGCCTGGTATTCAATGGACCTCCAATACCAGATTAATCTGAGTTCTAAAAGATTGAATGTTAGTTACATACTACAATGTTCAGTTATTGTTTGATTGATGATGAAGATTCCTAAAAAAGGGGGCACAAAGAAATTTGCTGTAAGACTGGGGAAAATAATGCATCTTTTTTTTTAAGCCGTCTTAAAATCAGCTTGTTTTGTTCTGATTTGCACTGTACTAAGTTAAGTCCCAACATTTTTTCTTAGAAATGAATTCTTTACCTTGCAGAGCATTTAAAGGCACTGGACACTATTGGTGACTGTCAAAGTCTTTTCCATAATAGTATTTCGTAAATCAACCATAAAAGTATTATAGTTCAGGAAACAATTTCATCTAGTCCATGCATAGATTTGTCACACCACGGAACGATTTAATCCAGAAATTTTGCAAAGCAAAACGTTAGACATAACTAATTCTGTGCAGACTGAATGCAATCGTAGCGTCATACGTTATCGACCCTCATATGTTTTCGGTCCCCAACTTTGATTCCCGTTTACCGCGAAATTGTGCAAGCTGCACCGGTGACAGAAGCTATGCAGTTTACTCACGGTCTGTATTTTCATCAGGCTTAATCATGCTGAGAATAAAGTTTCCTGTCGTTGGTTATGCTCAAACATTTATAAAATGGTTGATTTTTGGTACTAATCACTAGTGTATTATTATGCCAACATTCAAATGAGTCAAAGAAACATCATCCAACCTCGAAAGTTCAAATCAAAATTACTATCTGCTAGATTGAGTTTCATTCTGCTTAAGGCACTAGATGGATCACGTGAGGTGGTTACTATTTGGGATTCTATGGTGTGCCAATATGGGGAAAATATAACAATATTTTAAGTGAAAATGACAACAATGTTTTTTATTTATTTACTGCATAACTGTTATAAATTCCGATAAGCGTAATAAATATTAAGTCTACATTAAAGAGAAAATATCATAGATTGGTTTCTTATCTCCTGAAACCAAACATTACTGGTCTGAAATGGGGGGAAATGGATTGTTATGAAGTGTGAGTGCATCAAGGGGAGTGGGGTGTTTTACTTTCATGCCTTATGATATCTCTGGATTCTAATATAGTAGCCATAATGCCTTTAGGACAAAAATGTAATTAAATTTGTTAAGTAGTAATTGAGTAATATTTTTGATTTATTTTGCACGCCATCCATACTAGCTTCTGAATATTCAATAAAATACCAACCAATGAAAGGTGTGAAAACATATGACGTTGCTCCAATGTCGTGCATGCATAAGCACTGTTAATGGCGGACTGTCTCTCGCAACGTAAAACCAAAACTTAAAAAATTTAAACACACCATGAAGCGAAAGTGTTATTGTTAAAAAATTGGATAGATGATTTGAAAAAAAAATATTTAGTTTTTGATTGTGAACAATTTTCCTGTTATCCTACTGAAAACACATGACACCAGGATATTGAGTAGCAATTTGTGATTTTTGGGTAGCAACTAAAACATTATGTGTTGCATTTTTCGATGCTTTAGGCCTTCAAGGGAAATCACTCACTGCACACTGAATACTAATATTGAGTAGCAAATAATAACTTTGGAGTTGCAACTCTTGTTCTTCTGCGTAGCATTTTGCTCTGCTATACAAGGGAAATCATTCACTGCATTTAGTTTACAATATTTTTCAAATTTAAAGGGTCTATGTAACTTTTGTAGGACAAAAAACACAATGCTTACAGATTTACACTAAACTTACACAGTTTGAAGATAATGATAGTAGAAAGCTTCCCTAAAAATATTACGTGCTGAGGTGCTGTAGTTTTTGGGTAATGAGTAAAACAATGTCATGAAAATAATTTTTGTCTCATGAGACAAAATTTGTTTAATCATATACAGTGCTATTAATGGAAATCGTTCACTGCATTTGGTTTACAATATTTTTCACATTTAAGTGAGAACAATTATGGATAAATAGGAGCTGGTGAAAAAAATTATTATTCTCCCCATTACTCGTTACCAAGAAATGTTTTATGCTAATAATTATTTTGAGTACATGTAATTACCAATAGTGTCCACTGCCTTTGCCCATTTAGCCACTAGACCGCCCAGCCGCCTAGCGATACACTGTGTGCGGTAGGAGGAAACCTCCCTAGCTTGTGGTTTGTAGAAAAAAAAGGAACATCAAAAGAAAACTCGATAGTCATTAGTGGGTCGACACATTGTTAATCATTCTAGTTGTTATAGATCATTATTAATTCTCCCTTCACAGTTGACTTGTCAAAGCTAATGATGATGAAATTATTTAGCTCTTACCCAACAAACGCTCATTAGTAGGAAACTGTATTTAATCATCATTCATGATGATGCTGTCGCCTTCGCATTCAATCAGTATGAGCATTGAGCCAGATAAGAGCCTGGAAAATCTACTGTGTCCATTTTATCCGTGCACAAAAATATTCGCCATAAAAATTACCGTAGCCGTTTAACGAGAGGCAATTATTGTTCCCATGAGAACTACTACTTACAAATATTACCGAAAGGGTAAAAATTATGCATAAATATTAGGCCATGGCTATCTTTTAAAATTTCAACTACGATTCCAGTAATTTACTTCAAGAATCTTGAAAAAAATTGGTTTTCAGCAAGTTCGGGCGGTGCAGGGACTAGAGGGTTAATAAGGTTTTACCAGCATGTTATTTTTGTCCAGAATTTTAAACCACTCTTTGTGCTCATTAGGTGCAGTAAATAAAGTTAAGAAATTAACATAAATAACTACTATTAGTGTGTTTAAATTTTCAAGCAGTTGTCACAAAAATACAAACACTAAACACTGGCTACAAGATAGAGGCTCCATTGAAGCATGTAGTAAAATATTGACATCATGATCAAAGCCGGCTTGAGGATGTATGGAATTATGAACTCTCACCACCCAGTTGCTTCATTGGATCCCTCACCCTTCATAACGATAGGGAGGGAGGGCGCGTGCATTCAGTTAACTGGTGAGAAATCACTCATGCAGAGCACATTTTTAACTGTAGTATTTTGATACAGGTTTTGGATAAAGCTTAAAACCTCATGGAAATCAAACTAAACTTGATAAACCTTTTAAAATAAGAAAATAATTACTGCCAGGGTTTTCCTTATTTATTTTTTTTTTTTGCTAGCAGGACCAATTAACTTGTCAGTTCACTAATTCACCAGCTTTTTCACCAGTCATTATTTCAAATGAAATATGGATGCTTTCTAACACTGAACTAGCCGATCCGACTACTCGGGAGGGAATTTTGACTTTTCTTTAGGTGTTTTAACTGGCATTTGGCCTTCGGAACATTGCTAAGGGGAAGAACACTGACCATTCGGGGTTCAAATTGTACACTGGACCAGAGGCCCAAGTCCAGTAATTTTATTGTCGGGCAAGTAAACTCATGTTCTGACAAGTCCATCTGTCTTGTGTTTAAACAAGTGAATGGCAACACCTTGCTGTGTAATGTCTTAACAAAAACAAATTGTGATCAAATGTTGACTTTGGGTCTGATAAACTACCAGGGTTCTGCCAAGGATTTATATATTGACAGAAAAATGTTTTCCACAGATCATACAAATAGCCTCAAACCAAAGAAGCGTTCAAAATTTATGGCTTTGGATACCATGTTATTTTTACTGGTTTTTATATTCAAATTCCTTTAAAGACACTGAACACTATTGGTAATAATTGTCAAAGACTAGTCTTCACAGTTGGTGTATTTAACATATGCATAAAATTACAAACCTGTGAAAATTTTAGCTCAATCGGTCGTCGAAGTTGCGATATATTAATGAAAGAAAAAACACCCTTGTCGCACCATGGTCACACGAAGTTGTGTGCTTTCAGATGCTTGATTTCGAGACCTCAAATTCTAAACCTGAGGTCTCGAATTGAAAACTACGACCCTTCAGAGGGGGCTGTTCCTCACAATGTTTTATATTATATAACTGATATACAGATCCTTGTCATTTGATTGGTGGAACTTACTTCACGTGACATTCACTATTACTCCCATCCGCACCGGCGATAAAACAGACCTATTCGCCCATGGGGAATAGCATTTCCCATTCAACAGTTAGGATCATCCTTGTTCCCAATGTCTTTGAGCAGTAATACAGCGCCGCCGCGCCGCTGCTTAAACAAAGGAGCACCTGTGTGCAAAAGGTTGTGATCCGATTTGTGCATTGTTGCCGCTACGCGGCGCTATATGATTTTTGGTTGTCAGTAATTTGTGTGATTTTTCATAATGTTATACTTTTAAAATACATCAAATGACAAGGATCTATATGTAAGTTATGTAAAACAAATATTGAGTGGCTTTAATTTGTTCGAGCTCCTTCTCTTCCTTCCTCCATGCTTTATTATAATGTGATTTAAAGCACCAGTACTAATTAATAAAATCTTTTTAATTCAATGTTATAAAAAGTTACTATGGGATAAAATTAATGTAGATAAGATTTGGGTGGTTTGTAGATTTGTGTAGTTTTGCTGCAATCTGTTTTGCTGTGGGTTTTTTACCAAGAAAATATCTCACGCCTTACTAGATGTTAAAACGGTTTTGTGAATGATAATTTTTTCACCAGCTCGAATTAATCCATAATTTGTCTCATTTAAGTGTGAACGTAAACTAAACGCAATAAACTATTTCCTTTGTAGTATAGCAGAGCAAAATGCTACACAAAAAACATCAGTTGCAACTCAAAAGTTATCAGTTACTACTCAATACATGTATTGTATTCAGTGTGCAGTGAGCGATTTCCCTTGTATCAGTTGCTACTCAAAAATCACAAATTCTACTCAATATTGGCATTCAGTGAGCACAAAATATGTTCCGTCTACAGGTTTTGCTATGCAAAATTGCTGGATGAAATCGTTCCCTGGTGTGCACAAAATCTGTTCACGGGATGAAATTGTTTTTCTGAAATATATTACTTTTTGGGTTGACTTATTTAATACTTTTATAGAAAAGACTTGTTGTTTTGGACCATAAAGCTATTATTATTAAACAACATTGTAAAAACTTCATATGAAGTTAATTTAGAGAGGATGTGTTGTCATGTTCAAAGCAGACTTGTGGCTGGACAAGGAATTATGATTTCTCACCCAGTTTACTGAATGCACGCGCCCTCCCTCCCTATCGTTATGAAGGGTGAGGGATCCAATGCGACAACTGGGTGGTGAGAGTTCATAATTCCATACAGCCCCAAGCCTGCTTTGATCATAATGTCAATATTTTACTGCATGCTTTAATGGAGCCTCGATCTAGTAGCCCGTAGCCGTTGTAGCCACAAACAGGAACACCCTTTGAACATTTCTAACCATTCCCTACCTATACTAAAAGAAAACGTCAATTTTTACTGCAAGCTTTAATTAGACATGCAACTTTCTTATTGCAAAAATAACAGAGGAAATGACCTGATACTTAACTTTTGTACAGTGTTTTTCAGTTTTCTATGGCACTGTTTTAGAAAAGACAAAAGTGGAAATCTGCTGATCAGCTGAAAAGTTGCATGCCCGTTTAATGGAGCCTCGTTCTTATAGCCTTTGTAGGCCCTTTCAGCAGTCTCAATTCAACGATGTGAAACTTACAAATAATTTTCAATTGCTGTAGATTTACTTTTCTAACCATCGCTGGTGAATTGCAGATTGGTGTTTAGTGTTTGTATTTTGGTGGCATTTGCTTGAAAATTTAAACACACTTATTATAGTTATATACGTTAATTTCTTAACTTTATTTACTGCACCTAATGAGCACAAAAGAGTAAAATTCTGCACAAAAATAACATGCTGGTAAATCCTTATTCAATGCATATGCTCTGCAAGGTGAAGAATTCATTTCTAAGAATAAATGTTGGGACTTAACTTAGTACAGAGCAAATCAGAACAAACAAGCCCCATTTAACAGCAAATTACTTATCGCCCTCTTTTTTTAGGAGTCTTCATCATCAATCAAACATTAACTGAACATTGTAGTCTGTAACTAACATTCAATCTTTTAGTACTCAGATTAATCTGGTATTGTAGGTCCAATGAATACCAGGCCTGGAATTACACACAGCCTACAGAGGCCATGACCTCCGTTGCCCCTGGTCTTGGCCTTGGTGCCCCTTCAAATATTTCCCACTGACCTTAACATTTTTCAATGGAATTGCCCTTTGCTAAATGAAAATTGCCTTATCCTTTCTAAGATAAAATTCCAGGCTTGAACAGTTTACCATTATTGCAGTCTCATCAGCCAGAATCAAATTCATTTTGCTGTTTGTAATTCAGGCTATTTCACAGCCACCCTGTGATGAAATAAAATAATCAGCTCATACCAGTCATGTTAATCACTCTTGTCATTCTGCCTGCTTATTTCCGTCTCTACTATTCATTCTGACTCTACATCATGCCTAGGTCTTTTTCAGTGATTCCTCTTCCACACTTCCCTCATCCTGATCATGGTCAGACTCCAACTCCAAGCCCAGCCCTCCTCAGGCACAACTAGTCCATATACTTAGACAGAAAAAAACCCCACTAAAATTCTAATAAAAATAGAAGCTGTGGGAGCCTCAACATGGTTAAAGTTCAAGAGGGCATCCCAACGCAACATTATGGACACCCTGGAGCGGGACTCAGGAATTTTAGAGAGTTTTCATTCTCAACTACAGATGGTTCTGCAACGATTGTAGTTTTCAGCCAAGGGTCGTCGTTTTCAGCACAACGCACAATCCTTCGTTTCTTATTTGACTCCAAATATCCCTTTTTCTTGATTTGTGTTTGATAGACGGCTGATGATGCTCGTCAAGTCTCGCAAATACAGAGAGCAATCCGGCAGGGTAATGATTGAAGGACGCCGTCTGATCAGTGATGCTATAAGCTCGGGGGTCCAAGCCCACACACTGTTCTTCAGTCAACTCCAGAGTTTGGAGGGTATCCCTTTGCACAAGACAAGAGCTGTTGTGGTCAAAGTCCCCTACAGAGAGATCACCATGTGGTCGGATGTTGTAACACCACAGGGCGTTATAGGTAAGAATGATTTGATGACTTGCATAGTGGAAGTGCATGTGTACCCGGTCACCATGTGGTCGGATGTTGTAACACCACAGGGCGTTATAGGTAAGAATGATTTGATGGCTTTCATAGTGGAGGTGCATGTGTACAATGAGAAAGGGTTGTGGTAACACTCTTTGTGAGTGTATGATTCTAAGGAAAACTAAAGGTTTACAAACATTTCAAACAGTTTGCTCAGTTTTTAATCTGGAAAAAAAGCTTGACTCGAATATGACTCCCAACACGTCGATATGAGCTCCTTTTGAAATATCGTTTCTGCAACAAAACCTTGACTTGACCCCCAAACAAAATTAAACATAAAAAGTTTCTCATAATAAGCACCAGGATTTGAGGTTTGAAGATTTTCTTGTGAGAAATATGAGTAGGCCCTCACCGTGAATCACTGAACCTCAGATAATCTGCGTTGTGCCATGTTCGACTCAAGGAACATTTTAACTCCCATTGATCCAAACACATGTGACGAGCTTTTTTTGTGAAAGAACATATATTTGTAACTCTCACATTGACGCAGCGCATTGAAGATTGTTGTACTTGATCTTTTGTGAAGTGGTTTTTCAATGCCCTTTTTTGTAGTCAATTATTGTTTAAAGGTGTAAACAACTATTCAAACCTTTCTTATTTATTTGTTTATTTATTTATTTCTTCTTTACCCTGGGGAGACCTCTCAGTGAAACACTGTTTTTAAAGCCATTGGACACTTTCGGTAAACAGTGTTGTTCAAAGGCCCACACTTCGTGTATCACAACTTTTATATAAAATAACGACTCTCTGCTAGGCTCAATCGGTCATCGGAGTCGGGAGAAAGTAACGGGAAAACCCACCCTTGTTTCCACACGTTTCGCCGTGTCATCACGTTGTTTAAAATAAATCCGTAATTCTCGATATCGATATTGATAATTGTTTTAATGTTTTCTCAAAAAGTACAGCATTTCATGGAATACTATTTTAAGAGAAATCTTTCACCATTACCTTCTGTAAACCCTGTAAGTTATTTGTAAATCTGTGAACTTTTTTTCTTTTTTTTTCCTGTTCCGAAAGTGTATATGGCTTTAAGAGGTGCCCAGCAGCTACAAACAAACATTTAATTTTTTATATTTGTTATTAACTAAATGATTAAGAGCATTATTAAAAATAGAAAAACAGCCAGATTTAAGTAAAGGCCCTGGCATACAACAACAACACAGAACCATTACCACAAGCAAATATACAATAAAGACAACTGTTAAAAATCTTGGCCAGCCAGGTAAAGCACCACATGCCCCATCTATTAACATTTCCAATTTGTGTAATCTGTGTCTTTCCTCTTCCAACAAGGTGTATTTAAGAAGCCAACTCATGAGAATTACACACTCCATTCACAGTCATCGGTGCTGCCTCTTACGCTGATCTGTGATAACATCAGGGAACCAGGCAACCTTGGAACCATCCTTCGTTCAGCTGTGGCCGCACAGTGCCAGAGGATTCTCCTCACAAAAGGTTTGTCATCGTTTGCGCCGTATTTTTCACCGCGTGAGGGTGCTCTCACACATATTTGTATCACGTCCGGGGGTATATCATTCATTCATAACCAAAACAGTTATTAAAGACTGGAACACATTACCACTACATATCCACAACGGACAATATGACCTTTAAAGGAGCCGTTTTAATCCACCTCTAAAGAAACTTAAAACTACGGCGCTACAAAAGTTACAGACTGAGAGCGCCTATTCTGTTGTAATTCGGCTGTAAAAGCAGCTCTATGAAATTGAGCCCAAACTTTTAAAAGCAGGATGCCAAAAAAGTCCCTTTTACAATACACTTTAATCTATATAAGCTCTGTGTTCAATTTAACCTGAAGATTCACACAGATTTTCAGAATTTGTTGGAGCATTCACACTGCACTTTTCAGGACTAAAAATTATTCTAATTAACAAACCCAAAACTGTTTTACCACCACAATAAAGCCATGGTTCATTACTTCCTGCGAATGCAAACCCAGATGCGAAGCTTTACAAATTCGCAACAAATAATTTGCCATGGTTGAGCTGTGCTCAACTCTTGCAAATTATTTGCATTGAAAACAGAGTTGTGGCGTCAATATTCGCTTCACATTCGCAGTAAGTATGAACCGAGCTGAACTTATTTCAAAAGATTATCCCAAGGTGTTTAACGTCAATCCTCTCTCTATAATTTCACAAGTATAAAGTTTAACTTTTTTTTATTCTCTAAACTTTGAGTTTCTTCTATCTTTTCTCTCTAATAGGATGTGTTGACCTTTGGGAGCCAAAGGTTCTTCGATCAGGGGCAGGTGCTCATTTCCACATGCCGATCATCGCGAATATTCCATGGAAGGAAATGGCCAACTATCTGGATGAAGACGTCACAGTGCATGTTGCAGATAACAACACCTCAACAAGCATCGATCAATCGGAAATGAGTCCCTCAAAAAGAAAGCGGAACCATGGTGCACCATTCCAAAGGAAACTGATGGAGGAAAGCCAAGAGGAATATACAGACTTACCTGTTTTAGAATCTGAAGTCTACCACGATGTTAACTGGCGAACCAAATCAGCGTTGGTTATCGGTGGCGAAACTGAAGGGTTAAGCTATCAAGCCCTGGAGATCTGTGATAAAACATCAGGCTGTAAAGTCCACATACCCATGGCAGAGGCGGTGGACAGCTTAAATGCGGCAGTCTCTGCTAGTGTTATAATGTTTGAGGCACTGCGGCAGAATTTAACTCACAATTGAAAACTTCTTAAGGAGAAGGTTCACATTTGGTAATTACTCAAAACAAATATTAACTTAAAAACTGACTTGGTAACGAGCATTGGAGAGCTGTTGATAGTATAAAACATTGTGGGAAATGACTCCCTCTGAAGTATTGTAGTTTTTGAGAAAGAGGTAATTTCTCATTAAAATAATAAAAGACTTCTAGCTAGAAGATGAGGACACAAGCTTACTGTGGACGTTGCCATGATAGAAGTGTATTTCGTATGACCTCTGACATACCCGCAGCGCGCATGCGCTACAGACTTAGTACTACCACAACAGCGCCCCTGAACAAAATAGGGAGACTGACAACATCAGCTGTCGATTTCACAAAACTTTTCCCAATCTTAGGTCTTAAGAAAAGTTAAGTTCCGTATCCATAGACGTTAGGACGCATTGAACCCATCCTGAGTTCTCAAGATAGGATTAATCCTAGCGATTCGTGAAATCTGCTGCAGGGCTAATAGCTAGTTTGGTAGAGCACCAGCATATTAATCCAGAGGTTGCAGGTTCAAGTCCTGCTCTAGTAAATTTTCTTTGTTCAAACCCATTCTATTTAAATCAAAAGAAATGTGTCTATCAGGACAAAAATTAACTATAGGCCCTTTAGCATTGAATCTGTGTTGCAGCTGAAAACAGCATGACTATAAAGCCTAGTTCATATACATGTCTTGGTGCCCCCCCCCCCCCCCCCCCCCCCCCATCGGTCAGGTCTGTTACCCACTCCAGTAGTAAATGGGTACCTGTATAGGGGAAGGGAATTTTAAGTGCAGCCATACTCCTAATGAGTTGAGATGGTTTCAAGAATGCTTGAGGCTCAATGAAATAGACTTTCAATGCTGCCCCCATCTTGGTCATGTTTTTTGCATCGAATAACACTAATGAATGCTAATAATCTTTATGCAATTAGGAACCAGACTATTTTGTTCTTCACTCGGTTTGGTTCATAGAGTTACAGACCTTTCTTTTGTTGATCAACAAACCGCCTTGGTTGGCATGGTCGGCCGAATGTTAGTAAAACACTAAATCGTAAAAACAGATGTTTTAACAAAATTCAAAATTTTCTGCAAACTTTCAATTAAATAAAGTACTTCTCATAATGAGTTGTTTTGTTATAAACAAAATCGACAAATTTGGTTTCATTGTTACAAAAAGTAGTGATCTTTTCTTGATTTTCACTTATGGCTTTCCATAGTTTTCCAATCTGGGTTGGCAAAAACTCGGGCTGTGACGTTGCAAAAGAAAGGTCTATTAACTAGAGGGCACACTGCGTGATGCTGCTTGCACAATCAAACCATAGATGGGGTAATTAATGGTTATAACTGGCAGTTTTGGCCTTCTAGTTTCCGTGCCGTACGGACTCAAGTGCTTAGAAGAAAAGAAGGCGTAGAAAGAGTCCCGTGTTGACGTTTCAAAACAAGTGCGTGAATTTATGTGACGCAAAACGTATGCAGACAAATTGGGGTCGTTTGCATACGACGACCTCCGGTTGTGCTTTGATGGCGTTCTACACGGGCTTGAAATTCTCCTCTCAGGTGGGCTATGACACATGGACAAATAAAAATAAAGCTCAAAGTTGTTCTTGGTTCTGTTCTATCTCAAGTCTTCAGTGCGTGAACATAGGGTACACGAGGATAAGTGGATGAATCCTGAAAACTGGCCATTCAAAAGCGATCGGGGAGTTACTTTCTGGGGTAATTAGCATTAATTCCAAACGAAAAGAAATCTGAAGTTTAGTTAAGTCCGAAAATTTGTTTGATTTGGTTGTCAAGTTTTGCTTTGGAAGATTAGTGAACTGCGCCCTCTTGTGATGTAGTTTTTCTTGTGCCGCCGGCCGTGTGTACGTCCGTACGGTACGCGTACGTGTCCGGTACGTCGTGTGTGTGGTATCGCGAGCGAGAGGAGAGCTAGAGGTACGTTCTTTTTTCCACTCTGCTGACAGTCGAGGTCGTAACTGAAGAACCGGCGAAATTTGTCAACCATGTAAGTGATGCTTTATTCAATTCTATCTTGTTTTTACATGTCAGACCAGTGTTACAGTGTGCAGTTTATACAATTGCAGTTTGGTAAGCTTTATATGCAGAAGAATATGTTTGGGAAATGTGTAATTTTAGTTCGCCAAAACTTGTAGTTGTAGCTATTGCTCACCGAGAAAGTGCCTACGTGCAGGAAGGCAGTCGGTGAAGGTCCGTTGCTGAAAGGGTAAAGGTCACTAAATTATAAGCAGACGGCGCTGCGAAAGCGGCCTCTCCTGTCACCCTTTTTGGGAATGTTTGACTTGACCATTTAGGGGTATATTATTTTGACAATTAGTCAGTTTTGCTGCAATGGTTTGACCGAAAGATAGCCCCCATTCTTGTGCCCATAAAAGTGGGGATGGAGGAATCGAACTCCAAATTGTGACCCTCCCGAAAGCAAATTTTCCGCTGCATGTGCATGACACAAATTTTCCTGCCCCAAATTAGGTTAATAATTACACTGATTTTTTTATTCTAACCGTCGTAACAAGGAGTGTGGAATAACTGCCTATATTATACATCCAGAAAACAGGCAGAAGTGTATAATTCTATCTATAAAGGCATAGAAAAGTGTTACAAAATGGCAGGGTGTTATGGAAGTTTTCTAACTCAGATAGGAGTAGGATGGTTTTGCTAAACTTCCAAGTTGCAACTTCATTCAGTTCAGTTACCAGTCAATTTAGTGCATCAACGTCAACTCCAATTATGTATGAAACTGTTTTCCACCATTCGTCAGCTGATTGAGTTAAGGTAGAGACTTCATTTATAACTTCAATTCTAAAATTAAAAGTTTAAATATTTTTTACATCAGTAGGCAAAGTAAAATAAACAACATTTTGCTCATCCGGACTTTTGAACAAGTTGGTGAGCGAGGTCCTGGTTATTTGTTATATTCAAAAGATGTTTTTTTTTACGAGACGGCCACCGTGTCTAAGAATAGATGGCCACCATCGTATTTGAAGATGGTTTTATTGTTTTATGACTTGTGTCTGTATGTCCTCAAGTTCTGGTTAAAGTTGCCATAGTGTGTTTATTCTTTCAAAAGAACTTGCTTTTACTCCGAAACTATTCTGTGTGTGTGGCATCACGTCCTGTGCAAAGATCTCGTTCGATCACATGAAGGGCAAAGCGTTTCAAAGAAACAAGTTTCTCACAATTGCATTGTAATTTTTTAGGCCTTCATTTAAGAAGATAAAATTGCTCAATAAAAATGTGGGTACATTTTAAAAAGCTCTCAATAATATGAAAATTGATTTCAATGATTGATTTAACTCTTATTTTTAAAATAACAGATGACAAAAAATGGCCTCCAAAATCAAGTCGGGTGGGGACGAGCAACATTTTACTTTGCCTTATAAAAATTCAAAATACTCCTGAGGATCTAATTAGGAAATGAAAACTTATAACAATGTTTACAGTACACTATATTTTATTTGAAATGTTTAATTCATTCATTCAAGTTGTATAAAATTACCCAACAAGTCTGGAGACTTAAAAGATCAATTTTACAAAGAGTGACATCAAATTAAATGAACCAACACTTTTCGACGACGACTACGCCTTTAAAACTTTACCTGATAGGTACATGGGAAAAGTTTTTTTTTTTTTCAATATGAAATAATATAGTTTCTTATTTACCTCAATGAGATATGTATAAATGAGTAAAAAAACTGTTGGCAGTCTGATACATAAGAAGTACATGGTCCTTGATCTAAAGCAGCTAACGTGTTTCATACTTTCCTTTGTTTGATTTTTTTTTACTAAAATGTATATTATTGTTTCATCTGGAAGTTGTTGGTGACAGACTCGTTAAACATTCTAAAAATAACTTCTTCTTAGCACACATTAGACTGACAACACCCAGACAAGTTTTAAATATGATAGCGATCGTCAGATTGTGACTCTTGTTACATAGGCATGCCGTGACATTTCATTACTTAAAGCCATTATACACTTTTGGTACATTTCGTGTATCACAACTTATATATAAAATAACAATCCTGTGGAAATTTAGGCTCAATCGGACATCGGAGTCGGGAGAAAATAACGGGAAAACCCACTCCTGTTTTTGCGCGTTTCGCCGTGTCATGACATGTGTCATATAACAAATAAGTAATTCTCGCTATCGAGAATTTATATTGTTTTACCGTTTTCTCAAAAAGTAAAGCCTTTCATGGACTAATATTTCAAGAGAAGTCTTTCACCATTACCTTCTGTAAACCCTGTAAATTATTTGTAAATCTGTGATTTTTTTTTTTTTTTCTGTATCGAAAGGGTCCAATGGCTTTAATGCCTCACATTCCAAAAGATCAACATTTTGTTTCTGCTTCCCTTTCTCTCTTGACAACTCTCAACGAAATATAGGTCAGACATGAAACATTATCTGTAATAAATTATCGGTATGATTTCATGTAAAGCATCTTGAACCTGGTGTGAAGTGTGACATGCATTAGTGACAGGCAGACGGGTGAAGTGAATACCTTAAAGTGACCTTTTACAGAATGTCGGTTAAAGACACTGGACACCATTGGTAATATTATTGTCCAAGACCAGTCTTCTCTTTTGGTGTACGTCAACAAATCCATAAAATAACAAACCTCGAACCTATGAAAATGTGAGCTCAATTGGTCTACCAAGTTGCGAGATAATAATGGAAGGAAAAACACCCTTGTCAAACAAAGTTGTGGGCTTTAAGATGCTTGGTTTCGAGACCTCAAAATCTAATCTGAGGTCTTGAAATCAAATTCAAATATTTTTGGACGGAAAATTATTTCTTTCTTGAAAACTGCGTAACCTTAGAGGGAGCTGTTTCTCACAATGTTCTATGCTATCAACAG
Organism: Asterias rubens; assembly: GCF_902459465.1. Classification (NCBI taxonomy): domain Eukaryota; kingdom Metazoa; phylum Echinodermata; class Asteroidea; order Forcipulatida; family Asteriidae; genus Asterias; species Asterias rubens. Next base: position 3,447,353 of record NC_047066.1, on the reverse strand, counting down.
CTCTCCTTGCGTGTTTCCAAGTAAGTTTTGTATGCTTAATTTTTTTTGAGTAATCACCAATAGTGTCCAGTGCCTTTAAAATGCAGGCCTGGAATTCAATCTTCGAGAGGGATAGGCTATTTCCATTTTGCAAAGGGCACTACATTGGCAAATCTTAAAGCTGATCGTATTATCTGCACAGCTGTTGAAAGGGTGGTACAACTTCCGGCATAGAAATTTACATTGTAAGCTCAACACACTACTTGGTCAGATTCAGCCACATGGGTGTATAAGACATGCACGAACATCACTGATGTATTAACACATTGGAAAGATGGTGGGACAAGTAAAGTTAAAAACTTGTTTTCCTGAGCTCAATCATGCCAAATTAGACAGGTAAAGCTGCTAATATGTTCGTAGCATGAGAACAACCATCTCAGTAAACTTGGGAGTACAAGTACATAAAACTATTTTGGGAGAAGCGTTGGCTTGAATAAGAATCGGTGTGGTCTCAAAGTTTCAAATCAGTATTCTCAGTCTTCAGTGCAGGAGAATACAACACTGGATTAAATTCGTTACACGGGCTATCAGCTCCACTCAATCAAGGAGCTAATATACATGTAGATGTCAACTTTCATTCCCTGTGTTATATCATGGATTGGAGGAAGCATGGTTATATCATGGTTATATCAACACTTTTCATGGATATGTTTCAACCTTGCCTTGTTGACAGTGTGCTGACCCTCTTGGCTTTTCATAGGTAGTGAGTGAAACCATGGAGTTGAAACTGGGCACCTTGACTAATTGTTCCCACAACATTTAGTTAGATTTAGTACCCTTTATGACTTTGCAGTATTTACCAACTGTGTTTACAACTCATGAATTATTCAACATGTCCAGTTGGCAAAATCTGTCACAGACATTTTATAGTGTGATTCAGCAATGTCTCCTGTGATTGGCTGAGAGCAGGGGCGTGGCAGGGTTTGGGTCGCTTCATGAATATTCATATCCTCACAGCTGTTGATGTTTGTGTACAATGAAAGAACTGTGCCACGTGAGCCATGACTATGCATAGAGCAAGGCCTTACAGTGTGTAATGTACCATCTAAAAAATACCAGAACAAACTGCGAACGTGGCACAGGTACAGACCACACAAAGTATTAGCAATTGTTATTCACTGCTGCAGCAAAATCCCTTTAATACTCTTGAGCTTTTGAAGTACAGTGAGTTTGCTTAAAAGTTCTGCACTTGGTAAGTACTATTACTGCACAGTACCATAATGATTGCAGTAGATGTGTTGTTACATGTTAAGCTCTAAAACCTATAGCATCGTTAATTAATTGATTGTATGAATTGTCACCCAAACTGTTTACTTATTTCCTTTATTTACCAAGGATGAGCCATATCAGTAAAAAGAACTGGTACTATTTCGGCCCTGCATCTAAGAGTTAAGAACAAACCAATCAACATTAAAAACAGACATAATCACATTAAATTTCTTCCTCCATGATAAAACTAACTGTTTAGTAAAACATTACTTTTTTGTGAGTTTATTTGTTTCCTACTTATAATGTAAATCAATCTGTGGACATTTGTGTTTTATGTCATGCCAAAAGTTTGCATATAACTGTAATGTACGGTGTACATGTAGTGCACAGGTGTTAGGTTTACCTTGCATTGACCAGGAAGTGTTGGAAGCCTTGGTCATGCTGATGCTGGTGAAGGAAGATATTGAGTTGTCGTTATAGCCATGGCAGGCAGAAATTACTTGTCATCGTTTCCTGGAACTGCTATTTGAACTGCTTGGTTTTCCTTCAATTTTATTGAAAACTGCCATGTAACTTTTCAATGTGATTTTATCTAAAAAAAAATTAAGAGCAGAGAAAATTGTGAAAACAGTCGTTTGAGTTTTGTTTGCAGGTAAATTTACTTCAAATCATGTCGTGATTACATGTTCGTCAAGGTCTTTATTTTCGGTCATTTTCACAAATCTACATACATTGTATGGGCAATTTTAGTTACATGTAATTTGTTTTGCAATGCTCTTCCCTTGCTGGTACCTGCCTTTTCTATTTGTTTGTGGTAAAGTATTGCCAGTGTACTTCCGGTACTGATTAAAGAGTACCTGTACATTTTAGGTAAAACCCGGAATATTCAGTGTTTAAATTTTTTGTATCGTAAAGTACATTATGTCGGTCATGTCGCTCGCCTAGCTAACAACGTCCCAGCTAAAAAAGCTAAGCATTGTCATCAACTCCAGGGGAGGCCTAGCACCTAGAGACTGCCCTCGATCATCCTGGGCCCAACAACTTGGCCGGCCTAGCGAAATCGACCACATGTGGCAAGAGGCTGTAGGACGTGGACACAGGAGATCGGCGAGACGGACCCTTGCTGTCTCTGCAGTTGATTGATTGATTGATAAAGTACATGGTAGTGTGCACAACTCTGGTACATTTTTACAGGGGCACGTCATACACCTAAAGTATTTTAGGAAGGTCCGACTTTGAAAAAGGTTACATTACGTTTAAATCTACTCCGCGGTGGCAAGATGAGAATAATCTAGCAAGTAGATACACACATGGTGTTACCGCAAACCAAATACGTATTGATACCTCACCTCTGCCTCAAATAATCCCATCCATTTAAATTACTTTATCAAGTTATTATTTGCCAAGACAAAAACTATAGAAATAAATATGATATAATTAATTCAAACATCAAATATTAATGCTGTTCACAACGGGACACTCAAACAAACAAAGTAAAATGAAATAATGCACCCATGAGATGAACCGAAATAAAGCATTGAAATGTTTTAGAGAAATATAAAGAACTGGAACAGAAACTCTGCATTGCTATGCACAAATAGCTGCGAATGGTGCCACTTGAACTTTGCTCTCATTGCTGAATTCTTGTCATTATAATATTGGATCAGTCTAGCTGTATAACGTGGCTGCGTAGATTGGCCTCAGACTGTCTTGCAATGTCATGTGCTGTATGTGCGCATAATTTATGTGTACAATAATGTGTATGGTTGGTGCCGTGTTGTAGTGCAATTTAACCTGAATTTAATCTTGTTCATTATACATGCTGTAGGCCTTCATGTATAATGAGACCTGATTGCACGAAGGCATTGAAGGCGTTTGCCTCCATTCCTCAATCCTTCTGGTCAATGCCTTTGTGTCCTTGAAATGCTCCAGTACAAATTTACAAATTCTGTGTACAGTCGTGCAACTTTTCCTTGGATCAGCTGATTTCCTATTTATTTTAATCTCGGTTTCACCATTCAAAATTGAAAAATACTGTACAATCATCATTGAAAGTTTATAGTTTCCTTCTACTTCTTTCTTGAAGTTACAGTTGCATGCCTGTTTAAAGGGTGCCTTTTATTAAGAGCAAAAAAAAATGCCTTTGTGTCCTTGCCCTTTCAATAACCAATCATCCATGCCTGAGATTATGTGCCTGCAGGCCCAAATAATACTCGTTTGTCATTGGAACTGGCATACCAATCTCATCTACATTTTTGTAAGTCCAAGCATTTGGATGTTGAGTTACCCTGCTCCTTGAGTTACCACTGACTTTCAGAAATATAGTAGCCTAGTACGAGACACTTGTATGATGCATTGCTCTACCTTTATTAGGGAGGTTTAGCTGCACATTCCACGTGAACGTGAATGTCAGAAAATTGTGTCATTAAAATCTCACGTTTTAAGCATAGGTGTAGTGACCATTTTTCATGTTAGGTACGTACGTAAGCGCAGACATCATACGTGAGCGTACAATAAGCTCAAAGTGACGACGTCACCCAGAAATGACTCCAAATTGTTTGACGGTCACGTTCACGGTTGCTCGCGTAACGTGCAGCTAAACCTTGCTATTGCTTGGACTCCCTTGGACTTAACCCATGTAGGGTACAAATACAGTGTACATTATGGAACTGAAAACTTGAACTAGGACTTCTTATACGACTGAGTTACAAGTCTTTGGTATAATAGAGGCTGCCGTATTTGTGGGTTGGGGGGGGACTGCTTGGAAGTCAACAACATGATTAAGTTGGTACCAATTGCTGCCATGGGGTCGATTTCACAAAGAGGTAGGACTAGTCCTAACTTAGGACTAGCCCTAAGAGATATCAAAAACGTACAGCTAGTCCTAAGTTAGTACGAGTAACTGGTCCTAACTCAAGATAAGACTAGTCCTAACTCTTTGTGAAATCCACCCCAGGCTATTTAGCATGAATAGGATTATGGTCGCTTTGTGTGCTTAATCTATGATTGTTCTTTATCTAGTGGAATATTTCAAATCCTGTTTGTCATTCCCCATGCACAGATTACTTCATAACCTTGGAAGCTAGATCAATCTCTTTGATTCACAATGGCCGCCGCATCAACACTTACCCAGGAGCTCAGGAAAGAGCTGGCGCAGACAGCCCGCCAGATTGTAGCACCAGGAAAGGGCATCTTGGCTGCTGATGAGAGTACAGGTACTATACTCAGAGTCATTTTAAAGTTATCAGCTCTTGCAACTTTTTCAGTTTACCCTTAATAAAGTCACCAGACACGTTTGGTAATTGTCAAAGACCAGTATTCTCACTTGGTGTATCCCAACATGCATACAATAATAAATCTGTGAACATTTGGACTCAATTGGTCATCAAAGTTGCAATGGAATAATAAAAGAAAAAACACCCTTGTTGCACAAATCTGTGTGCTTTCAATTTCAATCTCATGCTTTAAAAAGGATCCAAGCCTGAATTATTATGTTTGAGTGACAAATTACCTCCTTCCTCTTCTCATAAACTACGTTACTTCAGAGGGAGCCGTTTTTCACAATGTTTTATCTGCCAACAGCTCTCCATTGCTCATTATCAAGTAAATTTCTCTCTTCTACAATTACTTTGAGTAGTAACCAACAGTGTGCTTTTTCAGAGTCCACAGGATACACAATTTTGAGGACTCTAGATTTTGCCACAGGACTTGATTTAATTGGATGGAGGGAATTTGGACTTGATTTAATTGGATGGAGGGAATGATGACTAAAGTGCACTTGACAACAGGGCTTGTCTCTGGGGTAAAATTCAACAAGACTGCAGGGCGTGTCGCTCAAAATGATCTAGACCAGAACCTTAATAAGAAATAGCTGCTTAACATGATAACTGTTTTTATTTGGACAAACACTATTGAGAAGATTAAAATGATACTTGTCTTGTGGGTAAGTAGGCCTGTATATATTTTGATACTCACCTGAATTGAGAGATACAAATTTGACTCCAAACGGGTTAAAGGCAGTGGACACTACTGGTAATCACTCAAAATAATTATTAGCATAAAACCTTTCTTGGTGACCAGTAATGGGGAGAGGTTGATGGTATAAAACATTGTGAGAAATGGCTCCCTCTGAAGTGCCATAGTTTTCGAGAGAGAAGTAATTTTCCACGAATTTGATTTCGAGACCTCGAGTTTAAAACTTGAGGTCTCGAAATCAACTATCTAAACGCACACAACTTCGTGTGACAAGGGTATTTTTTCTTTCATTATTATCTCGAAAGTTCGATGACCGATTGAGCTCAAATTTCACAGGTTTGTTATTTTATGCATATGTTGAGATACAACAAGTGTGAAGACTGGTGTTTGGCAATTACCAATAGTGTCCACTGCCTTTAAATATCATTTTGTACCCATTGAGGTATTTTTCAAATGAAAAAGACAGGACTGGTCGTGAGTTTACTGGCCCAACACTAAAATCACTCACCTTTGTCTTCAGGCTTGCGGTCCAGTGTAAAATTCAAGCCCTTGACAGGTTGGCAAAGAGGAGGAAATGACTTTATAAGCAAAGTGTTTGATGAAAAATAAGGGGAAAAAAATCAAAATAGAATAGAATTATCCAGCAAAAACAGCAGATCATGATGTTACAGATGGGCTTTCTCTCCCCCTTATCCTGTTCCTTTTGTTATGACATATTTGTTGGTCTTTAAGAACATCTGTGGTATTTGGCAAAACAGGTCAGTCTGTTTCACAATGTGTATTGTTAGATGTTATGCAACGGTCATAATGTAACATTGTGTCCTTAATGTGTTGACACTCCAAACTTATTATTAAGGTGCAGTGGACACAATGTTTAGTATAATTGCCCACTGCATTGTGTGATGTTTCTAGCCTATAAAATACTGGGTATGCCTCTTGCTGGGTTACACTCATCACTCCGCCACCACTGAGTCAGCCAGGGGCTCTGCCCAACTCATCCATTGATGGGTGTCACCGCTTCAACCATTGGCCACACCATTGTCCAGTATTGGTGTTTCAGCCATATTCCAGTTACAGAGACAGTCAGTCACAACTGTGCTCTTTCTCCTTCAAGTTGATGGCTTGAACCAACCGGTTCTTGCACAGAGACAGTCAGCCAAAACTGTGCTCTTTCTCCTTCAAGTTGATGGCTTGAACCACCCGGTTCTTGCGCTCCGATGGCCTAAAACCCACGCCCGGTTTTGAGGCTCTTCCTAGATGGCCTAAAACCCACGCCCGGTTTTGAGGCTCTTCCTAGATGGCCTAAACCCATGCCAGGTTTGAGGCTCTCCCTAGATGTACCAATCTAGTGCCAGACGTCAGTTTAGAAGAGGCACCGTGTAACCAGCACATCGAACCCAGTCATCAAACTTCCGGTAGCTATAATCTTAGGGTCTCTCATTTGAATTGTATTAAATCTGCCATGTGCATTATTAATGGTTCTATTGCTTTAAATATTGTTGTTTGAGTAAATTAAATTATCATCGTGAATATAATCGCTGGTTAGGTTTCACTCTTCCTTGTCAAATGTCTCTGTCGTGCCTTAGTTCCTTTTTGACATTGTAATGAATTAGGCGCACGTAACAGAATTGGGGGCTTGTCCGGGAAAGAACTGAACAAAATTCAGAAAATTCCTGAGCCATTTTAAAATTCAGTGTTTCGATTTCACTTACAAATTTTAAGTGAACCAATTTCTCTGTTGTTTAACCAGCAATTATATCACGATGGCGGAGAAGTTTTCAATACAAGACTTCGTCGCTGACTTTGAAGAGAGTCCTTCGGAGGACAAAGTGTTTGGTTTAAAAAGGGCCGAGTTATTCGAGGTTGCCAAACATTACAAAATTTCCGTAGCTGCTAGTATGAAAAAGGCTGACCTACGAGCAGTAATTTTGGAACATTTGGTTGAAGTAGAAATTTTGGAAGAATCAATGGTTGAAGAAAAACAAGTAGAGGGTTATGGTCATTCAGTTGAAGCGGCTATTAAACTTAAACAACTTGAGCTAGAAATTCAGCTAGTAGCGTCAAAGAATTTAGACAAAGAGTTGGAATTGTTTCAGCTGAAACAGCATTCCAAATCCAATGAGCAATCAATCTCTGCAAAGAAATTTGATCCTACCAAGTTCATTAGATTAGTACCTCCTTTTAAGGAGAAAGACGTTGACAAATATTTCGCTCACTTTGAGAAAGTTGCCGATAGACTTGAGTGGCCTAAAGATATGCGTACTTTGCTTCTACAGAGTGTACTAGTTGGTAAAGCACAAGAGGTTTATTCCACTTTTCCTATTGACAAAAGCGCTGATTATGATTTAGTCAAGGCTGCAATTTTGAAAGCCTACGAACTTGTACCAGAGGCATATAGGCAGAAGTTTCGTGAAAAACGAAAACGAGAAAACGAAACGTATGTTGAGTTTGCTTATGAGAAGAAAACCTTGTTCAATAGTTGGTGCAGATCCTGTAAAGTTAAGGAAGACTTTGGCATGTTACGACAGCTAATCCTTCTTGAGGAATTTAAGGCTAACATGCCTTATGCTGTCAAAGCGCACCTAGAAGAGCAGAAAGTTACAGATTTAGAATTAGCGGCTGTGATGGCCGATGATTTTGCTTTGACACACAAAGTTAGTTTTTTGCATGCTAATGTTCAGGATCACAAGAAAGGCAACAAGACTTTTGTTCAATCTAAACCTGTTTCTGATAATAGGCCAAAGACTGAGACAAAACCACAGTCTACCTCTGATGCAAGTTCTAAAAGGTCAACTTCCAATAGCTTTTTTGACACTTCCAAACAAGTACAATGCAATTACTGTAAGAAATTTGGGCATGCTATATCAGTTTGTAATGCATTGAAAAGGAAAAATGCGGCTCTTGCCGAGTCAAAAACTGTTGCCTTTACCAATGGTACATCTCTTTCAAGCTTAAATAAGTTTGATCACAAAAGGACATCTTTGTCTGACATTAGAGAGGAGTTTATGCCCTTTGTTTCTAAGGGATTTGTATCGCTTGATGAGCGTTCTGATTCACCTACTTACCCAGTGACTATTTTGAGGGATACGGGGTCCACTCAATCTTTGTTGTTAAAAGGGGAAGTTCCTTTAAGTGAAGAGTCTTCACTCGGCACCGATGTGTGCATTACGGGTATAGGTAATGAATCTTTTGGTGTGCCTCTCCATCAGTTGTATTTACAGTCAGACTTAGTTTCTGGTCCAATTTCAGTGGGCATTACCCCCACTTTGCCCTCGGGGCTTAATGGTATAACACTACTGTTAGGTAATGAAATAGCTGGCGCTAAGGTAGTTGTAGAACCATGTATGACAAGTGTGCCTTGTTCTGATAATAATACTAGGTTATTAGAGGAAGAATTTCCTGGTATTTTCCCCGCTTGTGTTACAACTCGATCCATGAGTCGTAAGACTAAGGCACCAGTTCATACTGATTTAGACTTAGACATTTCTGAGACTTTCATGTCTAGTCTATCTGATGAAATCCCTAGGGTTTCTTTTGACAAGAATGTAAATTCTTTAGATGCAGACAATCACTCTGTTCCTCATGACAGTAAGGGCTCAGCCTTATTGAATGAATTGGGTGTGTACTCTGACATCTTTTTAAGTAGAGAACAGCTAATATCTGAACAGAGTAAGGATACTGATTTGGTGACTCTTTTTAACCAAGCACATACTGAAACCGAGACAAGTAGTCTCGCTGTGTGTTACTTTATCAAGTCAGGTGTGCTCATGCGCAAATGGCGACCACCAGATGTGCCCGCTGACAATGAATGGAAGGTGTTGTATCAAATAGTTGTTCCATCAGGTTACCGTTCACACATTTTGAGTTTAGCTCATGACATCCCTATGTCTGGACACTTGGGTGTCACCAAAACATGTGATCGAATATTACAACATTTTTATTGGCCTGGTATCCGAAAGTCGGTTACCGAGTATTGCCGCACCTGCCATACTTGTCAGCTGGTTGGAAAACCAAACCAAAAACCTCCTCGTGCACCATTACACCCAATACCTGCGTTTGAAGAACCATTTAGCAGAGTAATTGTAGATTGTGTGGGGCCTTTGCCTAAAACTAGGTCAGGTCATGAGTATTTACTTACTATAATGTGTGCTTCAACTAGATATGCTGAAGCAATCCCACTAAGATCCATTAAGGCAAAACCAGTAGGTGAAGCGTTGAGAGGGTTTTTCACTCATTTTGGACTGCCAAAAGTTGTTCAGAGTGATCAAGGGAGTAATTTTACTTCTAGATTGTTTCAAGAACAGTTGTATGCTTTAGGCATTGACCAAATTACTTCTAGTGCGTATCACCCACAAAGTCAGGGCGCACTCGAGCGTTTTCATCAGACGCTCAAGACCATGATTAGGACTTATGGTATGGACAATGATAAAGATTGGGATGAAGGTATTCATTTGTTAATGTTTGCAGTACGAGAAGTTGTACAAGAATCTTTAGGGTTCAGCCCTTTTGAGCTTGTATTTGGCCGTACTGTTAGGGGACCATTGAAGTTGGTCAAAGAGAAATGGTTGTCTGAAAACACGGATGACAATATCCTGAGTTACATTGTGAAGTTGAAAGATCGCTTACATAATGCGTGTAAGTTAGCCCAATCTAGTTTGAAAGCCACTCAAGATGGCATGAAAACTTGGTATGACAAGAGGTCAAAAGTCCGTACTTTTAATCCTGGTGATAAGGTTTTAGTATTATTACCAATGCCAGGACAGCCACTTAAAGCTCGTTACAGTGGACCATATGTAATTGACCGCAAGGTTAATGATTTAGACTATTTAATTTCCACTCCTGATAGGCGTAAACAGAAACGAGTTTGTCACATTAACATGTTAAAACAGTATCACGAAAGAAATGAAGAAACTGTCCCAGTTTGCAATGTAAATGTTGAAGTTGAAAAGCCTTCAGAGAACGAGGGTGATCAGTCATCCCAAATTCCGGGTACAAGTTTCAGGTTGAAAAATTCACAAGTTTTGTCGAATTTGAGTGACAAATTAAGTCATTTGACGTTTCAACAACAATCTGAAGTGTCCGATCTAATACGAGAGTATTCACATTTATTTCCTGATGTTCCAGGTCGAACTGATGCTGTTTTTCATGATATTGATGTAGGGGATGCCACGCCCATTAAACAACACCCTTACCGAGTAGGACCATTTAAGCAGACGTATATGAATGAGGAGATTAAATACATGAAAGTCAATGGTATTATTGAAGAAAGTGATAGCAATTGGAGCTCACCGTGTATTTTGGTACCCAAGCCTGATTCTTCCTTTAGATTCTGTACAGATTTTAGGAAGGTGAATTCAGTTTCAAAATCTGATACTTTTCCATTGCCTAGAGTAGATGATTGTATTGATCGTATTGGCAAGGCCAAATTTGTGTCTACTTTTGATTTGTTAAAGGGATATTGGCAAGTCCCTCTTACTCCTCGTGCAAAACAAGTCTCTGCTTTTGTGACTCCTCAGGGTTTATATCAGTACAAGGTTCTCCCTTTTGGTCTGAAAAACGCCCCTGCAACTTTTCAAAGGTTGATGAACAAAGTGATTAAGGGTTTACCAAACACCGAAGTGTACATTGATGATATTGTGTTATTTAATGATACCTGGGAAGGGCACATGGAAAGCATTCGTGCTCTGTTTGAAAGATTAACCGAGGCCAAGTTAACAGTAAATCTTGCGAAAAGCCAATTAGTTAAAGCCAAAGTTACTTTCTTGGGCCATGTTATTGGTCAAGGTGAAGTTCAGCCTGTCAAAGCAAAAGTTGAAGCAATTTTTAATTTTCCACAGCCAGCCGACAAATTTATTTGGACAGACGCATGCAGTCAAGCATTTGAGCATGTAAAAATTATGCTGGCAAGTGAACCAGTTTTGAAGGCTCCAGACTTCACCAATCCATTTAAGTTGTATGTTGATGCAAGTGATGTGGGAGTTGGGTCAGTACTATTGCAGGAAGATGATAACAGTTTTAATCATCCAGTTTGTTATTTTTCTAAGAAGTTGAACAAACATCAAGTAAATTATTCAACAATCGAGAAAGAGTGTCTCGCTTTAGTTTTGTCTTTAAAGCATTTTGAAGTATATTTGAGTACTCCTACCCAAACCATCACTGTGTACACTGACCACAACCCACTAGTTTTCATTCAGAAGATGAAGAATCAGAATCAGAGACTACTCCGTTGGAGTTTAATCCTCCAAGAGTTTGACATTGAAGTAATTCATGTTAAGGGCAAGGATAACATCATTGCTGATGCGTTATCAAGACGCCTTTAAAGGCGCTCTAGCTTTAATCAGAGTGCGTTTTATTTGTGATGATTATATTCCTCCAAGATGGAGCTATTATAATGTAATTCGTTATTGTATAAATGCGAATAATAAGATTTTATGGTACTGTTAGTGTTATGTACTAAATTTCTTGCATTTTGTGTACTTTAAATTGGAAAGTTTTTCTTAAAAAAAAACTTTTCCCCAAGGGGGGAAGACTGTTACAGATGGGCTTTCTCTCCCCCTTATCCTGTTCCTTTTGTTATGACATATTTGTTGGTCTTTAAGAACATCTGTGGTATTTGGCAAAACAGGTCAGTCTGTTTCACAATGTGTATTGTTAGATGTTATGCAACGGTCATAATGTAACATTGTGTCCTTAATGTGTTGACACTCCAAACTTATTATTAAGGTGCAGTGGACACAATGTTTAGTATAATTGTGTGATGTTTCTAGCCTATAAAATACTGGGTATGCCTCTTGCTGGGTTACACTCATCACTCCGCCACCACTGAGTCAGCCAGGGGCTCTGCCCAACTCATCCATTGATGGGTGTCACCGCTTCAACCATTGGCCACACCATTGTCCAGTATTGGTGTTTCAGCCATATTCCAGTTACAGAGACAGTCAGTCACAACTGTGCTCTTTCTCCTTCAAGTTGATGGCTTGAACCAACCGGTTCTTGCACAGAGACAGTCAGCCAAAACTGTGCTCTTTCTCCTTCAAGTTGATGGCTTGAACCACCCGGTTCTTGCGCTCCGATGGCCTAAAACCCACGCCCGGTTTTGAGGCTCTTCCTAGATGGCCTTAAACCCACGCCCGGTTTTGAGGCTCTTCCTAGATGGCCTAAACCCATGCCAGGTTTGAGGCTCTCCCTAGATGTACCAATCTAGTGCCAGACGTCAGTTTAGAAGAGGCACCGTGTAACCAGCACATCGAACCCAGTCATCAAACTTCCGGTAGCTATAATCTTAGGGTCTCTCATTTGAATTGTATTAAATCTGCCATGTGCATTATTAATGGTTCTATTGCTTTAAATATTGTTACACTTTGAGTAAATTAAATTATCATCGTGAATATAATCGCTGGTTAGGTTTCACTCTTCCTTGTCAAATGTCTCTGTCGTGCCTTAGTTCCTTTTTGACATTGTAATGAATTAGGCGCACGTAACAATGATCAAAGTACAGTGTACTAATTGTAATGTTGAATCGTTGTGTGGAGTAGATACAGTTTTCATAATTATGTGAGGAATAATCGCCCTTCATGGCTATAACAAGCAATGTTGTCCAAGCAGTAAGCCAAGAATGAGGTTATTCTCTACAGGGCAATTGCCATACAAGTTTTGATGTCACAAATTTGCAATGAATAGTTAGGATGAGTAGATATGCTCTCAAAATATTTGCAGCGAAAAAAGTATGAACCAGGCTCTTGTCAACACACCATTCTTGTTTTCTTTCTTCTGATAGGGACCATGGGTAAGCGATTTGCCAACATCAACGTGGAGAACACCGAGGAGAATCGCCGTCTGTACCGCCAGCTCCTCTTCACCACAGACCCCTCCATCAGCAACAACATCAGCGGAGTCATCCTCTTCCATGAGACCCTGTACCAGAAGAGCGACGACGGAACACCGTTTGTTAAGCTGATCCAACAGAAGGGCATCGTCCCAGGAATCAAGGTGTGTAACCCAACCTCTATGACCATTTTTGGAATCCACAGCTTCTGCTTTGAATTTGCCTTCAGGCTCCATTCTCTCGCCTGAAGCCCTGAGCGCGTACGCAAAGCACGCGTAATGGGAGACTTTCTGGGACGATAGAGGGGAGCAGACTTACCGGGTAAATCCATTGTTCTCAGAATTATGCGCATGTTCAGAACTACGTAAACAATGGAAATTTACCCGGTATGTCTGCTGCCACCTAGTGTTGGAAAGTCTCCTGTTGTCAATATAACTGCGGGGCCAAGCTAGCCTGGAACCGAATCTGAAGCTGAAGCCGTGGTTTTGAAAAGGGCCTATGAACAATACCAGTACCCAATTTCACAAAGCTGTTTAGCAGAAAATACTGCTGAGCAAATTTCTTTGCTAAGCAAAAAATTAGTAGGGCACCTGTTGTGACATTGTAAACCTTCATGGAATTTGGCTAGTTAGCAGTTTCTGTAGAGCAAGTTTGTTCTATGGTTAGCAAGTTTTTATGCTTACAGGCTTTATGAAATTGGTCCCTTGGCCCAAAATGTCCACAGATTTACATTAAACTTACAGGTTTTGAAGATAATGATAGTGGAAAGCTTCCCGTCAAAAAATACTAACTGAGGTTGTGTAGATTTTGATAAATGAGTAAAATAAGTCACAAAATAATTTTCGTCTCAGGAAGACGAACACAAATTTAGCATGTAAAATCCCATTACCCAGTTATGATAATGTACCAAAACCATAGCATAACTGGTTAATACGTTTTTAAATGCTAATGCTGAGATGAAAATTATTTGTTTTACTCAGGACCTCAGTAAGTAAAATTTCAAGGGAAGCTTTCTACTATCATAATTTTAAAACTGTGTCAGTTTAATGTAAATCTGTGGACATTGTGTTTTGTGTTAGGAAAAAGTACATAGACCCTTTAAAGCACAAAAAGGGGCTAAGCATATCAAAATTATGCTTACCAGAGCATATCCTAAAATATCTATTTCTATCTGTATTTGATGTGAACAGGTGGACAAGGGTGTGGTTCCCCTTTCTGGCTTCAACTGTGCCGAGTGCACCACCCAGGGACTGGACGATCTGGGCACACGCTGCGCTCAGTACTACAAGGACGGAGCCCGCTTTGCCAAGTGGCGATGCGTACTGAAGATCTCGGACGTGACACCATCCGATGTTGCCATGAGGGAAAACGCCAACGTTTTGGCCCGCTACGCAATCATCTGCCAGCAGGTAGAGTGGGTCAGGGGAAAGAAGGATAAAAAAGTCTTTACACGCCATTCATTTGTGACTCATAAATTTGTCTGTGTTCTAGGCACTGGACACCTTTGGTAATTGTCAAAGACCAGTATTCTCACTTGGTGTATCTCAATGTATGCATAAAATCTGTGAAATTTTAACTGAATTGGTCATCGAAGTTGCCAGAGAATAATGAAAGAAAAACCAACCTTGTTGTGGGTTTGACAGCACAGCTCTGTATTCAACGCAAATGTTTTGCAGGATTTTATTACATCTTAACTGTTCTGACTTCTTCATTGCGAATTGGTATTCGCAGGAAGTATTAACCAGGCTTTACTTAAGATGAATGTCAGTGTGTTTGTTAACAACCCAGTTTGTATTTGTTTGTGTTCTGTAGAATGGTCTGGTGCCAATCGTTGAGCCTGAGGTTCTTTCAGATGGATCACACACCCTGGAACGGGCACAGGAGGTGACTGAACAGGTTAGTGAGTCAAAGTATTAACCTTTATTGTCACCCTGACTGTCCTGAATCCCAACACCCACCTTGAATGGGTTTCTTGATTTGGTTTGACAACTACTGATCTTCCAAATAATGGTATATTGTTTGCTGCTACATGTTGTGACAGGACTTGAACTTTGCCTCTCTGGTAGGGCATACTCAGTGGTGTAGTTAGGACCCCTACTCTAGAATCCATGGGTAACTGGGTCAAATCTATTCAGAGTAGTTAATTATGTTGTTGTGAATAGTCTTGAGTGACACAATTGGTCCACCAAGCAGGTAGTTGCGACTATTTTTGTAGTAGTTGTGGCGGCACGATTAACCAAATAGTTGAAAAACAGAGTCGCAATTCGACTAAGCAAACAATAGTCGCGACTTCGACACTAGTTGCACTCATCGCCCAGGCTTAGCACAGCCTACATCCTGGACATGCTCAACATAAAATCTTCGGGGAACAGAACCTTCTCCTTTGCAGCACCATATCTTTGGATTAGAAGCAGCTACCTCTTCACATTGAAACCTCAAGTACTAATTACTCATTGAAAAGGTCTCTCAAAAACACCTAATGTCAAAAGCATTTGGTTCGTCTGAACTGAATTTTCTTTTAGTTTCTTTTCCTTCAGTTTGTTTTCTTCTATCACAGCATCTTGAACATATTTGGTGGATATGTGCAATTTATAAAGCTTTGATTTGCGGTTGAACAAAAAAAATTTACTAGAGTGGGACTCTAACCAACGACCTCCGGATAAACGTGCGAGTGCTCTACCAACTGATAGCCCTATGTGGGCGGTTTCCTCATAAGACTTTTATTTGTTATAATTAATAATAATAATAATAATATTATCAAAGTCTTATATAGCGCACGTATATACCAAACAAGGTACTCAAGGCGCTGAGTATATACAAACTTTCAGAAAGATAGGTTATTGCAGTGATGAATTATGTAGCACCTTATAAGGGTTTACAAGGTGCTTTGGCGCACACAGCAGCCACAGCCAGGAACACCAGGGCGAACCCCTTCTTTATTTGATAAGTGCACTGGGTTCTTTTACATGGGTTACACACACTGGGTTCTTTTACATGCGTTACACAACACATGGGACCAACAGCTTTTTTGCACCCATCAGAAGGAGTGTCTAGTTTCTAGAAGGAGTGTCTAGTTAAGTGTCTTGCTTAAGGACACAAGTGTCCTGGCTGGGGATTCGAACCCACAGTAGTGACAGTATGACTCTCATATTTTGCTGTTTGTACCCAGGTTCTTTCACACACCTACAAGGCCCTGATTGACAACCGCGTCTTCCTGGAGGGTACCCTGCTTAAGCCAAACATGGTGACTGCCGGACAGAGCTGCCCTACTAAGAACACCCCACAAGAGGTGGGCTGCGCCACGGTGGTTGCTTTGCAAAGAACTGTACCCCCTGCCATGCCAGGTAACCAATACAGACCACACCTTAACGTTGCTTTCAGCCCTTGTGTGTCTGGCGACTTGCATAAAAACAAATATATATATCTTTAAGAACAAACTATACATGATAGTAAGCTTGTTGTTGCAACCATGTATTGATACTCTTTTGAGGGAGTTGTTGGCTCTAGGTAAAGCTTCAAAGAGTTTGATGTCTGTGTTAAAAACTCATTTGTTTCAAGCTACTTATTTGTAATCTGCTTACTTGTGTTGCACCTTTCACTCACTGTACATTTTATTGTTTTCTTTATGCGGTTAGAGGCTTTAGCATTTGGCGCTTTACAAATGTCTTCATATCCAATGCAAATTTAACATCTATTAAATCGTTGCAGTACCCACTGCTAACACATAGGATTCGAACTATCTCTAGCTATTGGGCAATCTCGATAGTCTAGTTGGTATGACACTGCTCTAGAATTGCAAAGATCAGGGGTTCAAATCCCACCCGAGTAATATGCCTCTGATTTTCTCACAGAATTTGGGAAAGTACCGAGTATACAGGGCTTACACACATCAGTGTATTGGTGAAACCAAAATTAATAATCTTGATTATTATTATTTATCATTATAATGTGTCATTTTCAGGTGTGACTTTCTTGTCTGGTGGTCAGTCTGAGGAAGGGGCATCAGTTCATCTGAATGCCATCAATGCTTACCCCGGCAAGAAGCCTTGGGCCCTGACCTTCTCCTACGGTCGTGCCCTCCAGGCTAGTGTGCTCAAGGCTTGGGGAGGTAAGAAGGAGAATGTGAAGGCTGCTCAGGAGGAGCTGCTCAATCGTGCCAAGGTAAGGGCTGAAGATTCCAGGCCCAAGTTTATTCCTACTTTAGTCTGTTTTCCAATATTGATTTGCCCTTGGAAAAATCAGAATAATTGTAGTTGGATAGCCTCACATGTATGTTAAAGTCACCTGGAAATATAATTTTTTTCTTTCAAACATAAGAGTATATGCTTACGAACAATAAAATAATTTGTTTAGTAATTGTTTGTCACGATTTATATTTTTTTAAAAATATATAAAGTTGTTTGGGGGGCTGACTCCGCCTACCCCTTTTGTGACGTCAATCGAGGCAGACTTTGCCTGCAATGCGTATAGTAAACACACGTGCAAAGTACATGTACGTCCAAGTCGTGAGTTGGTACATTTCAAAAAGTGTTTTTCTGCATTCAGCAGTAATACACCTGGTCGGCATTTTTTGAAACGTACAAACTCACGACTTAGTCCGTACATCTATATCGACTCTATCGACGATACATCTTGCTTCCTGTATTTGTTTTGTTTTTGTGCTTTTTGGACTGCATGTACGGTTAGACACACACCATGTTATCTTAACGCTTATGTGCGGTTTGACTAAAAAAAATGGCAGACCATGGGTAGACAGCAGTTTATTAATAAGGCCCTAAAAGTATGTTATAGCCTACTTCATGTGCACATGTAGGTTAGGCTTTGTACTCGATAAAGCTTACCTACTTTTTTTCAAAGGTCCAAATATCGTGCCTGAATACCATATAAGAAAAATTGTGTACATGTCAGTAAAGTTCTTCAAACTGTTTTAATTTAATACTTTTAATGAAATATGTAGGTTTTGTGTTTTACTTCTTTGAGTTTACTGGTACCTCAGGTATCAGATTAGTAAAGAGTTTAAGAAAGTTTAATATTTTATGTATTTTTATTTCACTCCTCATTTTTATGTATTTTGTATTTTTTTTATGTATTTTGTATTTTTTGATTTCTAAATAATCTTATTAGTAATAAAAAATTATTTGGCTGCGACGACTTTTTTATCAATAAAACATTTCGATATCCCTTTCATTTTACCAGGTTAATGGTGAGGCAGCCCTGGGAAAATATGGAGGCGGAGCCACCGGAGCAGCCACCGAAGCCTCGCTGTTTGTCGCCAACCACCAATATTAAACAGTGCCCTCACATGGTGAGCAGCATCGACTGTCTTTAATCAATACAAAAAATGTTTTAGTTTGTGATACTATAGTCCATCAAGCTGCTCTGTTTATTCTAATGAGATGTTTATGGTTATATGATAGCCCCCTCTTGTGGTGAACTTTAGTCAGTTGTTATCAAAACGGGTTTAGTCCCTTGCTTGAGGTTCCAAGACAAATTGAAAATGGGTTAAGTCTGCTGCCCCTGGGCCCAATTTCATAGGCACTTAAGCAGAAAATATTGCTTAGCAGGATTCCAGTTACAAATTGTACATGTGGAATGCTGTTTTTGCTGGTAACCTTATTCTGGTAAGAATGTTTAGCTTAGCTACTTTTTGTGCTTAAGCAGCTCTATGAAATTGGGTTCTTGGGTCTGACAGCCAAGTACGACTGATGTAGTGATTGTCATAACATTCTGAATTAAATGTTTCTCCTGGATTTACTTGTTTGAGGTGAGCCTGATTCTGAGTTGCTTAGAGTAAAAGGAAACTTTATGGCAATAGTTTTCAAAATGGTGTCGGGAATATTTAGTGAGATTTTCATCAAGTTTTTGTTAGTTTGGGTCAACGATATCTTGCATGGATTGAGATGAACATAACGAAGAGCTGACAAAAACTTTAAGAAAATGAGATGAAATGCCAAAATGGAGAATGTTAGTTTTGTTGTACGTGTATCATTACTTGTGACCTCAGAATCTGTTTGTAAAAGAATACATTCAATACGTGTGTTTATGCAAGTAGTTGATCCTACAGTTAAGACTGCTGTGTTGTGTTTAGTAACATGAACCGAACATCGGCTTATAATCTTCAATGGAGCTCTATATGTACAATAGGTGCTAATGATTTATCTTTCATATACTCTATGGTCCTTCCATGGTAAAGAAATCCACTTCAAAAGTTTGGGTTTTTATGCAAGATCATTTCTTGTTAAATTGAGGAGGCTTTTCCCCCATTGACAAATTTCAAAAGCATGCTATTGTGGATGTGAACATAATATGTCCTATCTTGGACTATTTTGCACTTCGTCCTGTTTTTATGGCAAAACAGCTTATCTCTGTACTTGCTTTTCTCAAAATGTCATTTTTTTGTCTTTGGGTTTTGCTATGGAAGGGCCATGTATCCAATGGGCTTTCTGTACTGGCAATTGAACTATGGAAACATTCGAAGGGGGGCCAGTCTATTGGAAGCCATTTGACCAACAGCAGAAGCAATACAATCTGGTATGGTATCCTATACGACGGTTGATGAGCCACCTTGTTATCCAATAAGGTTTTATCTCTTTATTTGATTGCAAGGGTCGAATATTTTGCTTGGTTGGACTAAATAAAATGAAAGACGAGACTTTATTGGAGGCGGGAAACAATAGAAACCCATTCTGTGTACAGAAAGCCTTTGGTTTGTTGGATGTCATCAAACTCAGTAATAAGTAAATAAACCTCATAGAAGTTAGTTTTGCATCAGGGATAAAGAGTATATATATTATTTGTTTACCCTTACACTGATGTGTGTTAAGCACACAAGTGATTAGACTGTGCCCCCTGTCTTTATCCACAAGGGTAAAGGCAGGTCCCTGCCGCTAGATCAAGTGATTCCATTGGATACAATGATAACCTGCAGTGCAGTGTGACATAGATGCCCAAACAGTCACTGCTGTCACGTCCACAATAGAATTTGACTGCGTATCTCTATGTGAAATGACCAAAGGTGAATCTACACGCCGTTTTTTTGAGGCAGGTCGCTGGCGTTATTCGCGCGCCTCGAAGTGCGACGTCAGATGTTCAGGCTAACAAGTGATTTGCATGTGGATTATTTTCACAGAACTTAGTTGGAGAAAGCACAGAGTATAGAATGCTAAATACACATCGGTGTTCGGGCAAAAACAAATTTCTAAATTAACTTCAATGTCAAGATGTCGTGTTTAAACTCGTAGTCTCATCCATTATGCAGGCAGAAAGTACTAACAATTTATTATAGAAATGTATAAATTTTTGTAAAAGATCTCTAAGCTGAAATTGTGTATTTCCACTGAAGGTGGAAGATAGATATTTTAATTTTGGAATGAAAAAAAAGTATATTAAAAGAAACTATAAAAGTGTTTTTTTTTTTTTTTTCAAGAAAAGTATTTACAAAGCACTGATTATTATCGCAACAGGAAACGATGTTCAGCAAAAAATGCAGATGTCTCTTTATATGTATTGTTTACTTTATTTTTTACTAAAAAGAGCAAAAGTGGGATGTGATGGAATGGGCTAGTCTAACAAAGTATGTTAGATGAATTTCAGGGTATGCAATAATGTATGTTATAAAACAGGCCATGTATTTGTTCTGATTAATATCAAATAATAAATCTCAAGGGAAACTGACTGGTAAATAAAATAGCATTGACAGAGAAACAAACCTAACAAAATTGAAAACCTGAAGAAACTTTGACTCTCAAGTAACCAAAAAACAATGTTTTTTTTATACCTATATTTCACCAGGTCATTATAACTACTTGCAACTCAGTTTTGTTTACATGTTGTTTTTCGTTGTAAGTAAACAAATTGGTCCCAAAATGATATTTTCGTTACCTTGGAATTCGTGGACTTGGAATTGGATTTTGAAAACGCGGTTTATGGAACTACAGGTTCTTTCAAATCAGTGACGGGTAAATGAACTGCCAATTAAAAATAATAATCAACTTCGTTGAGATCATGTATAAATATTGCCAAAAGTTTGAACTCGTCTTGTCAGATTCATGAGTTATTGTAGGATTTGAACCTTTGATGGCACGGTATATTCTTCTAAATGATCTTTCAAATTGTTGGTGTGTTATAGAAGCTCGATGCAATAAATACCTGTAGATTGGAGTGAAATGTTTCCTTCTGCTTTTACATTTCAATAAATCTTTACCAGCAACCAATGTTAACCAATATACATGTAATGTGTTATTGTCTTAGTCTTTCATATTACACAAATATCCCCATCTCTCAATTAATTAATGAGCCAGTGTCTAAAGGTTAAAGGATAGAGGTACTTTTTGAAACAAAACACAATGTCCACAGATTTACACAGTTGATATTAGAAGGCTTCCCTTCTAATTTTTTTTTTTTGCTGAGGCGCTGTAGAACTATACAGCACCTAATATTTTAAAGGCAGTGGACACTATTGGTAATTGTCAAAGACTAGCCTTCACAGTTGGTGTATTTCATCATATGCATAAAATAACTAACCTGTGAAAATTTTAGCTCAATCGGTCTTCGAAGTTGCAAGATAATAATTAAAGAAAAAAAACACCTTTGTCACGTGAAGTTGTGTGCGTTTAGATGGTTGATTTCGAGACCTCAAGTTCTAAATCTGAGGTCTCGAAATCAAATTCGTGGAAAATTACTTCTTTCTCGAAAACTATGGCACTTCAGAGGGAGCCGTTTCTCACAATGTGTTATACCATCAACCTCTCCCCATTACTCGTCACCAAGAAACGTTTTTTTTTGCTAGTAATTATTTTGAGTAATTACCAATAGTGTCCACTGCCTTTAAGGGGAGCTTTCGGCCATGATTATCTTCAAACCGTGTAAGTTGTGTTTTGTGTCCTACACAAAGTACCAAGACCCTTTAAGTCTGCTAAATCTCTCTCGGTTTTCAAATCACTCTGTAATAAATAAATAAAATCTTGTTATTTGTAATAATAATATTTTAATTAACCTAGTTATCGATGCACCGAATTAACTTGAGCAAATTAATGTTAATCTGTGGAAAATGTGTTTTTGTGACCTGCAAAAAGCACACAGTCCCTTTAAAGGTTCTTCGAATTAAAACGAAATTGGAGGGTCATTTGGCAAAATTTTCTTGCAGGGAAAGGAAGCAAACCACAGCTAAAGGTATAATCCTGTTTGCGTGGTAGCCTGGACTGAACATAAATATAAACAGAATAAACAAAACTGCAACATCATTTTATATAAATGAATATGCTTTAATAATAGTACATTTTCCTCTTTTTATCTACATTTTTAAGCACAGCTATTTCAATTAGCAAATCGTACAGTCAGTCTTTACAAGAAATAATACAGACAAATTAACTATTTCCAAGCAATTACAGTTCTCTTACTTTCTCGTAAATCATATAAAATGCAGACATACATGGCCAAAGTTGGGGTGCTTCTGTGCAAATTACCCGGTTGTTTTCATATGCCTAAAATGATGGTTGAGTTTTGTTCCATATTTTTTAAGATCTTAAGCTAGGGAGGCATAAAGAAAAGTGCAAAATTTTAACTCCGGCTTTCGGCAGAGCTCTTATGATAGCTGCCTTCAAAGCTAGTATATATTGCATAACTGAACCGCAAACAAGGGTTTCCGGATGTAACACCGCGTAAAATTGAATTCCGTTTTCCGTTGAGGACACAATATCGCTTGTGTTTACTGTAAATTATTACATATAAAAAATTAAACAAAATATTTAAAAAAGAAAATAAAGTACGGCGAAGGAATGTAAAACTCGTTTCTCGTTCAAGACGACAACAAATCCTAAAATTTATCACGATTGTGTGTGAAGGTCATAAGAATCAATCTGGGCAAAAATTAAAAACTAGACATGACTGGTTGAAATATATATATATATATATATATAGATGAAACATTTTGTTACAATTCCTTTCAAAAAGTCGTAAAAGATTTGTCACAATTTTGTTTAATTGCTCGTGGTAAAGTGATGAATGTGTTTTATTTTACTATTTATTGACGGCTTTTAGTTATCACCGGCTATCGCAACGTCACAGCCCAAGTTTTTTTTCCTATAAAATAGTGTGAATTTGTTGGAAACAAATCTAAAGTTTGCAAATAATGTTGAATTTATACAGAACATTAATTTGTTAACACGACTGGGTGTTGTTTTGTTGACAATCGGCCGTCATGCTATAACCAGCGCTTCTGACATCAGTTACAATTCTTTTATTCTTGCACATGGATTCAGATACACTTTTATAGCAACACAAGTACGACAAGGACACGGAGTAAAGCAAAAACAACAAAATAAGTATGACAAAAAATATGAACATTTTGTTTTTAAACATTAAGCAGGATAGAATTTGGCATATTGCATAAATTATTGCTCGGTCGACGTCATGTCTTTATTTCTGGCTGACAAGTTTCCCGAATATCCCGACATGTGAAGCCTCAACTTGATGGAAGGACAAGATTATCCTAAGTGTGGGAAAAAATAAACACAAAATGATTCGTTCAGATGTTTATAATTGCAATGAGAAACAGTGACAAATAAGTACACATTTTACAAGAAATACAACAAACACACCTTTGGGAATTTTAAAAGACCATTTTTCTCAATTGGTGTATCTCAATATTTGCATAAAATAACCTGTGAAAATGATGACTCAAATTGGTCATGAGTGGAAATTACCTCTTTCTCAAAAGCTCGTTCAAAGGAAGCCGTTTCTCACAATGTTTTAATAGCTCTACATTGCTTGTATACCAAATAAGTTTTCATGCTCACAATTATTTTGAGTAATTATCAATAGTGTCCAGTGCCTAGTTGAACAATGCAAAAGTTGAAGGTTTACCATTTCAATTAGTAAGTCTATATTGTTCGGTTTAAGATCTGCGAGGGAAAAAAACTAATCAACCATTCTCCATTGCTTGTCACCAAGTAGGCCTTAGTTTTTATGGCAACAATTATTATGAGTATACTATCAATAGTGTCCAGTGCCTATAGTTGAAAAAAGCAAAAGTTGAAGGTTTTATCACTTCACTTTGTAAGTCTATTGTTCATTAGTTTAAAAAATCACTGTCTGTGCGAACAAAAAGAAAAAAACAATCATTGAAAAACTATTTACCTTCCAAGGTCGGTGATACCAAGTTTCTCGGAAAAGAAAGGCGTCAGTGACGTCACCATACTTTCTCTGATCTCGTCGGTGAAATAGTTTGGTGTGAATGCGTGAACGGTGAGATGTAGCATCGGGTCCTGGGAACCGGATCTCACCATGATTTGATCCGGGTTGACCTGCAGTGTCACCACCTGTGTGAAGTCATGTTGCAAATAAAGGAATGACGTCATTGTTTGTGCCCAAAGTCCCTCCAATGATCATGTAACCATACCACCATTCAGAACTCACACAGACTATATCGACCCCTCCCCACCCAACAGAAAGAAAAAAATCTCATTTCACAGGACCGTGCAGTTCACGCACGTATTCTAAACATTGATCGGCTTATCAGAGTCATAAACACAATACCTTTCGCTTATACCTTGCAATTGCAATACTCCAGCAACAAACAACTCATATTTTTAGCGATGAGCCTGCCGAGCGACTTGCGCGAGAAGCTGACCACTTGTCAAAATATCCGCTCTAAATCAACACCTCACAAATACTTTGAATCTCTCAAAACAATTGATACAGGTAACAACTTGATCCGGGATTAAACAACCCAGAGATAAAACTCTATAGGAAAAACCCACGCCATGGCTTAATAAGCCCCTATCTTTAATAGGTAAATATCACTTGAGGTTTTACTTGAGTAATAGCTTTTTGGACGTGCTATTATTCATGCAGTGCAATGCTAGAATGAACTCCTCCAGTATACACACTCTTCTGGCACCATTCAATTTATCAAATTCACTCGCCATCTGGCGGAACTCTATGGGATGAGTACGGTTGGTGTCAGACTGGAAAACGCCAGTCTGGAAAACGCAAGTTTTTTTTAACAATAAAAAATATTGTCATTTTTTTCTAGAGTCGATTATGATCATGAAAATATACAGAATAACCATTGTCCAATCTTTAAAAAAAATATTCCCAACTGACCTTTTCATCTTTGCCGAGAGTCTTGGCAACGAATTCAGACAGTTCCTTGGCGAAAGTCTCATCCACTTTGGCCCTTGGGAGATTGGTACTGAGCTGACACATAGGCATGATGAGGATTCTTGTTTTGATCGGTTCTGCTCAAGAAGGTAAAGTCAAATCATCAAAATACAATTTAAAACAGTGACATAAGAAGACAGCTTTACCATTTTTACTGAACAAAAACAAAACAAATTGAGAACCGGTGTGCACAGACAAGTAAGGCTTGATTTCACAGAGAGATTCATCTGGGCCCAATTTCATAGCGCTGCTAAGCACAAAAATTTGCTTAGCATGACATTTCTCCCGGTGATAAAAACAGGAATGCCAACCAAACGTCCACGTGATTTTCAAGACAAGCACACTACAGGTGAATACCAGTAAGAAGCAACATGCAACGAGATGAAATTTGGTTGATGAGATCCTGTTTTTATGAAGGAAGAAATTTGGTGCTAAGCAAATCTTTGTGCTTAGCAGCGCTATGAAATTGGGCCCTAATGGCATAGAGGAAATTTTCTTCCTCCATGACTATTTTTTCATCCTCCATGATTTCACCATTGTGACATCACACTTTGCTTAGCAGTAAATATCGATACATAGTTAAGATCAATCTTGTTTCTTTGTGAAATCGAGCCCTGTAAATACAATTCCTCAAATTTCGAAAAATGCCTGCGTACAAAACTTTAGAATACATTTCCACAGGCGCTAGAGTCCGAAATACAGATAAAAAAGGCATGGTTTACCGTTAACTCACCTTTGAATACAGAGGAGGTGTACAGTTTGAGGTTGTTGGCGACCGGTGTGGCCTTACACGGAAACTCCAAGCCCTTTTATAGGAAATATAAGCCATCCCGGATCTCTAAACACCCAGACAAAAGGTCATGTATCCGGGTCCAACATCAGAGCTGTGTGCATATCGAGAGGTTGAGGTCACATCAGGGGGAAACATTTTCGTCCAAACACAACATTCCCTGATCACAATGGAATTTGGAGAAATGACGGGTTGAAATTGATCTCCTCTTGCATAAAAACACCACGACAAAAGGGCAAAAATCCCAAATGAAAACAAAAAATTAACATTAACATGAAAAGGTGGTTTCTACCTCCATGGTCGTCTTGGAAAATAAAACAACAAACTGTGTGTAAATGTGGGTTTTACAAACGGTGATTATTGTCTATGTCTTCGTCAGGGATTTTGCGATCAGGCCTATTCCTATCTCGAATAATGACCACACAATTTATTGTGATAACATTTTTCTCACACTCTGGAAGTTTTTCTCACAACTAAAGTGGTAAAGGCAGTGGACACTAGTATCGGTAAATCCTAAAAACAATTAGCATACAAACTTACTTGGTAACAAGCAATAGAGAGCTGTTGATAGTATAAAACATTGTGAGAAACGGCTCCCTCTGAAGTAACGTATAGTTTACTTGAAAGAAGTAATTTTTTTCACGAAATTTGATTTCGAGACCTCAGAATTTGATTTTGAGGTATCAAAATCAAGCATCTGAAAGCAAACAACTTCGTGTGACAAGGGTGTGTTTTCTTTCATTGAATATCTCGCAACTTCGACGACCACTGAGCTCAAATGTTCACAGGTCATGCATGTTGAGTACTCCATAGCGAGAAGACTGGTCTTTGGAAATTACCAATAGTGATCAGTGTCTTTAATGAAATTTTCAACGATTGCTCTTTAAAGATGGTGGACAATTAATGGTATCATGTTATAACATACACTAGGCCTATATGTTCGTGGTTCGTTTACAGTGATAAACGGCTCCCTCTGAAGTTCAGTTTTTGACTCCTGAAAGAGTAGTTTTCTGACTCAATAAAAGACTTCAGGCCTTTTATTATGCATCTGCTGAAAGCACACAATATCAATGTGCAACAATGGTGTTTGTTCTTTTTCTCTTTGCAACTTTGACGGACCTATTGAACCGAAATTTTCACACGGTAACTCTATGCATAGTGTTTGGATACAGCATGTCCTTACGCTATGGATACAGCCATGAAAAATACTGTTTTTTTTTTTAACAATTATCAAACGGGTGTCCAGTATACCTTTAAAGCCATTATACACTTTCGGTAAACAGTATTGTCCAAGTCCCACACTTCGTGTATCACAACTTATATATAAAATAACAAACCTGTGAAAATTTAGGCTCAATCGGTCATCGGAGTCGGGAGAAAATAACGGGAAAACCCACCCTTGTTTCCGCGCGTTTCGCCGTGTCATGACATGTGTTTACTATAAATCCGTAATTCTCGCTAGGGAGAATTGATATTGTTTTAATGTTTTCTCAAAAAGTAAAGCATTTCATGGAACGATATTTCAAGAGAAGTCTTTCACCATTACCTTCTGTAAATTATTTGTAAATCTGTGAACTTTTTTTTTGTTCTGTACCGAAAGTGTATAATGGCTTTAAACTACAGCCGTATAATATAAGGCTAACACGGCGTTATTAGTCATCTCAAGTTGAGCTTCAGCCCCCGTGGCATTCTGTTGTTGTTTGGAGTGGCCTATTCACTGAGTCACTGCAAACTAAAGGTCATTGATTGAAAACAAATAATTTGTTAATAAAAGTCTACCTTGAACATCCGTTTCAAGTATGGTTTCCGTGAACACCGGATTTAATATTCCAGCGGCGGCGAATATATTTCGCCAAATGTCCTTATTTTTTTCGAATGCAGTTATTTTTATTTTCGAGGGCAGTTATTTCTATTTACGAGAGCATCGAATACGGGCCTGATAGTTAAAAGATCCCGTTTCACAAAGGTCGTTTGGACAGTCTATTTTTCATAACTTTTTGTTCAGAAAATCCTATTCTTCAACACTGTGTGTGAGTCCACATAGGTTCCCTTTTTTATTATCATTTTGTGGACCTCTTTTGTGTCAAGTGCACACTTCTTGCCCCGCCCGCAAGGCCCGCCCCAACATGTGTATACACACAAATAGACAGATAAATGAAAGAAGACGAGATAAAACATAACAACCCTTAGGTGTGCGATATTAATTTTTGTTATATAACCTCCGTTGTGTTGCTGATTCACAAGATTTGGCATTTTCGGGGATTTCTTCCCGTACGGTGTTTTCACCATGTGGGATGGCCCTGGTGGTTGGGTTTTCAGTCCATACAGTGGGAAGCCTTAGGTTTGCGACCATTGGGTTTGCCTCCTGCAGTTTCTTCACCTGCTTCGCCACTCTGTAGCGGCCGAGGTTAATTACATGATTACATTATAACAGCTGGCGCTGATTTTACGAGTGTCCCTGCCCCTACCCTTACCCCCACCCCCTAACCCTATCCCTCACCCTATATGCTAACCCCCCCCCCCCCCCGCCCAATCTTTGCCGACTGCAAAAGCAAATTCTGAAATAGTGCAATTTTATTAAACCAAAGAACAGTTACTGTTAAAAATATAATATATGGCCCATAACTTAGGTCTCATGTAGGAAAATTCTTTTTTTTTTCCTCCATGGGTCTAGTCCTGCTTTATACCCCCCCCCCCCCCACTGAAAAACCCCGGCGGAACCGCCCCACACAGTTTAGTTGTGACCGTAATAAATTTCATCAACTTGTTTGAATCAATCGTGAATAAAATGAAATCAAGAAAGTCACCATAAAACAAAATAATTTCTTAGCCCCTTGCACTCTGTAGAAACTGTACGTTTCATATTCAACAACTTCTGAATGATATTTCAGTAGTTTGCCTCATTATGGATACTAATTATTTAATGGATAATTAATTACAATGAAAATTTCCTTTGCCGGATGTTTGCCTTCCTTTCAAAGTGGCCTTTCCACAAAAGTAAACACATGGCACGATTTGAGCTAAAATATTCAACCTTGTGTCCAATTGAAATAATGTGGAAGAGCATTCGCTCGTACTCGCGTATGTGGTATGTTTTAATCAAAGTGATAGGAAATGGGGGTAAAGGATGACAATTGCTTGACAACATTGACGCTGGGGGACGACAGTGATGAGAGAGATTGGCAAATAAAAACTGGAGTTTTCCTTTTTGAGGAGCAGTGATTTATTCGGATTTGTACCTGAATATGGCTGTGATTTATTTGTATGTCAGGTTTTTATTGCACATTCCATGACACTTGTCCCGACAACTGACAATGTTAACTGTGTGCTGACCGCGCCGTGTCGATCGTGCAGTCAGTTCTTTATTTTAGTGGCCCAGAATGGACTCTCCTCCTTTTGCATCAGTTAAGCTGCCAGTGCGGTGCAGCAGACACTGACTCTCCCTGCTGGCTGGCTGGAGTAGTGGCACCGGGATGGTTGTTGCTCAAAAAGGGCAGAGAATGACGGTGTGAGACCAGGTACATAACTATAAAATGCTTTTTGTACGATAATGAACACAGATATTATGAGAAATACTTAAGTAATTTACATGTAAATGGAGATATAACCAAGTCTTCTCCATCTACTAAGGCAAGCCTCCCCCCCCCCTAAAAGCCCTAGTTGATTTCTAAATTTGTATCCAAGGATAACCATGGAGGAAACTTTCAGTATGGCGCCACCCCTTTTTCACTTACTTTTACAAAAAGGGATATCTCATTGAGGTAAATAAGATACTATATAAAATATAGTATATTTATTTCAAATCGAATGAAAAAGTGGTGGCGCCATACGGAAACTTTTCGGATGTTTTCCTTAAAAGTTTCTAATTCTATTATTGTTACTAATGTAATAGGAATAGACTGTGGCAGGGTATATCAGTCTCCACAATGCCGGGACTACTTTTAAAGTTATACCTAGCCCTAGTTAGACTCCTCTGTTGCATAAACTGAAGTGTAACGGTCAGACAGTGCAATGGAGACGGGTGTTCTACCAGACCAGGGCAGGGGTACTTTGAATTACTTCAAGAACTATCTTATATGACTACGGTTTGTTCCGCTATCGTCTCCACGATAGCGGAACAAACCTCAGTACTAAGAGTACAATACCTGTGTTTTTTTTGCAGGTGTTTCCTTGATTGATATAGTCACAAATTTCAGACCACATCGAAATAGAAATATCAATCAGCAAAATAGTTGCAGTTTTATGTCAGGTACCTCATTACAAAGTATGAATCGAGACTGTAAACAGCACGACAATCGCTAGTTGACTGTAGGCGGATAAAACGGAAAAAACAAACCAATTTCACTGAATACTACAAAAGTTGAAGTTTTAATGTGACACTGTTTTACACTCTTCTCCACAGAAAAACAGAATGGAGTGAAATACGAAGTATACTTTTAAGAGTTCTTAATTCTTCCTAAGTTTGCAAAAGAAGACGTTCAACAAAAAACTTCCAGAACAGTAACAGAGCAAAGATTCCTCAACTTTTTCCCAAAAGTCCCCAAATTCTTCCTAGATTTCAACGGAATCTTCCAGAAAGTATAACTTCCCAAAGGATATCTTGATTTGATCAAGCACGCTGATTTCATAAAGGTCGCTGATTTCGTCAGCATCACAAGCTACATCACAATGGACTCCCGGCGAAACTCCAACAGACAGATTCGGACTCGTGCTGGACGATTAGCTCCCAGCAAACGCTGGCCGTCAGAAGCTAGCCCGGCAACAGGAAAGGTAAGAAGTAAACACAGCCCAACTCAAATGTCAATCCAAGGTTTTAGTTTATGATTTTAACAATCAAGTTAGTGCATTGGAAGAATATTTGAAGTTGGTAAAATAAATGTACCTGGTGTCATATCTAAATGATGTTTGGGTCCTTTACACACCCCTGCCTAGGACTTAGGAGTGTATCGAAGCGCTCATTATTTGTTTTACAGTCGGGTTTAAAAGCAGGGCTATGTTTTGTATATCAGACTCGATTTTGTAGCACCTTCTATAGACCCAGTAACTGGGGCGCTGTACTTCTTTTTTTTCGAAATTTGTAATTTACCGATTTTTTAATTACAAATTTCGAAAAAAAACGGAGTACAGCGCCCCAGTTACTGGGTCTACACCTTCTAATGGTTAACAAGGTGCTGAGGTTCATTCAGCAGCCACCCCGGGCAAACCCTTCTCTCGCGATAAGTATAAATGGGTTGTTTTACCTGTACCAATCCTAGTATAATGGGACCTACCTATCTATGTCCCATCTGAAGGACAGTGCAAAAATGGTAAAGTATCTTGCTCAGCGACACAAGTAGTGCCACTCCCAGGACTCAAACCCACACTCCAATGATCAGAAGCACCAGAGCTTGAGTCCAATGCTCTTAACCACCTGGCCACGAGACATGCCATAATATTATTTCCCTGAGAAGGTAAAGTTTCGAATGCGGAGTGAGTTCTTAATTGGTCTGTTTCACAAACTCTAGTCGCAGTTTGTGGACCAACAATGAGGAAACAAGATAAAGACTATGCCCCCCCCCCCAAACCCCACTGACCTCCATCTCACTGTGAAACCACTTGTTCAAATTTCTTCCGATTGATAAAGTTGATTTGTTTTCTTCCAAAGGCAAACTATCGACCAATGACAAGCATTTCAAGAAAACCTTCTCTTCTAGAAGAACAACCATCCAGACAAGGAAGCATCAGCAACGGAGGAAGGAATGCTCCCTTGGAAACCATGCCGGAGGGCACCAGTCAACCTGTAAGCCAATCAGCAGGCCTTTAGGTTTCATAAACAAAGGGGGTGCTTTGGCGGCTGTAATACATTACTGTTTCGATCAATGGCCAGTGATCAACCAATGGCAAGTTCTAACGAAACAGTTATTGCTTTACGACCAGAAAAAACCCACCCATGGCTCCACCCCAGCAAAAAATAATCAAATGTCTGTTATTGTATGATAACTGACATGGTGTTATTACCACAAATTTGGTAACCTCATAACAGTATACTGGTCAACTTCTGATGAGATACAAAACTTGAAACTGATTTTATTGTTTTGGGGTGGTTCGCTATTATTATGACCAATTTCTTTGTATACAATTTGTTTTGCCCCCCACACTGATGTCTATTAAGCAATGTATATTCAGTAATTTCCCAAGTTCTTAAAATAAAAAAATCCACAGGCAGGTCATTCAGTGGGTTCGAAGCCACGACCTTTGCATTTTTAGAGCAGATATCTTACCACTAGACCAATGAGTAAGCACAGTGTCTAGAGGCAGTTCAAATCCTATGTGTTTGCAGCGGGTACCGCAACGATTTAATTCATGGTAGTTTTGAATAGGGGGTAAATATTACAATTTGTAGTTCTGCAGTGGACATTATTGGTAATTACTCAAAATAATTATTAGCATAAAACCTTACTTGGTAACGAGTAATGGGGAAAGGTTGATAGTATAAAACATTGTGAGAAATGGCTCCCTCTGAAGTAACGTAGTTTTCGAGAGAGAAGTAATTTTCCACGAATTTGATTTTGAGACCTCAAAGAGTTGGAGGTCTCGAAATCAAGCATCGAACAGCACACAACTTCGTGTGACAAGGGTGTTTTTTTTTTTCCACTATTATCTCGCAACTTCGATGACCGATTGAGCTCAAATTTTCATAGGTTTGTTATTTTATGCATATGTTGAGATACAGCAATGAGAAGACTGGCCTTAGACAATTACCAATAGTGTCCAGTTTCTTTAGAGACTTACTGATTAATTTTATTCCAGGCAAGTATACATCCAAGTGACAGTGTTCCAACGTCTAAGGAACGCTACTACTACCATCAGTCATCAGATCCTAAGGTAAATTTTTGTTTGTTTGTTTATTTGTTTAGTTTTTTGTTTATTTAAACAACATTATTTAGGGCAGGTCTCAAGAAATTTGTTGGGAAAGCACTATCTTTTCAAACAGAAACTACAAAAGTGAGCAAACGTCAACAATTATTACCGACTTGCGGCCAGCTTTGACGAGGCACTCCTCAAACCCAAGCCGGATAGAAAAAACATTTACCCCCCATTATTGAAATCTTCTCAAAAGTTAAAGCACAAATCCCCAGGTTCGGTTGTTTTATTTTTTACACAATCTATTATAACATGACACCCACAACATTTTATTTTAAAAAAACCTGTGGGTTTACAAAAAAATTAGAATTAGTTTGGCGTATGAATTTTGTGTCTATTTTGTGTGATGCACCCTCATGGTTTAACGTCTAACCTTGGTTCACTGTTTCAAACCCTTTCAGGTGATGGCAGAGATGGCAGTGATAACCAACTACATCAAAGAGAAGAATCTCATGAGCTCCATGATGTCATGTTGTCAGTTAGTATTAAGAGAGAACAATCTTCCTTATAACCCATATCCGCAGTTTGTCACCAAGATGAGACAAAATGCTGAAAGGTGAGATAAAAGGGGGCCAATTAGCCCCCCAAAAGAAAATTTGATACATAAATAATAATAATAATAATTTGACGTCTTTATAGCGCCGGTATCCACAAAAAAGTGCTCATGGCGCTTGCTGCAATAAAAACGTTCCCCCTTGGTTGTTCTCCAGCAGTGCAAATATCAGGAAAAATTAAAAATTCCAATGTCTAGTGAATGTTACTGAAATGTTTTTTGAAAAAAGATGGGTCTACAGGGTTGATTTGAAAGTGTCTTTTGTCTGGATAGCTCTGATGGAATGTGGTAGACCGTTCCACACCTTCCCTGCAGCTACCTGGAAAGAACGCAATGCTAGCTTATAATGGCTGCCACAGGGGGAGCCCTATCACCAAATGGAAACAATATTTTACCATTGGGAGAATCTCAGAAGGGATTCCTTGACCTCAGTTGACTAGAATATTCTTTCTGGAAGGTAACAAGATCCTATAAGTACTTTAGAGAAAGACCATGAAGAGCTTTGAAATTGCTCCTGTATGAACTATGCAGCCAGAAAAAGACTTTGCTTTGTCCCATGCTGGGAAGTACACATACAAACTCAGTTGAAATAACTTTTAAACCTCAAAGGTAACAATATCACTTCTGTCCCGAACAGATTCCACATGTTTTCCAAATCTACGAGAACCATCCAGGCACAACTCAAAAAGAAGCTACATCCCACGACAACCCAACATATCTATGGGGTCAAAGGTCATAATGGGGCATGGGGGCTCGATGTTGTTCTGAGCAGTATAAGTCCGCAAGCATTAAAGCAATTTGATTGGCTGATTGAAGACGTGGCACCATCTAAGGTTGTGCTCTCGGATGAGCAAA